>NC_061513.1:49430287-49460893 GCF_022539505.1 Lolium rigidum | reverse complement strand
CAAACATATGTTTCTATGTCCATCATTTTGAGCACTTGCAGGTTGACAACAGAGCTCGGGAGGTCTAGAGAAGTGCTGCCCCGAAGACCTGCCAGATTGTCTACTGGCTCGCCCTTCGTCGCCAAGAAGATGCCGCCATAAGCTTTGCCCTTAGCCATGCTGCCATTCATGTCCCTAGGATGAAGATGTGGATCATATGCTTATCCACTGCCCGCGTGCCCAAGAGGTCTGGAATGCCCTTTCTGTGACTCACGTCTAAGCTTCCTCATCATCCCTTGATGAACTCTGGAAAAATCACTGTGACTCTTTCGTCAACACCATAATCTGCACCGCCGCCACCTGAAACATATGGAAGCGAAGAAACACCATCATCTTCAACAACATCAATGAACCTCTTATCGTCGTCATCCGACGATGTGCTGCTGATACCAGGCTATGGGCCAACCGCAGCACTAGTTCAGTAGCAAAAAATGTGCTTGTAAATTGGTGATCCTCCTTTGATCCCCCGTAGAGCTTCTGGTAATGTCTTTCCCGCGCTCTGCCCCTCTCTGTGTTGTAATGACCCCCTTGTACATGTGTGTCATTGCCTATTCGACGGTACCTCGGAGGAGGGATCCTCGCGAGGGGGAGAAGAAGTAGGGGCCATCGGGCGGAGAGTCCTCGGGACGGTGGTACGCGATTTACCCAGCTTCGGAACACCTGCACGATGGCAAGCCCTACTGCTGCTTGTCTGGAATTATCTGGGCGCTTTCGCGTTGTTACAATGAGTTGTGGTTGTGCCTCTAGGGCTCCCGGGATCCGGCTTATAAAGGCGCCAAGATCTAGGGTTTACACAAAGAGTCCTAACCGGAATACAAGTTGCCTAACTACGGAATATTACATTGTCGTGCACGTCAAGGATCCGCCTTTCCGCATACGCCGTACTGGATCCGGCTACCCCTGATGGGCCAGGCCGGATCCGACTTCCAGAGTAGGTCGGTGGATCCGGCTCCTTGTTCCTGGGCTGGACTTCCTCCATCTTGATCAACAGCAACTGGGCCGCCCAATGGGCCATATGCCACCATCAGCGTCTATGGGTCACCCGGGCTTGCCGGATCTAGCCAGTGTCGATGGTGCACCCATGAAATATACCCACAATAGTAGCCCCTAGAGTTCTCTGAGATTCACCTCTCATTTCCGTCTTGCTCGAACCATCTTCATGCTTAGCAAGCATCCCGGAAACTTGGGAAAACTTGAAGAACTCCGACTTCATGAACTTCCTTTTCCAGCCTGCACGCCGGAAAAATCTTCATCCCGCGGGACTTCATCCGTCGACTTCATTGTTACAACGTGTCTCCGGGTTACTTCCCTGCAAAGATTATTCCTTATCACTCAAATCTTATCGAGAACCTTGAAAGGTTCAAACGGTTCCGCCAATCTTGGCGCCACATTCGGGTAATTTAAACGGTAACTTAATCCTTAGCCATTTTTACCGCTAGGGTTTTCGACACGTGTCCATCATCCAACGGCGTGACGCTCGCGTTCCGACCATAGGATGGGGATCACGAATCTCATCCCGCGGCTATAAATATCCACACCGCACACTCTAATCACCCCATTCTCCCCCATTTCACCTCTCGCCCGAGCGCCGCCACCGAGCTTCTGCTTTCGCCGTGCCGGAGTCTGCCGGAGTTTCGCCGTAGGTAGCGCAGCCGCGTCGTGTTCTTCGTGTTCTTAACCTCAGAGAGCCACCGCAGCAAAAACCTCGTCGCCGGTGGCTCCGACCACCGTAGCATCCATCTCCGGTAAGCATTCTGACCTCAAGCTTTTTCATCAGCATCGGTAGGAATGACTAGTGTGTAGTGGTAGTTCCGACTAAGTTAGTTTACTTTTAATGTAGATGTCTTCTTCTACTCCGCCTCCATTGCAGTCAGAGCCGACCGCGGCTACGCCAATCTCTTCCGCCCCTCCGCCATTCATCCATGTCCAGTTGGATCCTACCAAGGGATCCGACAAGTCCATTGAAGGAGCCATCTCTAATCCGGCGGACCTAACCGAAAAGAAGCAAATGGAGAAGAAGGTGGAGGAAGCCGCCGCCAAGAAATCCAAAGCCCGGACTCGCGAAGGTGAAGTCAAAGGGCAATGATGGCCCTGCACCACCACATAGGATGAACTCCGCAGCTTCGAGGCACTATAGAATTTAGTGAGGTGGAAGGGGAACGATTAGGCGAGCGGTTAGGTTACCTTCTCGTCCTGATGGAGGGCGATCCAGACGTGGACCTTGTCCACGGACTCCCAGAAGAGGAAGGCGCCGAAGTTCATCGCGAAGTAGGTCGCCACCCGCACCATCTTCTTCTCCCTCTCCGATCTCTCGCCCCGGCGGCTTTGGATTTAGCGACGGCTGCGTTGCGTGGTGGCGATGGACGGGATCGACGACCGGGGATCAGAATTTGGGCTGAGGGGACCGTGACCGTGGGTAGAGTTGGAACGGGTTGGTCTGGGCCTCGTTTCCTTTTCCGCCAAACATGGCCTGCCTAGTGCTTCAGTTTTTCCATTTCCGCGGCGAAAACTCTAGAAAAAAGGCCGACCTTCGCGAAGGGAAGCCAACTCGCTCCGCACGCGACAAGTGGTGCGCTGTGGTGCCAGAAAATCTCTGTGAAGTGGTCTCCCTGCTCGCCACGTGTCGCAAGGAGAAGCAAAGTGGGGATGAGGGAGGAGAGAGAAGGCAGAGGGGGCTGCGTTTTTCCCTTTGTTTTCTAGATTCGTTTTTTCAAAATGAAATATCTCGAGAACCGTTAGTCCAAATTATGAACCGTTTCCACTTTTGAGATCCTCGCGTCGAGATCTTCAAAACTAGATCCCATGTTCATAGGTTTCGAGATACTTTTTTTCCGTACTTTCAATACCAATAAGGCTGTAATCGTCTTGTGTACCTAACTGTACTCGTGTTTCAACTGATAAGTACTTCTGTTTTTAGTGTATTTTATGGAGTTTTTCCCTAACTGTACTTACTCGTGTGTGCTACTGTACCTGTGTTTTGGTACTAGTACTTCCTCATGTGCGCGACTGTACCTGTACTCGCACATGTACGCGACTGTACTTACCCCGTGTGCGCGACTATACCTGTCTTATGTGGCCGACTGTACCTGTACTCGCTTCTGTATGCGACTGTACTTCATCGCGTGCGTGACTGTACCTGTCTCGTGTGTGCGACTGTACCTGTACTCGCTCGTGTATGCGACTGTACTTCCTCGTGTGGGCTACTATCTCGTGTACACGACTGTATTTACCTGTTGCCAGTGATATTCACGTCTTCTATTCCATGGATTGTACGTAGTTGCGCTGCACTTAGACTGCTCATAGTGGGAGTAACATAGCTAGTAACATCACATATTTCAAGGCATTTTGGTGATATGGCATGTGAATAAATGAAGAAAGAGAGTGAGATGGTAACTAGCTATGTTACCATAACATCACACACCCCAAGGCAAAATGAGTCTACAACATAATAAATGACACAATGCATGACACCACATATAAGTTACTACCCACTATGAAGGTAGTAACCTAGACTACTAACATATGTCATGTTACTAATCTAAGTTACTCTCCACTATGAGCAGCCTTAAGCTAGCTAGTATCATTTGATCCGTGGTCTCCCCTCTGATTCTCTGAAAAAGTCATTTGAGTGGTCTGGCGCGTGGGCTGGTGGGCAGGTACTTGTCTCGCGCGTGAGCATGTACGTAGTTCAGTTGCACGCGGTGGGGCAAGTACGTGGTTTCACGCGTGGGCAGGTACGTGGTTCAAGTACGTGAGTGCGCCGCGCGATGGCTTTCAGCGTTCGCGGGAGTCAGCTGCTACACGCGAGCGGAAGAACACGCGTTGAACGCACGTTAGACCGCTTACCTTTAGAAAGGTCGGCCTCCAGCTAGTCCTACCCTTTCCGCGGTCATTTTTCAGAGTACATTTTAAATTTTCTGAGAGAACAAGGCATGTGCACGCAATGCATACACACATTGAAAAAAATCACTCACACCACATTTTCACTGCATTGAGTTTGTGATGTGTTTGTCGCATGCGTCGACCTTGCACTCGAAACTCAAGAAATAAAAGGGCCTTGAAACTCAATTCCACAGAGGAAACTTTATTATATCAGTAATAGTCTTTTTCTGAAAATCTCACTACGATATTGTTTTTGGCTAGTTAGAGCATCTCCAGCCGCGTCCCCTAAAGCGTCCCCAAAGGGGCGCGCCGGACAAAAAAATGCGTTCCAGCCGCGTCCCCCAAAGCCCATTTTTGTCCGGCGCGCCCGGTACGGTGTCCGGCGCCCCGAGCCCGTCCCCGTCCCACAGGGGACGCACCGGGCACACCGGACACAACGAAAAGCGAGGCGGGGAGTGGCGGGGCCGACCCGTCAGCGGCACGGAAGGCTAAAACCCCGTCGCCTACCTTTGGTCAAGCGACGTTAATGGCGTCCCCTGTTTTCCCGAGCGACGCGAGGACACGTCTCGTCGTGCATGGCCGCGTGGCCGTCCGCGCCGGCGTTATTGCGTGCAACCACCCGCTGCCGCCGCTGTTTTAAGACGCCCTGCAGTTCTCACCGCTAACCTTCTCGTCGTCGCCGCCTCCCCCCTCCCAGATCTTCTCCTCGCCGCTCCAAAAATGTCGAGCTCGTCCTCCCGCAAGATCACCGCGGCGAACGGCTTCGGCCGCGGCAGCCTCACCGTGCCGGAGGCGTGGGCGTTGTACCACGCCCGGTATCCAGTCCCGCCGGACATGCGGCTGCCAAGCATCGGCGGCTGGAAGATGGCCGTGAACGGCATTGGCGTCCCGCCGCCGCCGAAGCCGTGCACGGATCAATGGAGGGACGCTATCAAGGCCCGGCGGGCTCAACTCACCGCCGAGGAGCGGTTGGATCCAACGTGGGCGGTCAACAACAACGACGCCTGGTGGACGACGTACTTCAAGGCGAAGTACGACGTCGAGATGTACAACACCGACAACCTCGCCGGTGGCCCCAACAGCTGGAACAAGGACGGCCGCGCCCTGTTTTGGGGCGTTCCGGGGCGCACCCTCGAGAACGTCATCCGCGACATCCGCAACGGCGCTCCAAGGTTGGAGATGCCGTCGTCACCACCGCCGTCTCCTCAATGGCAGCCGAGGAGGACGACGTACTCGTCCTCCTCGCACTCTTCTTCCTCGGGACCGGCGCGATCGACGCCGTCCTCGTCGTACCGGTCGCCGCCCTACACCGTCCCCAAACGGGAGGTCAAGGAGGAGCCGGCGACGCCAGTCAACACGAGGTGTGGCGGCAGCGGAAGCCGGCGGCAGCAAGGGAGGCGCGGCGGCGCCCTCCTCATCCCGAAGCCGGAGGTGAAGGAGGAGTCGGAGGAAGCGTCGCAGGCGGCGCTGCTGGCGGAGTACGAGCGGCAGCAGCGGCTCATCGCCAGCAGCGACGACCCCGAGGACTGCCCAGGGCTGCGGGCGGCGTTCTTGGCGTCCATGAACGACAAGGACGCCTGGAGGGGCGACCTCGACGTGGCGACGCCATGTCCATCCGTGACTCCGGCAAGCCGCTGGTGGACCTCACCGACGACGACGAGGCAGGACCAAGCGGCTTGGTGAAAGACGAGCCCGTCGAGGAGCGCGTCAAGCAGGAGATCGTCACCGACGACATGTACAACTTCCAGCAGTACTACGACGCCTCCGGCCACCGCCTGGAGATTCGATTAGATTCGTCCAAACTTACATGTCAAATTTCGTTCGAATCTATGTAAGTTTGGACGAATCTAATCGAATCTCGTTAAGTTTAAAATTTCCGAAATTTTGTCTGGGGGACGCGACGTCCCCCAAACGCGGCACGAACGAAACACGTTCCCCAAACGCTCAATCCGGCGCGGTTTGGGGGATAGTTTGGGGGACGCGACTGGAGATGCTCTTATAAAAGCTTCAGCCCAGTTATTTGCAGTAGTCCTCACTTCTTGGCTGTTTAACACCCACCAGGCACCAGCCAATTTTGCTGATCCGACCAGTCAGCACTGTTCAGTTAAAAAAAACCCCTCAAAAAAAAAAAGTTAACAAAAACGCCATGTCTTCTACATTGCTGCTCTTCGCTGATCTTCCCGCCAGAAGGTACCTTCCGCGGGTTGCTGCACAAAGATCTACCACAGAACAAGCTGGGTCTTCTGGTAAATCAGGGAGGATCTGTCTGCTACACGCCATATGAGGCCAGCAGTTGTTGAGACGCAGAGCTCTCCAAGGCTTAGGGCATCTCTAACCAGGCGACCCAAACGGACGCGCTGGGCCGTCCGTTTTGGGCCGTTTGCGTGCTCGAGCGGACGCGCGGACGGAGCCCCGCGTCCGCGCGTCCGTTTGGGTCGCGTGCTGCGCCCAACGCAGCGGCCACCCATTTGGCTAATTGGCCTATTTCTTTGGAAAATAGGTCCTCTGGCCACAGATTCAGTTTGATATATAATAATATCTCATAAACATAGAATAATATATAATAAACATAACATATTATCAAATACCATAAAATATTATCAAATGTACCATGATAAATCAAATAAAATGTGCCATAGTTTGAGAAAAATATAAAAATTACAATTGAGATTGTCTAACTCAATTTGGGCGCTCGAGGATCTCTTTCGTCTCTTCTCGAACCAAGCTCTCTTCGCCTCGCTCATGTTGGTCAAGTCGGCGTTCATGATGAGGTTGTCCTCGGCTTGGCGTTTGAGCTCAACTTCCTTCGCCTTCAGCTCCACCTCTTTGGCCCTTGCCATTGCTATGAGCTCAAGTTCTCTCTCTTTGAGCTCAAGTTCTTTAGCTTTGGTCTTGGCCTTGACCTCTTCAATCTCAAGCTTCTTCTGCTTGGACATCAAAGAATTTCTTCCTGTCCTCTTCTTTCTCCCGGCGCCTCCTCTCATCCCTCTTGTCCAGTGGACACCTCTCCGTCCGCATGCATCTCCTTCAAAGTGCCATACAATAGCATGGACGACGCATCACGCTTCATGTCGGCTTTGGTTGCCTTGTGGCCGCGTGGACGACTTGCACGAGAAGCGGAGCTACCGCAAGGCTGCCCACCATCAAGGTCAATGACCGTGGCATCTTTGGCGGGATTGTTGCCAGTCAAGGTCGCCATGTAGCCCTCGTACCCTCCCGGAACTTGGGGGTGCCGTGGAGTTCCTTCCAACAATGAGGGAAGGCAAAGGTCTTCTCTCCATTGTTGGCTTTGTAGAATTCCAAAGCTCGCCACACCTAGAGCAAGCGAGACAACAACGATAAACATATGTGCAAACATCGGATGAATAAGTTGAGGTTATGAATCATACCAAGTCCTTCACACCCATGCCACTAACGGGGAGCCGCCTCGCGTGCTCATACGCCGCGTGGAACTTGTTGCATTCCGTTTGAATTGCTTCCCACCTCTTTTGGAGCGATATTTCGCTGCGGTCGCTCTCAAATGGCTCCTGTCCATATTTGCGATGTTCATGGAAGTATTCATAGATCCGGCGCCGAATGCGGACCCCTTACGCTCGGCACCCGTCAACGCATCTTGCCCGATGGTCAACCATCCATCGACGAGCACCTTGTCCTCCTTCTCCGTGTAGTTGGCGGTTCGTTTGCTTACCCGGCGACCTCGAGCTTGTGCAACTGCGGCTTGTGTGAGGCCCTCACCGAACAACGGCTCCTCCTCAATGTTTATGCTGCCGGGACAGGCAGTTGTGCCCTCCTGTGTGTCAATGGGAGGTGGCTGGGGAGCCTCGCTGTGTCGAAGGATATGGCGGGGTCGTCGGCATTGTCTCGCGCGAAAGACGGAGGAGCCCGCACGGTGGACGGTGACTGCGCGCGCGCGGCCGACATATCGTCGAACAGGTTGCGTGCACCGGACGTCGCAGCTGCTCCCGGGTTCTTCGGGCCTTTGGAGTTCGCCGGCGCACGGTTCAGGTCAATGGACGAAGGTGACGGCCCCGTCATGGACTCGCCCACCTCCGGTGACCCATCCCGTGACTGGTACGCCTGCCGCCCATGCGCCCCCATTTCGTGCCCAAATAGGGCAGTCGGTGGGGCAGTTGACCTTGGAGGAAGGGTGTAATAACCCAGAACATAGGAACAACGAAGGGTAGATTTAGAAATGGGATGTGCATTTCATCGCAAAACGGGGGAAATTTTCGCGCTTTATTGCAATTAAACCTAAGAGGGATCGAGGTTCTCTCTCATTTTGCACTTAGGGTTAGGCAATGTGAGTTAGGGAAATTTCGACATGATCTCTTTTGTATCTTGTTGATTTGGGGAATTGATTCCATTTGACAAGTGTTAATACATTTAACAATAAGCATTGAACAATATAAAATAGAATTCATAATTTAAACAACTTATGAATTCAAACAACTTTGAATTTCAAAGTGAATCATAAATACAATGTTTATTCCAGAATATAAATGTTACATAAATCAAAAGCTCATAAACAAAAACTTGGGCTTTATTGATATCACAACATAGATTACATTGTCTTTACAATATTCTTGATACAAGAATGGATGAATAATAAACAGAAATGAAAATAAAGATTACAATTTGTTCCTAAACTAAAACCTAGACTAAATGCTTGAAGAACATCTTCTGGTCATATTCACCTTCAAACCTGCAAAACAAATAACAGGTGCTAGCCGAATATAAGTGTTAGAAATTCAGTTTGGACGAGTTAACAACAATCACTCGAAATTCAGTTTGGACGATAAAATTTGACATTGCACACTTGTGCTTGTCCAAAACTCTGGACAGCACAAGATAGGAATAGGCGAGACCAACACTCGAGCGGGCCACAAGGGGCTCAAGTTTCCACATATGAAGGCTGTTGCTAACCAAGCAACGAGCAAGGCAATGCAAGGGATGAGTCACCAAGTAACCGGGCCTTGTGTGTCAATGCAAGGATAGAAGCGGGGTTCATATAAAAGGGACACAAACCCTAGAAATCATCACCGATCGACCGGATAAGATTCACCAGGTAAGGGTGAAGCAAGAACAAGCTCGGTTCATCCGAGTTCTTGAGCAAGAACAGAACAAAACCACACAACCACTTAAACCACCGGAAATCATGGTGACTCGAGAAGATCATCCAAGATCCGGAGGTGAAGGGCTGTGACACAAACCCAAGTACTGCATCAACAAAGTATTTCTTTCTAGGAGCTGGAACAAGGTATACCTAGTTCTGGAAGAGATCCAATGGATCCGATCCATCATATGCATGAACTAAGCATGGGATGAGCGAGATGCTCATATGGGTAGATCATCACTTGGTTTTCACCAAGGATTACTTGCCGGTCAAAAGCTACTAAGATAGAAACCATCCGGATACGGATCATGTGCACGAGTAGCTAGAAATCATGCACAGATGCACACACTAGCAAGATCACATGCACAGATAGCACCAGTAGATAGCAAAGATTAGCAGCCAAGACTACACAGAAAATCCTAAGCATGCAACCATCAGAAACCCTAGATTTCTTCACAGGCAAGCATATTGGCATTCATAGTTAGTATGATCCCCAAATATGCAAGCAAAGATGAGTAGCCAACAAGATTCAACCAACCATGTGAGCAACCCATCAGTAGCAAGGCTACTAAGGTCACATCACACTTAGCACCAATTAAGAGAAAGCCAAATAGATCACATCACTATCCAGAAATGGATTCAGACTTTAATTGCTTGTAAAAGAATCATGAACAGACAAATTCATATACAAGCAAGTCATTTAAATCATCACTTGCATAAGCGAGTTCATCATAATTTAAGTAATCCAAGCATGAATTTATCACGGATCCATGCTAAGCATTGACAGTAACATGCTATTAAGCAACAGCACAAGTAAACAACAGCACAGTGATGCTTGAGCATCAGCATCACAAAGATAATTAAATCATTTAGCCACAGTATTAGCCAATAAGCAATCACTGACAATCAATTGATCAAATGGATCAATTATAGCAAGCCAAGCTACACAGGAAAGTTAACCAACAAGCAAGGAATGATCCAATGGATCATTGGCTTGCAGAGGAAGCACTGAAGCATATCACAGGCACCATTGGCACTCACAAGTGTCACTGATACACAGCAGCACACCTAGACAAGCCAGTATGATAGTCAAGTAAGCATAGCAAGCTCATAAGCATGAACAGCATAGCATAGCAAGCTCATAAGCATGAACAGCATAGCATAGCAAGCTTGTAAGCAAGTACAGAGTAGCATAGCAATACCAGAGCATGCTAGGAGCGACGGACAAGCAACAAATGGCGAGGCAAAGGAAGCAAAGCAACACTGCGCCGCACTGCGAAATTTGTAGATTGGCCATAATTTACGTGAAAATAGAAGCACATATAGCTCGGGTAGCAATTGCGGGGATCCGTATGATCATAGGATCATCGAGAGAGCGATAGAACAAAAGGAGGAAGAAGCACGGTAGCTTGGGAGGAGCTCGGTCATGGAAAGGAGAAGGAGGAGAAGCGAGCACACACTTACATGCGCCTGGTGGCAGAGGCTATGGCATGGCGAGGCAGTGCTCGCGCGGCCATAGCAGCTGCAAAGCCAGGGTAGGCGCCGACGTTACGCCGACGAGCACGAACACCACAGCAACACGGCACGGAGACGACGGCACAGGTACTGCCAGCAGCACCTGCGCCAGGTCGGTCTCGGAGGCGCACACGTCGACGGCGAGGGCGAGAGCTCGTCGAAGACCACCAAATCGCCCAAGGCGATTCTCCAGTGGATCCAGAGCGGAGGCGATTCGCCAGGAGAGGAAGAAATCGGAGAGACCACGCGGACGGATCGATAGATCGTCTCGCGGCGGTCAAGATCCGGTAGGTGGCTGCGACGGGGGAACAAGGAAATGGCCGGAGCGGGCGGCGGCCATGGCGGCGACGCCATCGCCACGCGGCGTCGCGAGAGGTTAGGGTTAGGACGAGTGAGAGAGAGGGACGCGTGAGTGGGCGAGGTGGGCCGCTCGGCGCCACCGAGCCACTATGGGGCAAGCCTTAGTGGGCTGTCCCATGGGCTTAGATTATTGAAGTTTGGGCCCAATAGGGTCCAGGGGGTATTTTAGTCTTTTAACATTTAATAAAAAGCCCAAAACTTTACCAAATTTTAATAAATCAAATACAACTCTAAAAATCCATTAAAAATTGGATTAATGAATGAAAAATAAATCTTAACAAGAATAAAATATGAAATGGAATTTATGAAACAAATTCAAAATTATGAATTTTAAGAATTTAAATAATAACTTGGAATTTAAAATTATTATTTCCTTGTATTTAAAATTCAAGGAAAAATCTCAAATAAGTTCAAATACTTATTTTCAAACATTTCAAAATGAAATTCTGTTATTCCAAGTTATTTCTTTTGTAAAAGAGTATTTTCCCAAAAAAAATACTATATTCCTTTTTATTCCAAAAACTATAAAAGTAACTCTATAATTTTCAACTATTTTTGGAATGATTAAAGAAATCACCAAGTAAATAGTTTTACTTTGAATTGTTGTACTTTGTGTGAATTAAAATGGTATATACTTTTAAATCAATTGTAAATTACCGTCAAAGACATAAATCTTAATACAACCCTAAATTGCAATAACTCCACGGGGAAAGGGATTCAACATAAAATAATACATCCATGATTGCATTATTTGGATTTTATAACATTGTCCTTACCGGACAATGATGCTTCTTACGTGAACCCGAGGTCCGGGTTCCATCAAGTCGCATTGAACCGCACTATCTCGCAGTCCACGGGCAAGTTTACCCTTGCTCATGTCAACTTGATTATTTCTACTACTTTAATGCAAAGCTATATACTTATCATTCCCGCATCGCAAATGAAATGTTATTTTCCAACTATGAATATGACTATGTGGTCGGCAATGGAACCATGGTATGTGTTGATATGGTGGAGGTTCCATTGCAATGGGTTATATCACCCTAGGATTAAATTACCAATGCCGTCCGAGTGATTCTAGCGCCGTACAAACCGCGTTGACCATGAGATCTATAATGGCTGCTGGGGAAGCCGGTCGTATCTTTTCCCTTACGCACGCCAACGGATTGGTAGAGACGGTGGGGTGCTCTGGAGGCACTGCCGCAATAGGTTGGGAAATCCTTTTAAATCCCCATCCATTAGTGATGTTAATCTCTACCATCTATGAAGGATTGTCCGGAGTACACCATGAGTAAAGCCGTATTATCGGGGGAAGTCTACTGGAGGTGTACGGTTGGACAAAAGGGTGGAGTTTGCGATCGCGGAGAAGGCGGTGTGGGCTTGGATCTTTATACCTGGCCTCACACCAAAGGAAGTGTGAACGGGGGCAAGTCCTCGCGGATGGAAAAAAGGGTGAGATCTCTTGTGGGAAAAGTAACGCACCTCTGCGAGTGTATCAAATTGTGGGTGTCACTCCCTGTTCGGGAAGGGAGCTGCGAACGCGAGCGGGAAAGGAACTCCACGAAGTTCCGGTCAACTCGTGAAGACCGACGGGCATAGTTTTCATAATAAAAGCAACCTTTTGAAGAAATGATTGCAAAACATGCATTGACCGGCGATTTCTCGATCAATGGTCGTAGCTAGTGCATCAAACACCTTTTTATTCTTTTAGAACTTGCTTGAGTACCTCTCGTACTCACTTTCTTTCGACACCCTTGCTAGGCCGTGATCCGGAAGTGGAGGCCATCAACGATGGAGCACCGGAAGGAAGCTACGAGCCGGTCTACGAAGAACACGATCTTACCGGTGGAGTGGAAGGCGTAGACTATGGGATAGTCTACGGACCGGATGACACGGAGGTGGAGGAGTAGTGACATACCCTAGCATCATAGAGCCGAGCAACGTAGAACTTACCTAAATAAGTTGTTGAGCTCTCTTTTATATTGTTATGAGTTGTAATCGTACTTAAGTAGTATCTTAGGGTGTTCTCATCGGACCTGTGAGAATACCAACTTGTTAAGACAATGTTTGTAATAAAGTATGGAGTGTTATGACCTGCAATGTTTCTGTTGTACCACTCTGAGGGATATGGCAATTTGTGAAGAAGTCCCTTCACAAAGATCATATCAACGACTTGTATACTACAACATGCAGTGGTATGCTGGGTCACCGCAAAGGGGCCGGGTCACGGAGGAGGCCGAGCTCCCCACCGAGGCCGCGCCGATGCCGGGGATGATCATGTGCTGGCCGAGCGCTGGGTGGCCGTAAAATAGCATGGCCTGCTGCTCTTGAAGGAGAGTGCTCTTCGCCTCCGTCCGGAGTTGGAGAAGCTGCTCCGCCGCCCGCTGCCCGCTCCGGCTCGGCAGCGTTTTCCCTCTTCCGTTGGTCCAGCGCCCTGCGCCGGTCGCCCCTCTTCCTGCTCTCGAGCTTCCTCTGCTCCGGGGTGAGGTCGGCCTTCGCCTTCTTCGTCGGCGGTCCGGGGGGGAGCTCGGCCACCGCCAGTTCAGGAGCCGCCTCCACCGCAGGAGCGGCAACGGCCGCGGGTGCCTCCTCTCCGATGGTGGCGGTGGTGGCGGTGGCGGTGGCGGCGGCAGTCGCTTCGTCGGCCATCTCTAGGTTTTGGGAGTACAGTGGAGTGTTTTCTGTTTTGGGAGGCGGACGGGCGGGCCGAGGGCGGACAAGGGAGGACGCGAGCGACCAGCCTTTCGCGTCCGCGGCCACGCAAACTCGTCCAAGATTTGGGCCGGGTTTGGGTCGTCCCGGACGCCGCGGCCATCCGTTTTAGGGATGGGTCCGCGTGCTGGGCCGCGGTTTGTCCGTTTCGACCCATCCGGACGCGCGGGCGCGGGATGGGTCGCCCGGTTGGAGATGCCCTTATCTCGATTCTATCCCGATGCCAAGCGGGCCAGTAATCAATCTGCCCACTCAATGGGGAATTCATGATAATTTCAGCATCTTCCTGGCAGAAGGCTATCTTCCACAGGGTTGCTGCAACAAAGATGTACCACAAAACGAACTGGGTCTTCCGGCGGATCAAGGAAGATCCGTCTGCTATATGCCATATCAGGCCAGCAGTTGTTGATGCCCAAAACTCTCCAAGGTTTATCTTGATTCTCATACATATAGTGTGAGTAAAAAAAAAATCAGATACAATATCCTCGGATAAAACATCTAGTACTTCTCATCACAAATTAAGCTTACCGTCTTAGTGTGCACGAACCTTGCATTGTAAGGGCAAGCAGGCTTGCTCCTCCCAAGTGATGTGTACCCCCGTCTTGTATCATTGAACACATTCATAGCACAGAATTGCATCATTAAGTGGGCTTAACTGTGCAGCTTTTTGTGAAACCGATTATTTGAATCTACAATTTCTCGACAGTTTTGCTGCCAAAATATACATGTAATTTGTGAATGGATACAATATCACACATGCAAGCACTGAATAGTAGAGACATATGATAAGACTATTCCATGTCATCCCCATTGGTTCAGTTCTGGCAATCAGTGGCACGTTAGTAAGGCGCACTACAGGAACTAGGAACAAAGATATTCAATCATAGAAGAACAAGGGTTGGAAATCAAAACGCAAAAATAAACACATACATAATATAAATATATGTTTAAGCAAAATCTTAAACATTGATCTGCACTTGTAGTACTAACATACATATCATAGAACAAAAAAAAGGATGATAAGAAACAGAACATGCTAGATAAATTTGGCAAGGAAGCATATCTGAATGACGATGAATGAACCAACATTCGAACATAATACTGATATTTTACATGGAAAGCGACACAGAACAGTTCTTTTGCTTTCTGGTTCTCTGGTCCCGGATTATTCAGAGAATTGTTCCGCACAAACAGATCAAAAGTCTATCCTAAACCAAAGTCAGGAACACAACTAATATTCAGACTTCTCAGAAATTGCTGCCGGATATAACTTCTTCTCTAGCGGATGATGACATCAACATACTGGGGTTCAGAAATCAAATCGCCAAGCCAACCTGTAACAACCATACTATAGCAGAAACCCATCATTCAATCAGCCAAAGGACATGAAACTAGGAATTACCAACAGTAAACAACTTTAACTGTGTCATAGGCTGAACAGTTCCCAATCTTCAAAGCCTGTTCTTGGTTCATGTAAATCTGAATCTAGCAGGCACTTCCCCTCTGCAAGTGGTTGCATAGTCCTCAGCAAGGTGTGGTGCAGCTTCCTTGTGACGGCGTATGAACTTATCCATGAATACCTTCTCGCTGATCGTGACTATACTGTAGTAATCTTTGCCACGATCTAGCAATCCATTTTCCTTGAGAAACTTGGTAACATAGTACCGGGGCTTGAGCCGTCCCTCCAGGCTAAGACCGAGCATTACCGGCCGATTAGCAATGTACAGCGGTTCCAACCCCACCTCAGAGCTAAGGAATTCTGATTTTCTCTGTAGTGTGTCCTTAGAAATCGTCAGCATAAGCGGAGACTTAGAGAGAGCAATTTTCACCTCAGCATCGGACCACCCGAACGTGGTCTTCAGATACTCAGATTTGGCGGCGATCTTCTCCTTGTTGAGGGGTTCTACAGCATGCAGAGCGTGTCTGAACATCCGAGATCCACGGGGCACACCTACACCTTCAGCGCATGCAACCATGGCCCGGACACGCTCATGTTTGGAGGCCAGTATCCTTGGCTTACAGATGCACAGCTTGGCAATGTCGCAAACACTTAGCCCGCACTCCTGCAAGAATGCAACATTGGGCTCTACCTTGTTGAAGTCACTGCCGAGGAGGTAGCAGCATCGCTGGAGCGCCCTCAGGAGGTTCTCGGAGGAGCCGAAGAGGCTCAGATAGTACCGAATCTTGGGGACGATGGATCTGTGCCGGAAACTGATACCGGCGAGTGAAACGAGGCGCGAGATCTCAGAACGCGATATGCCGAGGCCGGTGAGCCCGCCGACAACGGGGCCCAGGGTTTTCTCCACCCCGACACAGAGGAACTTGGGGTCCTTGGCGACAACGGTGGCGATGTCGGCGGGGGCGAGGCTGAGGCCGGCGAGGAAGGCGAGGACTGCGTCCGGCTTGGAGGGGGATTTGAGGTGGGATAGCTTCGCGGATGCCTTGAGGGCCTGGGCTCGGGTAAGCCCGCAGGTGTCGACGAGGTACTCCTCGACGGCGAAGCTAGGGGTGGGGGAAACGGCGGGCGAGTCCGCGGCCGCGGAGAGGAGTCGGTGGAGAGGCGAGATGGGAGAGGTGGAGGGAGAAGAGAAGAGACGGGTGAGGATGCACTTCTGGAGGCGGAGCATGGTGCGGGCGGCGGCGACGGCGCCGGCGGCAAGCCGGAGATTTCCAGTTGGAAAAGTGAAAAGAGGAGTCTCTAGAGATATGCGCATACATGTACGATAGCCCCCACAAGAAGGCCACCATGATTCCATTTTCTTCTTTTGTAAATTAATAGAATTTTTTTTTCCAAGATCCCAAAATTCGAAAATGAAATCTGACATGTTGTAAGATCCGGTAGAAATCTACGTTATTTATAAATGATTATATCAAAAATTAACAGTAAATAAAACTTAATAATACATCAAATTCAAATTGTTCCAAATTATTAAAAGAATTGTGTACATTAAGTTATGCGAATTATTATCAAGTGCATGTTGATAATTGTGCTGTTTTATTTTGGTGCAGCTAGGGCTACGTCTGTTGATAGAATTGCGTTGATGTTTCTCGTTAAAAAAGCTTAATACGTGAGTGGTAACAAGGTTTTCAAAAAATAATACTACTTTTTAAACACATGTATAGGTGTCGCAAACCATCACAACAAGTCCATGAAATTATATTGTGCAAATGTGTGAAAATAGTGTATGCAACATGTTTAAATTGCACACAATATAAGTCTGCGGTGTTACGAGACGGTGCAACGTGAGGCTCACAAGTTAATCTTCTTAGACTTAATCATATTTTTCATAAAAATGAGAAAATGTGACCACCTTTATCGATGATGCCATGTAGGAGAAATGTCAGCACGGATGATTCATTCGAGTGTTTCAATTTTTTTCCGGTGCAACGCACGGGCACTTTTGCTAGTATAAACTTATGAGTTCTGATTAGAAAAGTGGCCATGTGCGAACCGTGCTATATTTGTCGTGCAATGCATATATCTGTAGAATACGTTTTCACATTTTCGTAAAACATGAAAGTCTAATTGTTGCTAAGCGTGGTTGAGCGTTGGGACTCTTCCCAAAAGTGTGGTTCGGACCATTGATAAACGGTGTTATGTTTTCCTCTGGACTAGCGAGGAAACTTGATCTGGAGGCCGTGATAAAGTTGCTTGGATCAAGATTTGCAAGCCAAAAAAAAATCGGTGGCCTTGGTGTGTTGTCCTTTCCCACCCAAAACTCTGCCCTCCTCTCCAAGCTCCACTCTGGCACTAACGTTTCTTGGGTTTTTTAGTTTCGACATTTCTACGGACTCCCACCACCGCGACACTCCTATTTTGAAGGACATTGTTGCCGGTCTAAAAAACTTCCGCTCCATAGCCATCGTGTTTTTTTAAGGGGCTGGAAGCTTCTCATTAATTCCAAACGATGGAGGTACAAGTTATTACAAAGGAAAACATATAGGTCCCTAGCATTTACAGAAAAGACCTCACTGAGAGATTGGAAAAAACAATCCGATCCTTCTCTTTCTCCATCGTCGAGCCGGAGGTCGGTTACGCCACCGTCGTGCGTAGAGGCGGGGACAGAGCCACTTGCCTCTATGCAGCCGTAGTATGCGGCTGCTGACCTCACGAGGGGCCTCACAAAGGAGGTTGAAAAAACGCCGGAATCCTTCGTCGGCTTTTGGATAGGCCATGGATTGGCCTTGAATGTCGGACGGCTACCATCCGCCGCCGAGGTGATGCTCAAGAAAATAGTTTCCCAACTCCACTGTTGTTTGGCGCTGCTAGAAGCAGAGGATTCTTTGCCAACACCGGCGATGCAAAACGACCCACCACCAAACTCCCCATTCCTGCCACGGATAGGAGGAGATGGGCGAAGAAGATATGGCTGGAGAAGAACCCCAGATGCTCGGAGCTGCAGCCAAAACCCGATCCACCACCTTGCAGATACTGAGGAAGAAAGACAACATCCCTTCCACTCCTCGCCGCCATGGCCGGACGGAGGAAGAAACACCTTCTTTTTCATACACATAAACAAGGCGGCTGCGCTTATGAAGCTGAGGGCTCGCATCAAGAAGAGCATCAGCCGTCTTCCACCTTGGAAGCCCGGTGAGATCTTCTTTCCACGACTGCATGTCGTTGCGCCGATACAGCAGAGCAGACGACCCCTGACCTCCTCCTTCTTCAGCGCCACCACTGCTTCTTCTCTTCCCCCCCCTCGCCGCCACACAGGCCGAAAGAGGAGAAGAAAGAAGAGCGCCGCCCCTGATGAGAGTCGATCCGCTGACCTTATTTGCGGAGATCCCCGGAGCCGGGGTAGCCGTCACCGTCTCCGACCATCGGAGAAGAAGAGAAGGCCACCGCTCCCGGATGCACCAGATCTGGCCAGGAAGATCTGATGCCCTACTCCAAACTACATGCACATGGC
Organism: Lolium rigidum; assembly: GCF_022539505.1. Classification (NCBI taxonomy): domain Eukaryota; kingdom Viridiplantae; phylum Streptophyta; class Magnoliopsida; order Poales; family Poaceae; genus Lolium; species Lolium rigidum. The sequence goes on along the minus strand of NC_061513.1, from coordinate 49,442,362 downwards.
CAGAGACCCTAGATCTACACCTATACACTACTCCGGCGCCTCCCCTCCACCATCTCCGGCCGGCGAGGCCGCCAGAGAGGGCTCGGGGACGGCCCGGCCTTACTCGAGCGACTCTCAACTCACATAAGAGGGTACGGAGAAGGAGGGGAAAGTGAGCCTTGCCCATCGTGTTTGTTCGCAACGTGCACTCTACCTCCTTCTGGTTTGACAGATGGCGAGGTTACTGCAACAAATATTTACCACAAAACTAGCTGGATCTTCTTGCAGATCAGGGAAGATCCATCTGATACACGCCTGTCACGCCATATGAGGCCAGCAGTTGCTGATGCGCAGAGATTCTCATGCATCTAGTGTGCAACAGTAAAAAAAAGATTCAGATACAATATCCTAGGATCAAACATCTAGTACTTCTCCATTTCTCATCACAAAGTAAGCTTACTGTCTTAGTGTGCACCAACCTTCCGTTGTAAGGGCGAGCAGGTTTCCTCCTCCTATACAAGTGATGTGTACCCTCTTGTATCATTGAACACATTCATAGCACAGAATTGCACCAGAGCTGAACTGTGCAGCTTTTTGTGAAACCAATTATTTGAATCTACAATTTCTCGACAGTTTTGCTGCCAAAATATACATGTAATTTTGTGAATGGATACAATATCACACATGCAACCACTGAATAGTAGAGACATATGATAAGACTATTCCATGTCATCCCCATTGGTTCAATCATAGAAGAACAAAGGGAGGAAATCAAAAGGCAAAAATAAACACATACACAATATAAATACATTTCTAAGCAAAATCTTAAAGATTGATCTGCACTTGTACTACTAGCATGCATATCATAGAACAAAAAAAAGGATAATGAGAAGAAACATAACACGCTAGATAAATTTGGCAAGGAAGCATATCTCAATGACGATGAATGAACCAACAATCGAAAATAATACTGATATTTTACATGGAAAACGACACAGAACAGTTCTTTTGCTTTCTGGTTCTCTGGTCCCGGATTATTCAGAGAATTGGTCCACACACAGATCAAAAGTCTATCCTAAACCGAAGTCAGGAACACAACTAATATTCAGACTTCTCAGAAATTTGCTTCCGGAGATATTTTTCTTGGGGTTCAGAAATCAAATCACAAAGCCAGTGCCACAGCCAAACCAACCTCTAACAAACTAACAGCCATACTATAGCAGAAACCCATCGTTCAATCAGGCAAAGAACACCAAACTAGGAATTACCAACAGTAAACAAATTTTAATTGTGTCATAGGCTGAACAGTTCCCAATCTTCAAAGCCTGTTCTTGGTTCATGTAAATCTGAATCTAGCAGGCACTTCCCCTCTGCAAGTGGTTGCATAGTCCTCAGCAAGGTGTGGTGCAGCTTCCTTGTGACGGCGTATGAACTTATCCATGAATACCTTCTCGCTGATATTGACTATACTGTAGTAATCTTTGCCACGATCTAGCAATCCATTTTCCTTGAGAAACTTGGTAACATAGTACCGGGGCTTGAGCCGTCCCTCCAGGCTAAGCCCGAGCATTACCGGCCGATGAGCAATGTACAGCGGTTCCAACCCCACCTCAGAGCTAAGGAATTCTGATTTTCTCTGTAGTGTGTCCTTAGATCTGTTCAGCATAAGCGGAGCCTTAGAGAGAGCAATTTTCACCTCAGCATCGGACCACCTGAACGTGGTCTTCAGATACTCAGATTTGGCGGCGATCTTCTCCTTGTTGAGGGGTTCTACAGCATGCAGAGCGTGTCTGAACATCCGAGATCCACGGGGCACACCTACACCTTCAGCGCATGCAACCATGGCCCGGACGCGCTCATGTTTGGAGGCCAGTATCCTTGGCTTACAGGTGCACAGCTTGGCAATGTCGCAAACACTTAGCCCGCACTCCTGCAAGAATGCAACATTGGGCTCTACCTTGTTGAAGTCACTGCCGAGGAGGTAGCAGCATCGCTGGAGCCCCCTCAGGAGGTTCTCGGAGGAGCCGAAGAGGCTCAGATAGTACCGAATCTTGGGGACGATGGTTCTGTGCCGGAAACTGACACCGGCGAGTGAAACGAGGCGCGAGATCTCAGAACGCGATATGCCGAGGCCGGTGAGCCCGCCGACAACGGGGCCCAGGGTTCTCTCCACCCCGACACAGAGGAACTTGGGGTCCTTGGCGACAACGGCGGCGATGTCGGCGGGGGCGAGGCCGAGGCCGGCGAGGAAGGCGAGGACTGCGTCCGGCTTGGAGGGGGATTTGAGGTGGGATAGCTTCGCGGATGCCTTGAGCGCCTGGGCTCGGGTAAGGCCGCAGGTGTCGACGAGGTACTCCTCGACGGCGAAGCCAGGGGTGGGGGAAACGGCGGGCGAGTCCGCGGCCGCGGAGAGGAGGCGGTGGAGAGGGGAGATGGGAGAGGTGGAGGGAGAAGAGAGGAGACGGGTGAGGATGCACTTCTGGAGGCGGAGCATGGCGACGGCGACGGCGCCGGCGGCAAGCCGGAGATTTCCAGTTGGAAAAGTGAAAAGAGGAGTATGTATGTAGAGATATGCGCATACATGTACGATAGCCCCCACAAGCCACCACATGATTTCATTTTATTTTGTAAATTAACATAAATATTTTTCCAAGATCCCAAAATTACGAAATGAAATCTAACATATTTGTAAGATCCCGTAGAAATCTAAACTCATGAGTTTTGGTTAGAAAAGTGCCCATGTGCGAACCCGTAGAATACCGTTTCACATTTTCTTAAAACATGAAAGTCTAATTGTTGCTAAGTTTTTCTGAGAACATCCGTTCTCTACTTACTGGTTTCCTTTTAAAACTATAAAATATGATTTTGGTTACGTGCCTCTTTGATTCTCGGGATTCTAAGAGCGCCGGAACATGAAAAAATGCAGAATTGCAATATCGTGCGTACTTCGATTCTATAGAATTTCTAATGCAGTAAGATTTGTTTGTCCATCATAGAAAAAATAAAGGATTTTAGAAAACAGGTTTAAGTTGATGATAGATTTCCTACAAAATCTGTTGAAAAAAATCCTTATTGAAAAATCTATATGGTTCAATCCTAAAAATCAAACAACCACCATAACAAAACAGAAAAACTAAGGATTTGAAACTTCCAAAATTTATATGTTCTTTTTTTTTTGATTATCAATACCACATATATTCATAATAATAAATAGTACATGGTAGAGATACACGAGATGTCTCCAGCGATTACAAAATAAAGTCTAAAAGATACTAGCAAATCTTCGAGGTCTTCAAACTCTTTCTTCTTCCAAGACACAATCTTGTACTTTCCTGAAGGCAGCCAAATATAGATAACAAACCATAGACCTGTAAATGCCAACGAAGGTTCTCCCATAATTTTAATTTGAGCCGCAATGCCAAGGCTGCGTGCACGCGCGCAACCATTAAAGTAGTCAATCAACATCGGCAAGAGTACCAACACCAGTATATCAGGGAATAAAAACCGATCTGCCTTGTCAACGTTGATGGAGAGCCGAGAGTACGAATCACCATTGTCGAGGACGTAGCAACCGGAACAAAAACTGCGAAGATAATCCTCCTCGCGGCAACCATGAGAAAAGATCCAAGATCGATCTGGCGAAGCAAGATCTGAACACCCATACCTAGATAATTGTAATCTTTCAACACCACCATTGACGCCGGGAAGAAGATCTCGTCGTCGAACGAAAGGCCGAAGATCACTTATTGCAGACGATGCCATCTCCATTGCGGGGAAACCAACAAGAAAACGGCGACCAAAACCCTAACATAGACTACTGTAAAGACTACTTTTATTAAAAACTCTACGCATAGATCGGGTTCCCCACTCCTCCTGACGCCGGCGAAGCCAGCCGGAGGAGGGGGAACCGATCTATGGAGGAGGCGAAGTGGAGGCGGCTAGGGCTTTTTCTCTGGAGGCGGCGGCTGAAGCCGTTCCGTTCCAAAATTTATATGTTCTAGACCAAAGAGACCCCAAGTTATAGAATTGAGGTCATATATAGCTACATCTACCTCTCTACTTCGATAGCATTGCTGCCAACGCCTTGTCCTCTTGACCTACTTTTCTTCTCTGGTTGGCATTGCCACATAAAGTGATATTCAGATTTTGGATACGGATGAACATGTTTTATAGGTTTATCAAACTTTGTATTTTAAAATTCTAGAGTATTTAAATACCAGTCCTACCTTGATTTGTTAGGGGAATATACTGAAATTCAGTAGTGATGGAAATATTTTTGAACAAACAAAATACGGAGTAAATTAAGTTGTACTCATATATCCCGTCCGCACATTTTATAATTCACGTAAAAGTTGTGTCTATTTTCCGCAACTGCTATGTGGGTGACAGGTGAATGTTCGTGCATTCTCAGCTTAAATAAGGTTAAGTTGTATAAATCCAATGATCCAGTTTTCTCCTGGAATTCCATTTCTAGCCTGTATTTCTTTTCCGAACACATGCAGATATGTGTATCAGTTGGTACGATATATGCAATGTGTATGAAGTATTCCCTCCGTAAAATAAGTGTCACAACTTTTATAGATATATGAATGTATCTACACACTAAAATGAGTCTAGATAGATTCACATCTAGACGAAGTTACAACAGCCAGTTTTGAAATTTAGATAAAATTGTACGAAAATGGTGAATGGAACCTAGGTGCGAGCGCACCCATTTACGAAAAGTTCAAAAAAATGCTATTTAAAAGTTTCCAAAAAATGTGAAATAAATTTTTGCATGTAGATATTATGTTGATACTTACTCGTGTGTGTTTTCACGGAAAAATACTATTGTGTGTGACCTACACAAAAATGAAAAAATGCAAATTCCTATTCCTGTGATTAGTATAAATTCATGTTCACTATTCTCATTTGGACATTTTGTCATTTTTATGCAGGCCACACACAATGGTATTTTTTCGTGAAAACTCACACGAGTAAGTATCAACATAATATGTACATGCAAAATTTTACTTCACATTTTTTTTGAAACTTTTAAATAACTTTTTTTTGAACTTTTTGTAAATGGGTGCGAGCGCACCCAGGTTCCATTCGTCCGGGTCGAAAATTGTACTCTTATTTTGAAAGTGAACAGCAGTAGAACTGAGGGTACACATGTTTTCAGAAGAGCAAACTCAGGGCATCTCCAGCCGCGTCCCCCAAAGCGTTCCCCAAAGGGATTTGGGGCGCGTCGGATCAAAAAACCGTTCCAGCCGCGTCCTCCAAACCCGAATTTTGTCTAGCGCGTCCCGATACGGTGTCCGGCGCCCCGAGCCCGTCCCCGTCTGATACGTCTCCAACGTATCGATAATTTCTTGTGTTCCATGCCACATTATTGATGTTATCTACATGTTTTATGCACACTTTATGTCATATTCGTGCATTTTCTGGAACTAACCTATTAACAAGATGCCGAAGTGCCGATTCTTTGTTCTGCTGCTGTTTTTGGTTTCAGAAATCCTAGTAAAGAAATATTCTCGGAATTGGACGAAATAAAAGCCCGGAGGCCTATTTTCTCACGAAGCTTCCGAAGTCCGAAGATGAGACGAAGAGGGGCCACGGGGTGGCCAAACCCTAGGCGGCGCGGCCCCACCCTCGGCCGCGCCGGCTCGTGGTTTGGGCCCCTGTGCCGCCTCTTGACTTGCCCTTCCGCCTACTTAAAGCCTCCGTGACGAAACCCCGGTACCGAGAGCCACGATACGGAAAACCTTGCGAGACGCCGTCGCCGCCGATCCCATCTCGGGGGATCCCGGAGATCGCCTCCGGCACCCTGCCGGAGAGGGGAATCATCTCCCGGAGGACTCTACACCGCCATGGTCGCCTCCGGAGTGATGAGTGAGTAGTCTACCCCTGGACTATGGGTCCATAGCAGTAGCTAGATGGTTGTCTTCTCCCCATTGTGCTATCATTGTCGGATCTTGTGAGCTGCCTATCATGATCAAGATCATCTATCCGTAATTCTATATGTTGCGTTTGTTGGGATCCGATGAATAGAGAATACTTGTTATGTTGATTATCAAAGTTATGCTTATGTGTTGTTTATGATCTTGCATGCTCTCCGTTTCTAGTAGAGGCTCTGGCCAAGTTTTTACTTTTAACTCCAAGAGGGAGTACTTATGCTCGATAGTGGGTTCATGCCTGCATTGACACCTGGGACGGTGACAGAAAGTTCTAAGGTTGTGTTGTGCTGTTGCCACTAGGGATAAAACATTGATGCTATGTCTAAGGATGTAGTTGTTGATTACATTACGCACCATACTTAATGCAATTGTCTGTTGCTTTGCAACTTAATACTTGAAGGGGTTCGGATGATAACCTGAAGGTGGACTTTTTAGGCATAGATGCGGTTGGATGGCGGTCTATGTACTTTGTCGTAATGCCCAATTAAATCTCACTATACTCATCATGATATGTATGTGCATTGTCATGCTCTCTTTATTTGTCAATTGCCCAACTGTAATTTGTTCACCCAACATGCTTGTTCGTCTTATGGGAGAGACACCTCTAGTGAACTGTGGACCCCGGTCCAATTCTCTTTATTGAAATACAATCTAACTGCAATACTTGTTTTTACTGTTTTCTCTGCAAACAATCATCTTCCACACAATACGGTTAATCCTTTGTTACAGCAAGCCGGTGAGATTGACAACCTCACTGTTTCATTGGGGCAAAGTAGCTTGGTTGTGTTGTGCAGGTTCCACGTTGGCGCCGGAATCTCTGGTGTTGCGCCGCACTACATCCCGCCGCCATCAACCTTCAACGTGCTTCTTGGCTCCTCCTGGTTCGATAAACCTTGGTTTCTTTCTCGAGGGAAAACTTGCTGCTTGTGCGCATCATACCTTCCTCTTGGGGTTACCCAACGAACGTGTGAAATACACGCCATCAAGCTCTTTTACAGGCGCCGTTGCCAGGGAGATCAAGACACGCTGCAAGGGAGTCTCCACTTCTCAATCTCTTTACTTTGTTTTTGTCTTGCTTAATTTTATTTACTACTTTGTTTGCTGCACTAAATCAAAATACAAAAAAAATAGTTGCTAGTTTTACTTTATTTGCTATCTTGTTTGCTATATCAAAAACACAAAAAAATTAGTTACTTGCGTTTACTTTACTTATTTCATCATGTTTCCTTTTGATTTTACCGCAAAGAACATACCGGTAGGACAAGGGTCTATAGTTGGGAGGAACAATATAGAAGAATTTTTCACCCATGTTAGTACCGTTGAAGATTTTGAAGATAGACACTTGGTAGACCTTGCTCCCACTTATGAAATTGCTGCTTGCTTGCTTTAGTTCGCTCTGTTGGAAACTAAATTTGTTAATCTCAATCCTATAATCCAACACATGTTTCTTACACTTGGTGATATGGAAGAGGGGGAAAAGAAAGATTTTGTTTTAGAAACCCTTCTTAGAGAATTTGGTGGTCTAGCAAGAGAGGCTAGAAAAGTCTTCGCTAAATTTAATATGCTTGGTTCTCATACTAATTTTGTTGGTCTCCTTGAAAAAATGGATATGGATAGAATAAGATACACTAATAATATTAATGATGGTGGGGAGATCAAAGCACCAATACCATGCAAGCTCCTAGCTATGAATGATGCACTAGAAAATAATTATGCTTGGCTTGTTCCTGAAAATTTGTTTGATGAGAGTAGCACGCCTAAGACTAATAAAAAGGGAGATGCTAAAACATATGTATCTAATATAATATGCCTGGTTGAGAAGAGCCCACACCCCGCTGTAGAAGTACCACCCTTTGATAATACTTGATACACACTTTCTGCGCCTAGCTGAAATGCGTTAAAGAAAAGCGCTTATGGGAGACAACCCATGTTTTTACCTACAGTACTTTGTTTTTATTTTGTGTCTTGGAAGTTGTTTACTACTGTAGCAACCTCTCCTTATCTTAGTTTTGAGTTTTGTTGTGCCAAGTTAAGCCGTTGATAGAAAAGTAAGTACTAGATTTGGATTACTGCGCAGTTCCAGATTTCTTTGCTGTCACGAATCTGAGCCCACTGCCCTGCAGGAAGCTCAGAAAATTATGCCAATTTACGTGCATGATCCTCAGATATGTACGCAACTTTCATTCAATTTGAGCATTTTCATTTGAGCAAGTCTGGTGCCATTTTAGAATTCGTCAATACGAACTGTTCTGTTTTGACAGATTCTGCCTTTTATTTCGCATTGCCTCTTTCGCTATGTTGGATGAATTTCTTTGATCCACTAATGTCCAGTAGCATTATGCAATGTCCAGAAGTGTTAAGAATGATTGTGTCACCTCTGAATATGTCAATTTATATTGTGCACTAACCCTCTAATGAGTTGTTTCGAGTTTGGTGTGGAGGAAGTTTTCAAGGATCAAGAGAGGAGTATGATGCAACATGATCAAGGAGAGTGAAAGCTCTAAGCTTGGGGATGCACCCGGTGGTTCACCCCTGCATATATCAAGAAGACTCAAGCGTCTAAGCTTGGGGATGCCCAAGGCATCCCCTTCTTCATCGACAAATTATCGGGTTCCTCCCCTGAAACTATATTTTTATTCGGCCACATCTTATGTGCTTTTTCTTGGAGCGTCGGTTTGTTTTTGTTTTTGTTTTGTTTGAATAAAATGGATCCTAGCATTCACTTTATGGGAGAGATACACGCCTCCGCTGTAGCATATGGACAAATATGTCCTTGGTTTCTACTCATAGTATTCATGGCGAAGTTTCTCCTTCGTTAAATTGTTATATGGTTGGAATTGGAAAATGATACATGTAGTAATTGCTATAAATGTCTTGGGTAATGTGATACTTGGCAATTGTTGTGCTCATGTTTAAGCTCTTGCATCATATGCTTTGCACCCATTAATGAAGAAATACATAGAGCATGCTAAAATTTGGTTTGCATATTTGGTTTCTCTAAGGTCTAGATAATTTCTAGTATTGAGTTTGAACAACAAGGAAGACGGTGTAGAGTCTTATAATGCTTTCAATATGTCTTTTATGTGAGTTTTGCTTTACCGTTCATCCTTGTGTTTGTTTCAAATAAGCCTTGCTAGCCTAAACCTTGTATCGAGAGGGAATACTTCTCATGCATCCAAAATACTTGAGCCAACCACTATGCCATTTGTGTCCACCATACCTACCTATACTACATGGTATTTTCCCGCCATTCCAAAGTAAATTGCTTGAGTGCTACCTTTAAAATTCCATCATTCACCTTTGCAATATATAGCTCATGGGACAAATAGCTTAAAAACTATTGTAGTATTGAATATGTAATTATGCACTTTATCTCTTATTAAGTTGCTTGTTGTGCGATAACCATGTTTGCTGGGGAACGCCATCAACTCTTTGTTGAATTTCATGTGAGTTGCTATGCATGTTCGTCTTGTCCGAAGTAAAGGCGATCTACACCGAGTTGAATGGTTTGAGCATGCATATTGTGAGAGAAGAACATTGGGCCGCTAACTAAAGCCATGATTCATGGTGGAAGTTTCAGTTTTGGACAAACATCCTCAAGTCTCTAATGAGAAAAGAATTAATTGTTGTCAAATGCTTAAAGCATTAAAAGAGAGTCCATTATCTCGTTGTCTATGTTGTCCCGGTATGGATGTCTAAGTTGAGAATAATCAAAAGCGAGAAATCCAAATGCGAGCTTTCTCCTTAGACCTTTGTACGAGCGGCATAGAGGTACCCCTTTGTGAAACTTGGTTAAAGCATATGTATTGCGGTGATAATCCGGGTAGTCCAAGCTAATTAGGACAAGGTGCGGGCACTATTAGTACACTATGCATGAGGCTTGCAACTTATAAGATATAATTTACATGATGCATATGCTTTATTACTACCGTTGACAAAATTGTTTCATGTTTTCAAAATCAAAGCTCTAGCAAAAATATAGCAATCGATGCTTTTCCTCTATGAGGACCATTCTTTTACTTTCAATGTTGAGTCAGTTCACCTATTTCTCTCTACCTCAAGAAGCAAACACTTGTGTGAGCTGTGCATTGATTCCTACATACTTGCTTATTGCACTTATTATATTACTCTATGTTGACAATATCCATGAGATATACATGTTACAAGTTGAAAGCAACCGCTGAAACTTAATCTTCTTTTGTGTTGCTTCAATACCTTTACTTTGAATTATTGCTTTATGAGTTAACTCTTATGCAAGACTTATTGATGCTTGTCTTGAAGTGCTATTCATGAAAAGTCTTTGCTTTATGATTCACTTGTTTACTCATGTCATACACATTGTTTTGATCGTTGCATTCTCTACATATGCTTTACAAATAGTATGATCAAGTTTATGATGGCATGTCACTCAGAAATTATCTTTGTTATCGTTTTACACCGCTCGGGACGACGAGAACTAAGCTTGGGGATGCCGATACGTCTCCAACGTATCGATAATTTCTTGTGTTCCATGCCACATTATTGATGTTATCTACATGTTTTATGCACACTTTATGTCATATTCGTGCATTTTACGGAACTAACCTATTAACAAGATGCCGAAGTGCCGATTCTTGTTTTCTGCTGTTTTTGGTTTCGAAATCCTAGTAAAGAAATATTCTCGGAATTGGACGAAATAAAAGCCCAGAGGCCTATTTTCTCACGAAGCTTCCAGAAGTCCGAAGATGAGACGAAGAGGGGCCACAGGGTGGCCAAACCCTAGGGCGGCGCGGCCCCACCCCTGGCCGCGCCGGCCTGTGGTTTGGGCCCCCTGTGCCGCCTCTTGACTTGCCCTTCCGCCTACTTAAAGCCTCCGTGACGAAACCCCCGATCACCGAGAGCCACGATACGGAAAACCTTACCGAGACGCCGTCGCCGCCGATCCCATCTCGGGGGATCCTCGGAGATCGCCTCCCGGCACCTGCCGGAGAGGGGAATCATCTCCCGGAGGACTCTACACCGCCATGGTCGCCTCCGGAGTGATGAGTGAGTAGTCTACCCCTGGACTATGGGTCCATAGCAGTAGCTAGATGGTTGTCTTCTCCCCATTGTGCTATCATTGTCGGATCTTGTGAGCTGCCTATCATGATCAAGATCATCTATCCGTAATTCTATATGTTGCGTTTGTTGGGATCCGATGAATAGAGAATACTTGTTATGTTGATTATCAAAGTTATGCTTATGTGTTGTTTATGATCTTGCATGCTCTCCGTTTCTAGTAGAGGCTGCGGCCAAGTTTTTACTTTTAACTCCAAGAGGGAGTACTTATGCTCGATAGTGGGTTCATGCACGCATTGACACCGGGACAGTGATGAAAGTTCTAAGGTTGTGTTGTGTTGTTGCCACTAGGGATAAAACATTGATGCTATGTCTAAGGATGTAGTTGTTGATTACATTACGCACCATACTTAATGCAATTGTGCTGTTGCTTTGCAACTTAATACTGGAGGGGGTTCGGATGATAACCTCGAAGGTGGACTTTTTAGGCATAGATGCGGTTGGATGGCGGTCTATGTACTTTGTCGTAATGCCCAATTAAATCTCACTATACTCATCATGATATGTATGTGCATTGTCATGCTCTCTTTATTTGTCAATTGCCCTCATCGTAATTTGTTCACCCAACATGTTGTTCGTCTTATGGGAGAGACACCTCTAGTGAGCTGTGGACCCCGGTCCAATTCTCTTTACTTGAAATACAATCTACTGCAATACTTGTTTTTACTTGTTTTCTCTGCAAACAATCATCTTCCACACAATACGGTTAATCCTTTGTTACGGCAAGCCAGGTGAGATTGACAACCTCACCTGTTTCGTTGGGGCAAAGTAGCTTGGTTGTGTTGTGCGGGTTCCACGTTGGCGCCGGAATCTCTCGGTGTTGCGCCGCACTACATCCCGCCGCCATCAACCTTCAACGTGCTTCTTGGCTCCTCCTGGTTCGATAAACCTTGGTTTCTTTCCGAGGGAAAACTTGCTCGCTGTGCGCATCATACCTTCCTCTTGGGGTTACCCAACGAACGTGTGAAATACACGCCATCAAGCTCTTTTCTGGCGCCGTTGCCGGGAGATCAAGACACGCCGCAAGGGGAGTCTCCACTTCTCAATCTCTTTACTTTGT
>NC_061513.1:49411701-49430187 GCF_022539505.1 Lolium rigidum | reverse complement strand
GGGCTCCTGCGCAACTACCTCCCCTTGCGCCTCTGCTGACGTCACCCCGCACTAAAATCAGAAAAATCAGGCGCGAAATAGGCACCGATCGAGCGAAATCCCGGGCGCCCGACCACGCGGAGCTCAAATTGGCGCGCGGGCCGTCAAATCTACCGGGAAATAGTCGCAGAAACGGCGGCGATCGAGCGGATCGGAGCGAGTGTGGCTCACCGCGATCAGCAGCAGCGGCGGCGGCGGCTCGATTCCCGCAGCATTTGCTCCGATCGCCCGGACGGAACCGCCGATCGGATCGCGCGAGAGGGGGCTGGAGCCGTGGGTGGGTGTGGGGATCCTTCGCCTAGTCCGTTCGGTCCTCGTTTGCTTGGTTTCGGTATGGAAGGGGAGTTTTTCCGTTTTGGTGCGATCTAGCAAAGGGAGGAGAGGAGGAGGAGAAACAAAGGAGGTGGTTTCGAAAAGGTGGAGGAGGTTTCGAGGTGTGGGAGTGGGAGGGATCGGACGGCTGGGGTAGACTACGGATGTGGATCCGACGGCTGAGGAGAGAGTGAGGGGGTGGGGACATGGGTGTGGCGCAGCACGGAAGAGTCTTCTCGAGCACGCAAAGATTGGCGAACGAAGAAACAAAGCCGAGTCAGCAGCGCGTGTTGAGCAACTCGTTTAGGACATCTGTCAAACAAAAACAAAAAAACTCGTTTAGGGCATGTACGCGCCGTGATCGTCCCCTCTACAGACGAGGAACATTCCCTACATCCCTAAAAAAAAAAGGGAACATTCCCTACAAAAAAAGTTAACCAAAAGCATAAAACCATGTGAGGTACTTGCACATATAACTACAAAATTTAGTAGTAGAAAATATTTCCAATCCACAAATTTGTATTGGGATTTTATAAAATAATAAATAAATGTTTTTATTATACTGCACCTATGACACCACTCACTATAGATACATCTATTCTATTTTTGGATAATTATTTTGAACTTGAGACTCCACGATTGAGGGCCTGAGAATATAGGAGAGAAATTTTGTTCTTATAACACGTGGATATAGTTAATTGGAAGAACTACCACTTGCAGTTGGGCTCCATCTAGGAATGGCAAGCCACCGCGGAGGTGGCAACATGTGTCATCTGCGTTGTTGGCCAACTCATCCAAAATCATCGACAAGCTCAATGACAATCTCCACCAGCTATGTAGTGAAGCCATCGGATGATGACCTCCAAACCTGGAGATTATAAGAAGTCATTGACACCAATAATGACCAATATGCTCTTACCTAGAGGAAGAGCCCTTAGAACAGGTAGTAGTCGTCAAGGGTGAATCCAACATCATTGTTAAGAATGCCAGTCATCCTTCCAGATAAAGAATCAGATGGGATGCCTCCAATGGAGGTTAAACGGGACATATCGAGAACTAAAAGGGCACGATGCCCGATCTAGGTCTCTTTAGTGAGGTATCAAATGAGGGGGTTGATTTTAGTGGCATTCTGTATCTCCGATGCCACAAGGTTCATTAATTCTTCACCAACGGCACCCCAATACGACCAGTGGCAGATCCAACACAAAATACCAGGGTGATCCAATAGTGTATATTTTCATTTAATTATATTTGTGTTAAAAGAAATTCTATGATATATATATATATAGTCTAAGTAGAAATTTCAAGGTGGTCCATGCACCACCCTAGCCACTCTATGTATCCGCCACTGAATACGACGCCATAGCAAGAGCAAGAAACTTTACCTTCGATGAAAACAAATTGATGTGGTGCACGGTGGTCAAGGGGTTGGAGCGATTAGAAGGCGAGCTTTTGTGACACGAGCATCTACTCATACAACGGAAGCTTCAATAACACAACTTCCAATCCCATGGGTATTTTTGATTTTCTTATGTGTTTGTCTTATTTATATGACCCTTAGTGTGAGTGAACTAGGCGTGCAACAAAGCTATACATGTTGGTCAGTCCATAATGTCTATCGTATATGTGGTCGACGGAAAGGTACAACCCCGTGGTGACCACGAGCCCATGTTGAGAAATTTACTATATAATGCATTGGAAAGGAGGAGTTGTGAATGAGAAATTAAACACCTATAATTGTATTGGTTCATTGTTATAACTTGCGAATACTCCTACTCCGCTCCAATGTATCATCATCCTCTTCCTCTCTACATTAATTTAGAGCTTAAATCTCTTGGAAAGCAACATGCACTAAAAGAATGTTTACTCATGGGATAGGGACCTTATAACAATATGTGGAGCCATGCAATGAGGGCTAGACGGATTGGAACGGGATGAAACAAAAGAGGATGAAGGGGAGGAGAAGATGATGTTGCCATACAACTATTGAGTAGGGGAACTAATGGTCCAACTGATCGCTTGTTGCGTAACCGCCACTTCGTGTTTATTCTATCTTCCAAAGTAGTAGCATACTTTGGTCTTCATCTGGACTCAATTCCAATGGAAGTATATGTAGGCTTTGATTTTTTTAGAAATGCAGTAGTATTCCAATGGAAGTATATGTAGGCTTTGATTTTTTTAGAAATGCAGTAGTACATACGTAAATGCTCACAAATTCATATACGCACTCACCCCTACAAACGAACACACGCACATCCTATCTCTATAAACACCTCTGAGAGATCGGACCGATTTTGAAACTCTGATCCGATGAGTTTTAAGATTGAAGCCAGTGGGACGCCTCACTATCAATAGGAACTTCACCTCCCACTAAAAAAATATTTCGTTTTTTATGAGACATCAAAGACTTGATTCAACATTCCAAACCACTGCACCCATAATTTTAAATTTCTAGCCTATTCGACGGCTTGGTAATCCAAATTTGATTTTAATGATTTATTCGGTTTTCCAGACATTTGAATTCTAGAACTCGGTTTATACTAGATCCAAAGCATGTTTATGTGAAAAAAATTCCCCCAAAATATTTTGTTGGAAAATCATCTACAGTAGTAGTACTTCCTTTTTGGGCAGAGATTATTTGACTGATTTTTGGCCAAGGATATTGCTACACAGTCCAAACAAAATTGGTTTTGTAACATTTGCGGACAAGACCCCCAATTTTCACTCGTACAACACCCTCTCCTGGCAGCCGACAACACACACCTCCGCCTCCACGCTGCCGTCGGCGATTTCAATCGAAACCCTAACTCCGGTAATAAGGGATGAGGCCCTTGGCGACGGTGCCGGGCGGCGGGGGGAGGCGGAAGGCGGGAGCTGCTGCTGCGGCGGCGGCAAGCCGTGAGTGGCTGGTGGTGCCGGCGTCAGGGCGGGCGCGGGTTGAGGAGGCCGGGAAGCACGCGGTGATGGCGCGGACGGGGCTGCCGGCGCGCGACCTGAGGGTGCTCGACCCACTGCTGTCCTACCCGTCCACGATCCTAGGCCGCGAGCGCGCCATCGTCGTCAACCTGGAGCGCGTCAAGGCCGTGATCACCGCCGCCGAGGTGCTGCTCCCCAACTCCAAGGACCCCGACTTCGCGCAATTCGTCCGCGACCTCCAGGCCCGCGTGCTCGCTTCCTCTGGTCAGGTATATTCCCGTACCACTGCTTTCTGACAGTTCACGATTTGCTTGCTTTTGGGCTTAGGATTTCGATTAGTAAAATAACTGTGGTCCGTGGTACAATATCCGAGCTGTGGGTGGATAGTAGAACTATGAGCAGTTTTTTTTAGATTTCGCATATATATGATATATCAAACCTTGTGTTCTGCTTCTTAAAGAGAGATGCAATGTTGCCAGTGGTATTAATTCTTCCCAGAACTATATCTTTGGTTTCTGGTCTAGGATCAGGTGTCTAAAATGGTCTTGAAACTGTGACTGGCCAGTAGCATTGGGGCTCGAGTACATCTGTTAGAGCACCCATATATTCAGAATTGTCCAAACACCATATGGTCCCAAGAATACAATTTGATTTGCACATCTGTTAGACCACCCATATCGTCAGTCTTGGTTTGAGAAATTGCTGCTGAATTGAACTTTATATTTGCCAAAAACAACATCAGACATCCATACAGTTAGCATAATATATGCTCTGCTCACTTAAGAATTCTGCACTTCAGTGACTGGAGGCATATATGAGGACATGGGCAGTCGGTCCAATTGTTTATATGCAAAATTGAAAATACAAGTGTTGATCCTGACACTTAGGTCATTCCACTTGGTTTCCTGCTTTCTAGAAGAGATACTGGAATAAGGCATAAGGGGCTGTATGAATATGTGAATTTTTTTCTTCCTTCAACAGGCTGCAGAGTTTACTGATATTGAGGGTGAATCATCTGTGATTGCTTCACCATTTCCTGCTCCCAGTTCATCTAAAGGACATGAACTGGAGATGGCTAAGAGGACTACTGATGCGGTGGGTGGAATGATTCACAGCAGCAGTGTGCCGACGTTGGCCACAATGAAAGATGGAAGCGCCAAGGTCTTACCTTTTGAATTTCGTGCGCTTGAAGTGTGCCTCGAGTCAGCATGTAGATCTCTGGAAGAGGAAGTACGTATCTCATCATATTTCTGGATATTCTTGTTCAAATTATTTGAATACAACTAGATCATTTTATTTGCCATCTTAGGATATCTTGTTTTAACAAGCCATGGTTCACACCATGGCCTGTTCGATATTGAGCTTTTGTTTTTACGTATTTACATAGGATGTTCAGTCATTTATTCAGATGTGCTTATCAGATGAACTTGATGCCTTGTTAGAGCAATTTATAAAAGTTTGGTTCTCCTGCTTTCCCATAAAACCTGGGGCAGTCCTGTTTATATTTTATTTTACAGATAGATGGAGCCATGCTTACTGTAGAAGCTTTTCTTAAGCTGGCCTGGAATAGTCTTTTGAGTGTTCCCTGGTTTATTTAATATATATTACATTTAAGATAGCAAAGACTACAAATCACTTTTGAGATAGCAGTAGTTCTCACATAACATGGTGTGCTGGTAGTTGCAGACAGTGACTGGCCTGCTTTTTTCCGCAGACTGGGACTCTGGAGAAAGAGGCTTATCCAGCATTGGATGAGCTAACTTCAAAGATCAGTACATTGAATCTTGAGCGAGTTAGGCAAATTAAGAGCCGCCTGGTGGCAATTTCTGGACGTGTGCAGAAGGTAGGCAATTTAACTTGTTCGAGGATTCCATCAATTTCATGTAAATTTTCTATACTATCATGGGTAGGTGTTGTCAAACATAATTTGTTGTTTTATTCTGCTGGCTGCTTTTGATATCACTATTTATTTGATCTCCATAACTATGTGGAAGAAATTTTCCCCAAACCTTCACCCTCACCTGCATCATATGCACATCTGAGCACCACCTACCTCTATACATGTTCTTTCCGTCTATAATTTCCTCACAAAAGCCTATTTTTACTGCAATCTTCTGAACTCATTTACCTTATCCACTTGCACAATAATTCCACATTTTTACAATTTACTTTCTCATAGGTGAGGGATGAACTTGAGCACCTATTGGATGATGAAATGGATATGGCTGAAATGTACTTGACAGAAAAACTTGCTCAACAAGATATCAGTGAGACTTCATCTAGAGTTGAGGTTGATGATCATGATCCATCTCAGTTAGAGGAGGGTGGGTAAGTCATCAAAGGGGGACATCTCTACTTTCTTCTTTTAGATGTACTGCTGTTTCTGTTGATCATAAATATTTCTTACTGGTTTGAATGAATCTATATGCATGTATGAATATGCTGAAAAAATGCAATCATTTCATTTGTGTGTAGGGATGAAGATTATAGAAGCGAGCCAGATGGAACCAATGTTAGCTTTGCTGGTTATAAGCCCAACATTGAAGAACTAGAGATGCTTTTGGAGGCCTACTTTGTGCAAATTGATGGCACACTAAATAAGCTTTCACATGTAAGAGTTGTTCTCTTTCTCGTGTTACTTGCATTAATCCAAATATTGCTGAGTTTCCGTCCATTTATAATTGTTGAAAGAACTTTAGATCTGGAGCGTGAATTTTATAACGCTATATGTGGTTGTACTCAAGAACATAAAATGCAACTACCGTAGTAAAAAACATTTTGGTACAGGTTACAGAATGTTGCAGAAATGATGCCTTCAACAGGCTGATATTAGGAGCTAGGGCACTCTAGAAGTAGAAGTTTATTGGTATATCAGTAGACATTATTGCTTGAGTTCATTTTTCTTTCAATTGGTTTTATTAGTTCTTTAGAATGATTTACTACCAAAAAATATTGTTTCTAACAATGAAGCATTGGTGTAGGGAGTTTTATATAGAATGTTTATCTATCAAATTCTCAATCTTAATACTCGTTGTATGTTTGGTTGAAGCTGAGGGAGTATGTTGATGATACCGAGGATTACATCAACATAATGTTGGATGACAAGCAAAATCAGCTTCTGCAGATGGGGGTCATGCTCTCAACTGCCACGGTTGTTGTTACTGCCGGAGTGGCCGTCGTCGGTCTTTTCGGGATGAACATTGGCATATCGCTTTACAATCCCGCAACCCCAGATGAGACACGAGCAGCACATGTGAAGTTCTGGGAAACCACCTTCGGAACCATTGCTGGCTGCACGATTCTGTACATAGTAGCCATGGGGTGGGGGAAGAGGAGCGGGCTGCTGCAATGAGGCGCAACCATGCGCCACGGCTGTTCCCACAGAATGGAGCTCGATTATATTGATACCTGAAAATGCATACCTAAATTTGCCTACCCCATGAAAAGAATAAAAATGAAGGAAGTGAGTTTTTCCTGATGTAAGAAAATGGGTAGTTTGCTATAGCAACTCAGTCTTTGCTATCACACCTGGGTGTAGTGACGAAGGAACCACTAGATGCACTTTTGTAAAAGTTTGTGCTGCTATTGTATATGTAAATCTGTTGTAAACGAACGAAATCACAATAAAAGATGATACTGGTGTGGCTTGTCTTGCCATAGGGGCTACTATTCTCTGTGTGTTATAGACGACATTGTGAGTGCATTTGTTGGTTCGTACTCTGATTGTTTGCTGGGTCATCGTTGTAGACCAGTTGTGATTTGTGAATGCTGTTCCTCGGCGCTCGATCTTTTTAACTGAGAGATATTTGCTTCAGTACTTGGAGAAACAGTTGCATCAGTTATGTTAAACCTTTGTTTTGAGTTGCTCATGTTAAAGTACCAATTGTTTTGCTTCGCTACCAAGTTCTCCAGTTAAAGGACTTTCCTCCCGTTAAAGGACTTTCCTCCCGTGGTCTCTCCTCTCAGCCGCCGCCCTAACCCTAGCCGCCTCCAGTTCATCCTCCTCCATAGATTGGTTCCCCCTCCTCCGGTCGGCTTCGCCGGCGTCAGGAGGAGTGGGGAACCCGATCTATGCGTGGAGTTTTGAATAAAAGTATTGTTTTCATTAGATTATGTTAGGATTTTGGTAGCCGCCTTCTTGTTGGTTTCCCCTCAATGGAGATGGCATCGTATGCAATAAGTGATCTTCGGACTTTCGTTCGGCGACGAGATCTTCTTCCCGGCGTCAATGGTGGTGTTGAACAATCACAATTTTCTAGGTATGGGTCTTCGGATCTTGCTTCGCCAGATCGATTTTGGATCTTTTGTCGTTGTTGCCGCGAGGAGGATTATCCTCGCAGTTTTTGTCCCGGCTGCTACGTCCTCGACAATGGTGATTCGTACTCTCGGCTCTCCATTGACGACGATAAAGCTAGTTGGTTATTATTCCCTGATATACTGGTGTTGGTACTCTTGCCGATGTTGTATGACTGCTTTAATGATTGCGTGCGTGCACGCAGTCTTGGCATTGCGGCTCAAAAAATTATGGGAGAACTTTCGTCGGTATCTACGAGTCTATGGTTCGTTATGTATCTTTGGTGCGCCTTCACAAGAGTACAAGATTGTGTTATGGAAGAAGAAAGAAATTGAAGACCTCGAAGATTTGTTACTATCTTTTAGACTTTATTTTGTAATCGTTGGAGTCAGTTCATGTATCTCTACCATGTACTATTTGTTACTATGAATATATGTGGTATTGATTGTAAAAAAAAAATCTGTACTGTAGACATTCCATCCTCGGTACCATCCCTTCCTAAAAGTGGGACGCCGGACGCGGCCGTCGCCAAATCACACTCTGCCGCGGAGAGAGGATCGACCGGGGCCGCCTATATAGTTGCCGCCGGCAGAGCCTCCCGGCAGAGGGAACCGGAGATGGAGAGGAAAAGGATGGCGCAGGTCGCCACGTACTTCGCGGTCGCTTTCGCAGCGTTCCTCTTCTGGCAGTCCAACCGCAACCCCACCCCGCCGCCGCAGCCCGACATGCCTCTCCCGCCGCCGCCGCCACCGTTCCCGCGGGCGGCGTCTACGGTGCTCCCGGACCCGGCGCGCTTCTTCGCCCCCGAGCTCCTCGCCGCGCCGCTCCCCACCAACTCCTTCTTCCAGAACTTCGCGCTCAACAACGGGGACCAGCCGGAGTACATCCACCCGTACTCGGTCAAATCCGCCGCCGGGGCGCTCACGGTCTGCTACCCCAAGACCGTCCACTCCCCGCCCTTCCACGCCCAGACCTTCGTCGCCGACCTCACCCTCTCGTCCCCGTCCGCCGCCACTCCCGCCGCGCCCCACCGCATCGCCGCCTTCGACGACCTCTCCGTCACCCTCGACTTCGCCCCGTCGCTGCGCGCGTTCCTCGTCCGCGGCAGCCCCTTCGTCACGGTCGCCACCGCGGGGGCGGGGGTCCCCGTCGACATCTCCCTCGCCTCCGTCCACGCCTTCCTCGAGGCCGCCCCGCGCGACGACACGCTCACCAGGTGGCGCCTCCGGATGAACAGCGGCCAGACCTTCCTCCTCTACGCCTCCGCGCCCATCCGCCTTTCCATGTCCAGCGTCACGCAGCTGGCCGCGCCCGGCTTCTCCGGCGTCATCCGCGTCGCCTTCCTGCCCGACGCGGCCATGGAGGCGGTCCTTGACCGGTACAGCGGCTGCTTCCCGACGGGCGGGGAGGCCGCGCTGAACCGGCCCTTCTCCGTCGACTACGCCTGGCGCACGCAGGGGTCGGGGGACCTGCTCATGCTCGCCCACCCGCTCCACCTCCGCCTGCTCTCCACGGACCGTGGCGGCGTCCGTGTGCTCGAGGACTTCAGGTACCGCAGCATCGACGGCGACCTGGTCGGCGTCGTCGGCGACGCCTGGGCTCTAACGACCGACCCGGTGCTCCCCACCTGGCATTCCACCCGCGGCGTCAGCGAGGACGGGGTGCCCGAGATCGTGGCCGCGCTGCGCAAGGACGTGGACGGCCTCGCCTCCACCCCCATAACCACCACCTCGTCCTACTTCTACGGGAAGGCGGTCGCCAGGGCGGCGAGGCTGGCGCTGATCGCGGAGGAGGTCGGGTGCCCGGAACTCATCCCGGCGGTGCGCGGCTTCCTCACAGCCACCGTCACGCCGTGGCTGGACGGCAGCTTCGAGGGCAATGGCTTCCTGTACGACCCCAAATGGGGCGGCCTCGTCACTCTGCAGGGGACGGCGGACACCGGGGCCGACTTCGGCTTCGGGATCTACAACGACCACCACTACCACCTGGGCTACTTCGTGTACGCCACCGCCGTGCTCGCCAAGATCGACCCGGCCTGGGGCCGCGAGCACATGCCACAGGCCTACTCCATGGTCGCCGACTTCATGTCGACAACCTCGCGCGAAGCCGCCGGCGCCAGCTACACCAGGCTGAGGGCGTTCGACCTCTGGAAGCTGCACTCGTGGGCCGGCGGGCTGACGGAGTTCGGCGACGGGCGGAACCAGGAGAGCAGCAGCGAGGCCGTCAACGCCTACTACGCCGCCGCGCTCCTCGGGCTGAGCTACGGCGACGCGCGGCTCGTGTCCGACGCGGCCACGCTCGCGGCGCTCGAGATGCTGGCGGCGCAGACGTGGTGGCACGTCCGGGAGGGCGACGCGACCTACGAGGACGACTTCGCCGGCAGCAACCGCGTGGTGGGCGTCGTGTGGGCGAACAAGAGGGACAGCGGCCTCTGGTTCGCGCCGCCCGAGTGGAAGGAGTGCAGGCTGGGGATCCAGCTGCTGCCCATCGTGCCCATCAGCGAGGCCCTCTTCCCGGACGCCCGGTTCGTCAGGGACCTGGTGGGCTGGACCGCGCCGGCGTTGGCCAGGGACGGCATCGGCGACGGGTGGAAGGGGTTCGTGTACGCCTTGGAGGGGACCTACGACAAGGAGTCGGCGCTGGCCAAGACCAGGGACCTGGCGTCGCATGACGACGGCAACACGCTGACCAACCTGCTGTGGTGGCTCCATAGCCGCGGCTCGCCGGGCGCTGCTGCTGTTGCTGGTACCGGCACTGCGGCCGCTGATGGTGGTACTACTGCTCATGGAATGCTCTTGGACATGCTTGCAACTGAACCGGCTCTGGTCTCTTCGTGAGTTGTTTTGGTTTACTCAAACACTAGCAAGGTATGGCACGGCGGCACGCCGCGCCCATTGTTATGACATAGATCATCTATAAGATTCATGGCAGTGTTATGAGCAATAGGGCTCAAAAGATGCATTTATACATAAGAGCAGTGATTAGACAACAACAATAATACATATATAAGTAGACCGTGAGATTGACAAATCTGATTAGATAGCTCATGGAGGCTTTTACATATCCGGTACATGGAAGGCAGGAGGTTCTACTTGACCTACATACTAACATATTTTTATTGATCAAGCTTAAGGAAATAGTACAGTAGAATAGTAAAACAGGTAGTGCGACTGTTCCCTGGTCTCTAAGCACTCAGAGCTCAGCTTATAGTTCTTTTCATTGGAGAAAAGAGTGATGAGTTCTTGTATTTGTTGAAGAAATCGACGGTTGGAGCAGAGTATGGTCCGTTGTCACATGGAACCAAAGTCCCTGGTTCGGCATTGAAGAGAGCATGGATGTGCTATAATTCTTTCTCATGCATGTTTACCACTTGCAGTGTCTATGTATATGAATCAGTTACCAACCAAAAATTAGAAGAAGATACATCAAAGATATGAAAGTCTCAATGTACCGCTGATGTGCAATCAAAAAAATCAGAGAGAACCTTGAAGTCTTTCAAAAATTTCACTACAGAAATGTATTTCACCTGTAGAACAACATCAGTGTAGCAAAATTTAGGCTTTGAAGATAAGTTTGAACTGTATCCTTGAAAACAAAAAAAAAGATAGGCTTGAAGTAGGCAGACAACAAAATAGCTCAGACCGGTGACCAACAATTTAACTAATCCCTCTTAAGATGGCTACTAAGACAATAGGTACTGCTAAATATGAATATTACTTCCTCTGTTTAAGATCTATACATACAATTTAATGTCAGCTAGAGACCATAACGTTCGAGGACAGCAAGGTTTGGAATTGGCAATGAAAATATAAATTTAATGTTTGCAAACCTAAAACATTGATCCAACAAATCTCTTGACCAAATCCCTCAATGTGACAATTTTCAATACAACCTGTAAGAGTACTACTATATAGTCACCGTACTCGCCTTAAACCCACACCTAACTTTATCAGCATTTCGAAATAATCACAGCATAAACCACGATCTTAAATGAACAGGAAAGCTATTTCTAATGGTGATTGCAAAATTAACTAAGTGACTATGGATTGGTAACTGGTAAAGAACAGAAGCAGACAAATAAACCATTACCCTCCAAATGTAGAGAAGGTCGCCAGATTACCTCGGAAGGAACAATAAGGTCACCTGACCTATCTTTGTCGAGAACTTTGGGCTTGTACTTCACCATCTTGTTTGAATCATTCTTCAGTACTTGTGCAGAATACTTATGAAAATACTATATGCCAAAGCATTCTCATTATAGCAATGAACCCAACAATAATATCCCATCGACAACGACAATTCACTTAGTTTCCCAACAGCGGGATTGATTGCTTGACTTGTCATCACTAAAGAAATAAACAGTAGGATACTACATGAGCAACTAAAGGAATCATTTCCTTGCAGGAAGAACCAAAGAGATCATACGCTCATGATTGCCTTCACATAGAACCAATTTATGGGGAAATTCGTCATCCATAAAGATACATGTATCGCAGAAAAAAAAGAATATTATTATCAGAACTCACAAACAAATGAACAGAATAATTACATGATTCTGGTCTGGAGCAACAATCTTAGGACACAAAACTAAAAAGAGATGGAAAGGTTAAGCAAACAGAGAGCCAGAAAAAATAAATGAACTTATCACATACTTATTTGTACTTATCATAGCCATTGTTGCATTTAACAACGGTAAAGACATTCATTACTCTGAAATAAGAATAACTTGGTTTCAAATACTGACTACAAGTCCAAAACACTATCATTTCTTTGTGAACTCAATTCAGAGAAGCAAGACAATGATAATCTCTCATCGAATCCCTTATTCACAGGAAAAACAGGGCAACAAATGAAAACCAACTATTTGTACAAAATAAATTAAGCAACCAGAGGTTCATGCTTGTGCATATACTAATTTCTGAAGCGAAAGGTTGAGTAGAAAATATCTAAGGGAAGGGATTTATTTACCTTGGTTTGAAAATTGAGTCAGCATCCATAGCTGAAATTGATTAAATCCTCGGAGAATATCCAATGGACTAATGATTAAATCGTCGGAGAATATCCAATGGACTAATCATACATATTTATCTTGTGTAATTTCTAAGTCGATACCAATCATGAAGATACCCTTAATAAATCCATGATCAATGGTTCGCATTTCTTAATTCAGAAGTAAACTTCGAGAAGACACTATTGAGCATATTGGAAGTAGGCAGACCCGAAGTTAATGATTTGTTTTGAGGGGTGACCTGAAGTTAATGATTTGTGAACTGCAGCTACCGTTATTGCTGGTCCCATATTAGAAGAGAGATGATAAAATATAATAAATATATGGGGTGCATCAATACTACATTGAAGATTTTCTTTGTTGCACCCATGTTAGATATCATATGAAAACTTCTCCTAGTTCAACGTAAAATTATACCATAAGTATGACACTTTCTAAATAGCATCAACGGCTCAGCGCCTTGTCAACATAAGATGCAGCATTCAAGTATCAAACCCCGCCCTATTCATAAGAGTTGTTTACTGCATTAGCTAAAACCGGAAAAATTCATGTTACCTATAAAGGCTTCAGCTTCAATTTGTATATTGAGCTAAGAATAGAAACCTGAACTTTACAGTCAAATGAATACAATCAGCATCACACACACAAAGTTCCATACATGTGGGTTCTGACTCAGTTGTTTGAGATATGCACAGGTAAATCAGCAAAGAACTATCAGTTGCGAGAGAATCAATGTGGTAAAACAAAAAGGAATCGAATGGATTAGAGTAGAGACCCCAGCTTCTGCTTCTTCTTTCTGCTTATCCTACTTAACTTAGGGACTGGCGCGGCAGCACGTCGTGCCTTTCTTGTAGACATTAGCTGAAGAACAAAAAGTATTTCTGTTGCAAGATAGAGTGGGCATGTGGCGACGTGTAGCGTGTGGATATATTCAAAAGCAAGTGTCAAATCTATTTCAAGTGAATAGAGAAAAGTCGGCCTCTGTTTAGCGCTGCTCTTTTAGATCAGGCTCCTATGAACTCAGCCACTATTTCCTAATCTGCTAACGGTTGACCTCGTTCGATTACTGGCTGCACAAAAATCAACGTTGATGCCCGGTTTATTGAGTAGACAGGGGAGGCGGGGCAATGCCCTGGTGGCTCATGATCATGGTGGCATTGATGCCATCAAATTTGTTGCTACATGGGTTAAAAAACAGGTAATCATTAAAAGTGCCAAGGTGTGAACTCCTCAAGTCAAAACAGTTCTCTAGACACTGAAGTATCTACAACTCTATTAAAGAGGGTAGAAAAGCTTTTCAGTTTTATAGTTTTCAGAAAGTGAAGAGAGATTGTAATAGTGTGGCTAATGAGCTCCATATTACGTAAGAACAAATGGCACTGCTGGCCTGTGGATGCATGAGGTACCAGAGGCAATAGATGTGTACTGCAGTGCATCAGCAGTCCAAGGATTACCTGACATATATTTCAACAAAATAGTACATGATCAGATGCAATTTCAGGTGTTTTATCACACGGCATGTGAATTTGGAGAAAAACCTTAAAGCCATGAGAGGGTATAGAGCAATAATACGTGAAAAGAGGCTGGTAGAAGTCGAAAGAGATCTCTGAAAAGTTATAAGCCACATACAAATTAATTAAAAGCATGGAGCAAAGTGTGAACCTGGATTTTTTTAGTTCTTAACAAAAGATTATGGTCATTAGAACATTACATTTTTTTTCTAGCCGGTTCATATGGGCACATAATATGCGGAGAAAGTAAGTTGAAAATTGGTGAACGAACTCCTAAAAGCTACTTGATGGTAGATGAGTTTTTCCTTTCCGTATAGTGCAGTGTGGACTGAATACATTGTTATCTAATTGTAGAAAAACACATATATAGCATATGGATAATGCTATGTACCATTTTTGTAACAGGTATCTGTTGGCAATGTCTTTATTTATTATTGGGTAAAAAAATATCAAATATTACTACGTGAAGAACTAATTAAAGACATGTTATCTACCAATCATATATTAATCCATGAGATGAGAGGCGATGGACACGAAAAACAATAGTATTCATATTGCAATCTCGGAAGTTCTAAAAAATATGCCATTATGTGACATCGTGAGAAAGAAAGTACTCTAGAAGAAAGTTTGTTACCTGCAATCTTAGAAGTTCTAAACAATATGTCATAATGTGACATCATGAGACAGAAAGTACTCTAGAAGAAAGTTGGTTACCTCTTAATGAAACATATGAGAAAATAATGCCTACAACAAATAAAATAATCAGAGAACCACACGGCCATGCCTCCGGTTTAAACACTTTAGAGGAAGACCATCCCCAATAATGTAGAACAGCATGATCCAAACCAGTTAGACGTGATCACCAAAAGAGACGAATCTGTTGCTGTTGACCTTGAGGAACATGAGCTAAAACCCAAAAAGACCACATATAAGAACAGACAAATTAGTGCAGCAAACCTCCAAAATAAGCAATAGGTCAGTTAGCATGACTTATCTCCTCACAAGGATGACACATCGACACCGCGACTAGAAACTGAAGAAAGACGAACAACCTCGGCAATATGAAATACTAACAACACAACCGAACAGAATGAAGGACAACCCCACGAAGTAGCCGCTGTAGTCCGAGTGCAAACCTCAGCGCACAGGTGCGGACCTTGCAGGCCATCCCACAGGAAAGAACACACCGGAGAAAGGTAACAACCCGACCCGTCAGCTGGTCATGCCGGACGCAAGGCCTGCGGTGGACAACACTATGGTGCACATTTGCAGAACTGCAGTGAAATCCATATGTAAAGCTAAATTAGAAAATTACAAACAGTAATACATCCGCAGAGAAAATCAAAACCACAGGCCATTCAGCAAAAGGTTGTACCTGAAACTACCTATGGAGACGTTCTTCACCAAATGAACTGCATTGCCGCCGCTAACTACATAGCCACATATTTTTTAGCACAAGAGCGCAGATGCACACAAGAAGCCTGCACAAAAGGATGTCAAATTCATTAAAACTACCACGGGACTTGATCAGCCAATTCTGAAAAAAAAGAAAAAAAGCAGGAAGCGCAGGAAATCAGAGGGCACACAAAGAAGAAACACATCTTAGCAACCTGGGATAGTGGGATTATCAAAGCTATCGGAGCCAAAGCGATTATCAAAGCTATCGGAGCCAGAGCGGAGCCTCTTATTGGGAAAAGGGAAAAAAAGAGGAGAGCCATAAGAGAGAAGCTGTTCATGAGCATGAACGAACGGACCCGAAACATGGTCCAGGCCACGTGCGCCGCCGGGCCGCTCGACTGCGGAGGAGTAGCCACAGGAGACGGACAAACGGCGTCCTCGCCGCCCCGACCTGTAGAGGCAGGGGCTGTATCCCTAACTACTGCGGCGACCTCTGGAGGTGGCTCTTGTAGCGCCATCCTCGAAATCGACGGCCGCACGGAGCCCTCACCGCCAAGACCCGTGGAGGGAGCGAGCGTAGCCTTCACCTCCCGTGGAAGACCACGCCGTTATCGTGAAGGCGCCAAGGCGGTTCCTCCACTGATTCCCCACCGCGATGTGGCTAGCGATGGTGTGGGGAGACAAAGAGAGAGAAAGGATCGGAGAGATGGTGTGGTGGAGGGTCTCCCCGTCGAAGCCGCTGCCCGGCCTTTATCCCCTGCCTCCACGGGCCGCCGCCGGCCGCCGGCCACCTCCAGACGCTTGATCTGGACGCATCTATAGAAAGAAAGAGACATGGCGTAGGAGAGATGGGGCCCGGTCAAGAGAATAAACCAGATGCAGTTAAGCGGCGGCCGGTGGGCGCCGCTTTGACCGCACTGTAACTTGCGGTTCCAGCCCTACGCTGCTACACGCACACAGAAAAAGATCAAACGCACATGAAGAGGTACCACACAGAATCCAAACGCTTCTTAAAATTTGTAGGAAGCACCGAAAGTGCACACATTTCAAACCCAGCAGAAATCTAAAATATAAAGTGCAAACGTGTCAGCTCCACATTAATTCTCAGCATACCCCAAAATTTTGAGAAAAAAGATATTTGTTCCCAAATAGTATAGTAGTTATATACTCCGGTTTATTCGTCGTGTTTTAGATATTAGTACTCCCTCCGATTCATATTAATACTGTAGACTGAGTGCTATTTTGCTAGAGTAATATCGTTATCTGCACCTGCTGCTTGTAATCTGCTCGTCGGAATTCGGAGAATACAATCAGCATGATCAGTTGAACATGGGTACACGCGTGCTCTTTCATTGCTACGAACACTACTCTTAATTTCCGTCTTATAAAGGATGACGTGCCACTGCAGGAATTCACTGCGTGGGTGGTGATTTGAGTGTGCCGCCTATGGGTTGTGTGAGAGCATCTCCAGCGGCTAAGCACTTGGTGGCCAGCTCTGTCCAATGCGACGCCGAAGAAACATAGAAAAGAGATGAATTCCTCGGTGATTCTGGTGGCACGGGAGCTTTGGCTAGAGCGGAATTCTAGGGTCTTCGACAAGGCGGCAGTACTTCCGGCTGAGCTCGTCAGGAGGATCAAGGCGGAGTTCCTTCTCTGGAGAACTGCCAAGCTATGCGGAAGCGGAGATCAGGGAGGAATCACGTAGATCGCTAGGTGGGAAGGTTGGGGGTCTATGTCCCCTCCTTCCTTTTCCTTTTTTTTTCTCTGTGTGGGCTTGATGGTGTAAACTCTTTCTATCTTAATGAATGAAGACATGCGAGGCTCGCGCGTGTTCTTCAAAAAAAAAAAGCATCTCCAGCGGCGTCCCCAAAAGCGTCCCCCAAACCGCGCCGGATTGAGCGTTTGGGGGACGTGTTTTGTTCATGCCGTCTTTGGGGGACATCGCTCCCCAGCCGCGTCCCCCAAACGCCTCCCCCAAATGAATATTGGTGCACGAAAATAAAGGTTTTCATTCAATTTTGATTATATATTACAAAGTTTGAATGAAAACGGCTAGCTTTCATCTAAACCTAGCCTACTGACCGCCCGGCGGTGCGTTCGACGGCCCCGCCCCGTCGTCGCCTCCCCTACGCCGCAGCTCTTCCTGTGCGCGCCTCCTCTCCTTGCGTTCGGCGGTGGCCCGACGGCTCCGCTCCCGCCGCGCGTCCTCCTTCGCCCTCCCCTGCTGCGCCGCCTGGAGGGAGAGCTCGACGGCGCGACGAATCTGCGCCTCTTCACGGGCACGGGCGTCGTCCTGGAGCTTCTTCTCCGACTCGAAGGACTCAACGAGCGCGCGTTGCTGATCGGCCGTCTCGTCCGGGTGCGGCCCGTCGTCGTCGGACCACTGGAACTCGTCGTCGTCGTCGTCCTCCACCTCGGTCTCCTCCGCCTCGGCCTCCTCCTCCTCCATTGGCGCATCGTCCTCCACATCTGTTGGCGCCTCCATCATCGCCGCCTGCCAACACGTCGGCCTCCGCCGCCAAGCCGGTCCGCCCGCCTCCCGGATCGCCGCTAGCGCCGCCTCCCGCTGCTGACGCTCCTCCGCCGCCAGCTGCTGCTGGCGCTCGATCGACTCCCGCCGCCGGCGCTCGATCGACTCCCTCGGTACAGCGCATCCCGCTCAACGCGCTGGCGCCGGCGCTCGTCAACCCACCGCTGCTCCATCTCCTCCCGGTACCGGCACCGTCGCGCCTCTTGTCCCATCGAGGCGTCGAACGCCGCAACGGTGTCGCACTGCTGCTCGTGCCACGCAGCTGCCGCCGCGGCCTCGCCAGCAGCGGGGCCATGGGCGCAGAACGCCGCTAGATCCGCCGCCTGCGCCGCCTCCCGCTGCTGGCGGGCCTGCTGCTCCATTGCCTCCCGCCGCTGCTGATGGTGTGCCTGCTGATGGTGTGCACGCTACCGCTCTTCCCGGGCCGCGGGTTCGGTGTCGACCTGCGATTCCGGGACTGCAAGTGGAGGAGACGGCG
>NC_061513.1:49364281-49411601 GCF_022539505.1 Lolium rigidum | reverse complement strand
AAACGCACGGGGAGAAGTCGAAGTCGCCGAAACCCTCCGGAACGCCGCCACATCGCGAAACTCCGTCGCGGGAGCCGAAGTCTCCGTTCGGCACTCCGCCGGGACGGGGAATTGGAGGAGATCATCACCGCCATCACCGCCAACGCCTCTCCATCAACCAGCCATGTTTCCCCCATCCATGTGTGAGTAATTCCCCCGCTGTAGGCCGAAGGGGATGGTAGGGATTGGATGAGATTGGTCATGTAATAGCATAAGATTGTTAGGGCATAGTGCCTAGTATCCGTAGATGTTACTTTTATGATATTGTTGCAACTTGTTATGCTTAATGCTTGTCACTAGGGCCCGAGTGCCATGATCTCAGATCTGAACATGTTATTATTTCATCATGATATTCATTGTTTATGGTCTTACCCGCAAGTTGTATACACATGTCGCTGTCCGGAACCAATGGCCCCGAAGTGACAGAAATCGGGACAACCGGAGGGAATGGTAGCGATGTGAGGATCACATGTGTTCACGGAGTGTTAATGCTTTGCTCCGGTACTCTATTAAAAGGAGTACCTTAATATCCAAGATAGTTTCCCTTGAGGCCCGGCTGCCACCGGCTGGTAGGACAAAAGATGTTGTGCAAGTTTCTCATTGCGAGCACGCACGACTATAATTGGAACACATGCCTATTGATTGATTAGTACTTGGATACCGTTTTATTATTATCTCGCAAATGCCCTGCTATGATTGTTACATGAGTTTCTCTCATCCATGCAACGCCCGTCATCCATCCCCGTGCCTACGATATTTTAATCCTGCTGTTTACTAAAATCACTACCGCTGTCTTTGTTACTCTGCTCGTTGTTATTTCACTACTGCTACTACTATAAAGCTGTCACTATCGATAAACTCTTGCGAGCAAGTCCGTTTCCGAGTGCAGCTGAATTGACAACTCCACTGTTAAGGCTTTCAAGTATTCTTTGTCTCCCCTTGTGTCGAATCAATAAATTGGGTTTTACTTCCCTCGAAGACTGTTGCGATCCCCTATACTTGTGGGTCATCAAGACCACACTTCATTACGAGTGAAACACTCCAATTCTTCTTGCATAGCAATTACCCAATCCGGATCAACCAAGGCTTCATGTACCTTGAGTGGTTCAAAACTAGACACAAAAGCATGGTGTTGACAATAAGTGATAAGTAATGCATGGTGTCTACGAGTTACCACTCCCCTTGAGATGCTACCAAGGACATGATCTACTTTCATGTCACTTGCCCTTGTAGCGGCCTTGATCTTTCGAATGGTTCCTTCATGATCAATGAATTCATCTCTTGCTAGTGCTTGATCATGAGGGACCACTTGAGCTTGATCATGAGTTGAGGATGTTTCTTGATCATCATCATGGTCTTGCTCCGTGGAATGAGGACTTTCTTCTTGTTCTTTGGAATGTGACTCATCTTGAGTGGAGGATGGTTCTTGAGTTGCACTTGACGGTTCGACTTGAGTTGAGCTAGGCTCCACTTGAGCCGTGCTTGATACTTCTATTCCATCATCTTGATCATCACTATGAATTTCCATGGGCCGAATGTGTCCAATGCCCATATGCTTGATGGCACTAGATGGATCATCATCATTACCTGCAACACATGGAACAAATTGCTCCACTTGGGAGCCATTATCCTCCAAGAACTCCACGTCACAAGATACTTCAATAGTCCCGGTGGACCGGCTGTAGTACCTATAGGAGTGAGAGTTCTCTGCATAACCAACAAATATGCCCTCTATGGTTCTAATTTCAAATTTACCGAGCTTTCCTTTGTTGTTCTTAACAAGGCATTTGCATCCAAAGACACGATTGTACATGACATTAGGCTTGTTACCGGTAAGAAGCTCGTATGGAGTTTTGTTGTGGAGGGGACGGAGGAAGAGCCGGTTGGAGTAGTGGACGGCCGTAGAGATGGCTTCTCCCCAAAAGTTGTGGGGTGAGTTGAATTCACTCAACATGGTTCTTGCCATCTCAATGATAGTCCAGTTCTTCCTTTCAACAACACCATTTTGTTGAGGGGTGTATGGCGCCGAAAACTCATGCTTGATGCCCTCATCATCGACAAACTCTCGCATGGTGTAGTTCTTGAACTCGGTGCCATTGTCGGTCCTTATCGCCTTGATCTCGGATTCATACATACGTTGAGTTTTCTTGGCGAAGACAATGAATTCCCTATGGGTCTCGTCCTTAGACTTAAGGAGAAAGACCCAAGAGTATCTTGAGTAATCATCAACAATGACGAGTCCATACTTGCTCCCACCAAGAGTATCATAATGTGATGGCCCAAAGAGATCCAAATGAAGGAGCTCCAAAGGCCTAGATGTGGTGACAATACTCTTGATAGGATGTCTCTTCTTGAGTTGCTTTCCGGCTACACATGCACTGCAAACACGATCTTTCTCAAAAGAAATGCCGGTTAGTCCAACAATGTGTTCACCCTTTAGGAGTTGTTTGAGATTCCTCATGTTGACATGACCAAGGCGGCGATGCCACAACCAACCTTCGTCATGCTTGGTCGCCATTAGACATGTGGAGTGAGAGGAGCTCTCTTTCGAGAGGTCAACCACGTAAAGGTTGTTCTCCACATATCCAACGAGGAACAATTTGAGATTGTCACTCCTAAAGACTTTCACACAATAATTAGTAAAATATGAATTGTAACCGGCATCGGCAAGATGATATATAGAAAGTAAGTTATAGCCAAGGGATTCAACAAGCATAACCGTCTCAAGGCACAAGTCCTTAGAGATTGCTACCTTGCCATACCCAAGTACCTTTCCCTTTGAGTTATCACCAAAGGTAATGCTTGACTTCTTGTTGATATCTTCAATGAATTGATCAAGCACACCTCTTCCTCCGGTCATATGATTGGTGCATCCACTATCAAACACCCATTTTGGACCACCGGAGGAATACCCCTACAAAATCAAGTAGAGGATTTAGGAACCCATCGATTAATGGGTTCCTTTGCAATGGCAACAATATCTTTTGGTACCCAAATTGAGTACTCTCTATAAGCATAGCCATTAGGAGGGCCAACATAGTTAGCATAGACATCACCATAATAATCAACAAATAATGCATAGTGATTGTTTGGCCCCGTGCGGTCACCACTAGTGGCTTTGCCCTTTGAGACTTTGCCATTATTAGTGACCTTCTTGTTCTTATCTTGAGCGGGTTTCTCCTTGTTGTAGTTCTTCTTCTTGTGAGACTTGGGAACATATCCAAGTCCAAACTTTTTATTGTTTGACCTTTGCTTACTCAAGAGGTCATCCAATCCCATCTTGTTCTTGGCGGTGGTGAACTTTGCAAGTTCCTTTGTTAACCTAACATTTTCCTCAAGAATAGATGCATGCTCACAAGAGGATTCATTAGGATGATAGTCGAGACCATATTTAGTCACCAAGGATTCAAGATCTGCATTGGTCTCAACATGCAAAGAGAGTTCCTCTTGTAAACGAACATGTTCCTCAACAAGCTTAGCATGCTCACTAGTAAAAGATGTAGGGGAACTAGCATGCTTTTCAACAACAATGGGATCCTTCATTGATTCAAGTGCATTTGTGTAGGTTTCTTGGAGTAGGTCATGGTTCCCTCCAAGTTTCTTGAGCTCATCCTTAACAAGCTTGTTAGCTCTTTCAAGGTGGTCAAGATCCCTAGTGAGAGAAGCATGAGCAACTTCAAGTTCCTCCTTTGAGGTATGGAGCACTTGAGTCAAAGATTGAGCCCTATCAATAGTTTCTAGGTCCTTAACTTTATCAAGTTCATAAGTTTCAATTTGTTGCTTAAGACCTTGAGATATGCACCTTTCGGTTTTTAGCTCTTGTCTTAGGAGATTGAATCTCCGTTCCTTCTCATTTAAATGATATTCTAATTCCTCAATGGACTCATCCTTTTCCTTGAGTGATTCCATCAAGAAATCAAACTTGACAAGAGCTTCACCATGAAGGGTGCATCTAACATCATAGAGTTCCTTAAGCACAATTAATTCTTCTTG
Organism: Lolium rigidum; assembly: GCF_022539505.1. Classification (NCBI taxonomy): domain Eukaryota; kingdom Viridiplantae; phylum Streptophyta; class Magnoliopsida; order Poales; family Poaceae; genus Lolium; species Lolium rigidum. The sequence continues at coordinate 49,407,569 of NC_061513.1, read as the reverse complement.
ATTTTCGTTTTCATCATCAAGAACACTAGATAGGGAAGGTGGAGGTTCCATTACCTTGGTTTCCCTTGCCATAAGACAAGAGCCAACGATTGTAGAGGAGGGAGAGTCATCGGAGTCATCATCTTGAGTTGTTCTTGCCATGAAGGAAGAACCAACATCATTCTCCGTGGAGTAGTCCTTGGAGTAGTCATATGTGAAGAGTGACCCGGGCTTGGAGAAAGCCAAGCCGGCCACCCCGGCCTCCTTCTCCTCATCTTCCTCTTCATCATCGGACAAGTACTCGGCCCCAACAAAGGCTCTTCCCTTGTTCTTCTTGAATCGATCGTTGATTGGGTTTGGCTTCAATCTTGGCTTGACCCCTTTGATGAATCTTGGCTTGTCTACCCTTTTCTCATAAGGGCACTCATTTGCAAAGTGGCTATCTTCATCACAATTGTAGCAAGTTATCTTCTTCTTCTTGTCATTGAGGAGCATTGGGAACTTTGCCTTGTATTTCTTGGCAAAGAAAGCAAAGTCGGTAGCAATGTCACTAGTTGAAGTCATCTCTTCTTCTTCTTCTTCAATTTCATAGTCTTCATTGCTTCCATGATCGGCCCTAGCTTTGAGAGCAAGGTTGTGTGACGCTTCATGGTTGTGTGAGGCTTCATCAACACGGTTCATTGCCATGAGCCTCTTTCCCGCTTTGGCCATGTTTTCATTGGCGGCCACATAGGAGACGAGATCATCGGAGTTGAGATCGGCACTCTTGGTCATGATTTGCAAGTTGAGTGCAAGGTTGGTGTCTTGTTGCTTGACGGCAATCATAGCGATGACCTTGGACTTTATGAATGCTTCATTCATCTCGAAGCCATCATTGTACTTCTCAACACCAAGTCCCTTGACTCTTACTCTAAGAGCACCAAGCCTAGCGTAGGCGTCGGACACGGATTTTCCATCTCGAATCATGAACTGGTGAGCCTTGATACGTCCAAAACGTATCTACTTTCCCGAACACTTTTGCTATTGTTTTGCCTCTAATTTGTGTATTTTGGATGCAACTAACACGGACTAACGCTGTTTTCAGCAGAACTGTTCTGGTGTCTCGTTTTTGTGCGGAAATCCAACTTTCGGGAAAAACCTCGGAATTTATACAGAAGGCCCTATTTTCCCGGAAGACTCACGGAGCCGAGAAGGGCAAGTCGGGTGGAGGCCCGAGGGCCCCACACCCTAGGGCGGCGCGGCCCGGGAGGGGGCGCGCGGCCCTAGCGTGTGGCCCCCTCGGCCGGCCTCCGATGCCCTCCTTCGGACTACTTATCGCCTTCGACCTAAAAACGCACGGAGAGAAGTCGAAGTCGCCAGAAACCCTCCAGAACGCCGCCACATCGCGAAACTCCGTCTCGGGAGCCAGAAGTCTTCGTTCTGGCACTCCGCCGGGACGGGGAATTGGAGGAGATCATCGCCACCATCACCACCGACGCCTCTCCATCGACCAGCCATGTTTCCCCCATCCATGTGTGAGTAATTCCCCCGCTATAGGCTGAAGGGGATGGTAGGGATTGGATGAGATTGGTCATGTAATAGTGTAAGATTGATATGGCATAGTGCCTAGTGTCCGTAATTGGTACTTTGATGATATTGTTGCAACTTGTTATGCTTAATGCTTGTCACTAGGGCCCGAGTGCCATGATCTCAGATCTGAACATGTTATTATTTCATCATGATATTCATTGTTTATGGTCTTACCCGCAAGTTGTATACACATGTCGCTGTCCGGAACCAATGGCCCCGAAGTGACGAAATCGGGACAACCGGAGGGGATGGTAGTGATGTGAGGATCACATGTGTTCACGGAGTGTTAATGCTTTGCTCCGGTACTCTATTAAAAGGAGTACCTTAATATCCGAGTAGATTCCCTTGAGGCCCGGCTGCCACCGGCTGGTAGGACAAAAGATGTTGTGCAAGTTTCTCATTGCGAGCACGTACGACTATAATTGGAACACATGCCTAATGATTGCTTTGTACTTAGACACCGTTTTATTATTATCTCGCAAATGCCACTGCTTGATTGTTACATGAGTTTCTCTCATCCATGCAACGCCCGTTATCCGTCCCCGTGCCTGCGGTATTTTAATCCTACTGTTTACTATAATCACTACAGCTGTCTCTGTTACTCGATGCTTGTTATTTCACTACTGCTACTCGCTATAAAGCTGTTACTACTCGATAAACTCTTGCGAGCAAGTCTCGTTTCCAGGTGCAGCTGAATTGACAACTCCGCTGTTAAGGCTTTCAAGTATTCTTTGTCTCCCCTTGTGTCGAATCAATAAATTGGGTTTTACTACCCGCGAAGACTGCTGCGATCCCCTATACTTGTGGGTTATCAAGACCGTTTTCTGGCGCCGTTGCTGGGGAGCATAGCTTTATTTGGAAGTTCACTTGGATTGATATTGTTCGCTGCAAATTCTCCATCATGGGTAAAACTCGCGATCCTAGAGTCGCCATATTACCATCCACTACAAGAAAAGGTACAACTCGAGTACCTCTCGCTGCTCTTGATTCACCATCTGTGATTGATAAACTTGTTTCACCACCACATGCTTCACTTGCTGGTACTTCTGCTGAATCTGAAAATTCTTATAATATTGATGATGCTTCTGCTGTGCTTGATGATAGTGGTTCATTGGGATCTTTTCTAGATGCTACAATTGCTAGGTCTAGACAAATTGAAAATACTGAAACTCCTGATGCTACTACACTCGTTAATTCACTCGAACTTGATTATTCTAGTGATGATCCTGATGAAGATTATGTGGAGCTTAATGATGATCTTATTAATAGATGCAATGCTATTGCTGATGCAAGTAAAATTAAAAAGTTTCTCACACAATATACTGTTAGACATAAGTTATCTCCTGATCCTAAATTTGCCACATCTCCTATATGCATTAAGGATAAAGATTATGATTTTTTTCTTGATCTATCTCATATAGCTATTGTAGAGAAAGCACCCTTTTGTGGTACTGAAAAAGAAAGTGTTGTAGAACACTGATACGTCTCCGACGTATCGATAATTTCTAATGTTCCATGCCATATTATTGATGATATCTACATGTTTTATGCACACTTTATGTCATATTCGTGCATTTTCTGGAACTAACCTATTAACAAGATGCCGAAGAGCCGCTTGCTGTTTTCTGTTGTTTTTGGTTTCAGAAATCCTAGTAACGAAATATTCTCGGAATTGGACGAAATCAACGCCCATGGTCCTATTTTTCCACGAAGCTTCCAGAAGACCGAAGAGAAGACGAAGTGGGGCCACGGGGCGCCGCCACCCTAGGGCGGCGCGGCCCAGGGGGGGCCGCGCGGCCCTAGCGTGTGGGGCCCCCGTGACCCCTCTGACTCCGCCCTTCCGCCTACTTAAAGCCTCCGTCGCGAAACCCCAGTACCGAGAGCCACGATACGGAAAACCTTCCAGAGACGCCGCCGCCGCCAATCCCATCTCGGGGGATTCTGGAGATCTCCTCCGGCACCCTGCCGGAGAGGGGATTCATGTCCCGAAGGACTCTTCACCGCCATGGTCGCCTCCGGAGTGATGAGTGAGTAGTTCACCCCTGGACTATGGGTCCATAGCAGTAGCTAGATGGTTGTCTTCTCCTCATTGTGCTTCATTGTTGGATCTTGTGAGTTGCCTAACATGATCAAGATCATCTATCTGTAATGCTATATGTTGTGTTTGTCGGGATCCGATAGATAGAGAATACTATGTTATGTTAATTATCAAGTTATTACCTATGTGTTGTTTATGATCTTGCATGCTCTCCGTTATTAGTAGAGGCTCTGGCCAAGTTTTTGCTCTTAACTCCAAGAGGGAGTATTTATGCTCGATAGTGGGTTCATGCCTCCATTGATATCCGGGACGAGTGACGGAAAGTTCTAAGGTTGTGGATTGTTGTTGCCACTAGGGATAAAACATTGATGCTATGTCTAAGGATGTAGTTGTTGATTACATTACGCACCATACTTAATGCAATTGTCCGTTGTTTTGCAACTTAATACTGGAAGGGGTTCGGATGATAACCTGAAGGTGGACTTTTTAGGCATAGATGCAGCTGGATGGCGGTCTATGTACTTTGTCGTAATTCCCAATTAAATCTCACTGTACTTATAATGACATGTATGTGCATTGTTATGCCCTCTCTATTTGTCAATTGCCCGACTGTAATTTGTTCACCCAACATGCTTTTATCTTATGGGAGAGACACCTCTAGTGAACTGTGGACCCCGGTCCATTCTTTTATACTGAAATACAAATCTGCTGCAATACTTGTTCTTTACTATTTTCTTGCAAACAATCATCTTCCACACAATACGGTTAATCCTTTGTTACGAGCAAGCCGGTGAGATTGACAACCTCACTTGTTTCGTTGGGGCAAAGTACTTTGGTTGTGTTGTGCAGGTTCTATGTTGGCGCCGGAATCTCTGGTGTTGCGCCGCACTACATCCCGCCGCCATCAACCTTCAACGTGCTTCTTGGCTCCTCCTGGTTCGATAAACCTCGGTTTCTTTCTGAGGGAAAACTTGCTGCTGTACGCATCATACCTTCCTCTTGGGGTTCCCAACGAACGTGTGAGTTACACGCCATCAAGCTCTTTTTCTGGCGCTGTTGCCGGGGACCTGAAGAAAAGTTACACCACAAAGATTTCTAACTCCCACGTCAACTGCACGCCAGCACTCTTTTTCTGGCGCCGTTGCCGGGGAGATCAAGACACGCTGCAAGGGGAGTCTCCACTTCCCAATCTCACTTTGTTTTTGACTTGCTTTATTTTATTTACTACTTTGTTTGCTGCATTATATCAAAACACAAAAAAAATTAGTTGCTAGCTTTACTTTATTTACTGTCTTGTTTGTTATATCAAAAACACAAAAAAATTAGTTACTCGCATTTACTTTATTATCATGTCTAGTCCCGTAGTTGTTACTCTATCACCTGAGGAATCAATCTTCACTTTTAAACAAGGAGGTGAAGAGAATTTTAAAGAAGCATGGTCTAGAATTTTTGATTCTTATAGTAAAACTGAACCTAAAACGACTTTATGCTTGCTCCTTAGTAATTTCTATTTTGGACTTATTCTTCATTATAGATATGCCTTAGATGCTGTAGTGGGAGGAGATTTCCTTCATTGTGATGGGGATCAAGCTTTTAATGCTATAAGGAAATTGATTACATCATTTAGCTCCGATAATAATTTTGATCCATCTCATGCTAGTATGCATAATAGATTAAACACTATTGAAACAAATATATCTTGTTTAAAAGAAGTGTATAACCGAATTCGCGAATACTATGATTATGTTCCATTAAGCTTCGAACCTTCAATGTGGGTGCCTACCATTAAAGCTACTATTGGTGGTGAAATTTTTCCTGCTCGTTGTGATATTATGTCCGAGTTTTGCCTTATGCCCGAAAATATTTATAAATCTTTGACACTTTGGGAACTTACTGAAGGAGGAGAAGAAATAACTCTTACGGATAACTCTGTTGTAATTCCTAAGGGTATAGCTGAAGGTGTTTTCACAACCTTTCTTGGAAGGACGGTATCCACTGATTATCTCGTTATCGAATGTGTAGGGACGGGACAAATCACGTTTGGAAGATCCCTGCTGAAACTCATGGGAGCAGTCATAGTATTCATGGCGAAGTTTCTTCTTCGTTAAATTGTTATATGGTTGGAATTGGAAAATGCTACATGTAGTAATTCTAAAATGTCTTGGATAATTTGATACTTGGCAATTGTTGTGCTCATGTTTAAGCTCTTGCATCATATACTTTGCACCCATTAATGAAGAAATACTTAGAGCTTGCTAATTTGGTTTGCATATTTGGTTTCTCTAGAGTCTAGATAATATCTAGTATTGAGTTTTGAACAACAAGGAAGACGGTGTAGAGTCTTATAATGTTTACAATATGTCTTTTATGTGAGTTTTGCTGCACCGTTCATCATTGTGTTTGTTTCAAATAACCTTACTAGCCTAAACCTTGTATCGAGAGGGAATACTTCTCATGCATCCAAAATACTTGAGCCAACCACTATGCCATTTGTGTCCACCATACCTACCTACTACATGGTATTTATCCGCCATTCCAAAGTAAATTGCTTGAGTGCTACCTTTGAAATTCCATCATTCACCTTTGCAATATATAGCTCATGGGACAAGTAGCTTAAAAACTATTGTGGTATTGAATATGTACTTATGCACTTTATCTCTTATTAAGTTGCTTGTTGTGCGATAACCATGTTTCTGGGGACGCCATCAACTATTATTTGTTGAATATCATGTGAGTTGCTATGCATGTCCGTCTTGTCTGAAGTAAGAGAGATCTACCACCTTTATGGTTGGAGCATGCATATTGTTAGAGAAGAACATTGGGCCGCCAACTAAAGCCATGATTCATGGTGGAAGTTTCAGTTTTGGACATATATCCTCAATCTCATATGAGAATAATAATTGTTGCCACATGCTTATGCATTAAAGAGGAGTCCATTATCTGTTGTCCATGTTGTCCCGGTATGGATGTCTAAGTTGAGAATAATCAAAAGCGAGAAATCCAAAATGCGAGCTTTCTCCTTAGACCTTTGTACGAGGCGGCATGGAGGTACCCCATTGTGACACTTGGTTAAAACATGTGTATTGCGATGATCCGGTAGTCCAAGCTAATTAGGACAAGGTGCGGGCACTATTAGTATACTATGCATGAGGCTTGCAACTTGTAAGATATAATTTTCATAACTCATATGCTTTATTACTACCGTTGACAAAATTGTTTCATGTTTTCAAAATAAAAGCTCTAGCACAAATATAGCAATCGATGCTTTCCTCTTTGAAGGACCATTCTTTTTACTTTTATGTTGAGTCAGTTCACCTATCTCTCTCCACCTCGAGAAGCAAACACTTGTGTGAATTGTGCATTGATTCCTACATACTTGCATATTGCACTTATTATATTACTCTATGTTGACAATTATCCATGAGATATACATGTTATAAGTTGAAAGCAACCGCTGAAACTTAATCTTCCTTTGTGTTGCTTCAATACCTTTACTTTGATTTATTGCTTTATGAGTTAACTCTTATGCAAGACTTATTGATGCTTGTCTTGAAGTACTATTCATGAAAAGTCTTTGCTTTATGATTCACTTGTTTACTCATGTCATTACCATTGTTTTGATCGCTGCATTCATTACATATGTTTACAAATAGTATGATCAAGGTTATGATGGCATGTCACTTCAGAAATTATCTTTGTTATCGTTTTACCTGCTCGGGACGAGCAGAACTAAGCTTGGGGAGGCTGATACGTCTCCGACGTATCGATAATTTCTTATGTTCCATGCCATATTATTGATGATATCTACATGTTTTATGCACACTTTATGTCATATTCGTGCATTTTCTGGAACTAACCTATTAACAAGATGCCGAAGAGCCGATTCTTGTTTTCTGTTGTTTTTGGTTTCGAAATCCTAGTAACGAAATATTCTCGGAATTGGACGAAATCAACGCCCAGGGTCCTATTTTGCCACGAAGCTTCCAGAAGACCGAAGAGAAGACGAAGTGGGGCCACGGGGCGCCGCCACACTAGGGCGGCGCGGCCCAGGGGGGGCCGCGCAGCCCTAGCGTATGGGGCCCCCGTGACCCCTCCGACTCCGCCCTTCCGCCTACTTAAAGCCTCCGTCGCGAAACCCCCAATACCGAGAGCCACGATACGGAAAACCTTCCAGAGACGCCGCCGCCGCCAATCCCATCTCGGGGGATTCTGGAGATCTCCTCCGGCACCCTGCCGGAGAGGGGATTCATCTCCCGGAGGACTCTTCACCGCCATGGTCGCCTCCGGAGTGATGAGTGAGTAGTTCACCCCTGGACTATGGGTCCATAGCAGTAGCTAGATGGTTGTCTTCTCCTCATTGTGCTTCATTGTTGGAACTTGTGAGCTGCCTAACATGATCAAGATCATCTATCTGTAATGCTATATGTTGTGTTTGTCGGGATCCGATGGATAGAGAATACTATGTTATGTTAATTATCAAGTTATTACCTATGTGTTGTTTATGATCTTGCATGCTCTCCGTTATTAGTAGAGGCTCGGCCAAGTTTTTGCTCTTAACTCCAAGAGGGAGTATTTATGCTCGATAGTGGGTTCATGCCTCCATTGATATCCGGGACGATGTGACGTAAAGTTCTAAGGTTGTGGATTGTTGTTGCCACTAGGGATTAAACATTGATGCTATGTCTAAGGATGTAGTTGTTGATTACATTACGCACCATACTTAATGCAATTGTCTGTTGTTTTGCAACTTAATACTGGAAGGGGTTCGGATGATAACCTGAAGGTGGAATTTTTAGGCATAGATGCAGCTGGATGGCGGTCTATGTACTTTGTCGTAATGCCCAATTAAATCTCACTTGTACTTATCATGACATGTATGTGCATTGTTATGCCCTCTCTATTTGTCAATTGCCCGACCGTAATTTGTTCACCCAACATGCTTTTATCTTATGGGAGAGACACCTCTAGTGAACTGTGGACCCCGGTCCATTCTTTTATACTCGAAATACAAATCTGTCGCAATACTTGTTCTTTACTCGTTTTGTTGCAAACAATCATCTTCCACACAATACGGTTAATCCTTTGTTACAGCAAGCCGGTGAGATTGACAACCTCACTCGTTTCGTTGGGGCAAAGTACTTTGGTTGTGTTGTGCAGGTTCCACGTTGGCGCCGGAATCTCCGGTGTTGCGCCGCACTACATCCCGCCGCCATCAACCTTCAACGTGCTTCTTGGCTCCTCCTGGTTCGATAAACCTTGGTTTCTTTCTGAGGGAAAACTTGCTGCTGTGCGCATCATACCTTCCTCTTGGGGTTCCCAACGAACGTGTGAGTTACACGCCATCAAACACATGATTGAACTTTCTTCTATGAGTAGTTTGTTTTCTGATGATATCAAGATGCGTACTTATTTTGTCGCTAAATTTTTTCCTTTCTCATTAAAGGATGATGCTAAAACTTGGTATAATAATTTGCCTCCTGGTTCTATTAAAAGTCCAACTGATTTGCGTGATGTTTTCTTTCGAAAATACTTTCCCGCTAGTGCTCAACATGTTGCTTTACGTGAAAATTTATAGATTTGACCAGGGAGATGAAGAGAAATTGCCCGAGGCTTGGGCAAGATTTTGTTCTCTTATCGAGCTCGACCTCGGACATGATTTAGAAAAGAATGATCTACTTGATATATTTTATAGTGGACTAACCATCAAGTCTAGGGCATATTTGGATAGTTGTGCTCTGGTGTTTCGGAAAAGAACTCCGGACGAAGCCGAAGAATTATTGGCTAAAATAGGCCGGAATCATGATGATTGGACTACGCCCGAACCAATTCCAACGCCAATATTGAAGAAGAGGGGTTTAATTAAATTGAATGATGAAGATATGAGGGAAGCCAAGAAGTCTCTCAAGGAGAAAGGTATTAAATCTGAAGATGTGAAGAATCTACCTCCCATAGAAGATATATGTGAGATAATTCCCCCTTCATCCATGATTGAGGTAAACTCCCTTCAGCGCTTTACTAGGGAAGATATTCCGTATTCAAAACCTCCTGCTCAATGCTTAGATGAGTTTGATAATTATATTGTTAAGCAAGAAAATTTTAATATGAGAGTAGAGAATCATTTAATGGAAAATTCTCGAGCTATTGGTGAATTGCATGGTATTGTGGAGAGAACCTCCAATGATGCTAAGATGCTTGTTAAACATTTTCAAATGGTTCAAACTCAAATTGATCAACTCCCTAAAGTGCAAAATGACTTATTGCAAAATAATTCTAAAGAGAAACATGCTTATGAAGTAACAACTAGAGGTGGTGTCTCTACCCAGGATCCTCTATATCCTGAAGGGCATCCCAAAAGAATTGAACAAGATTCTCAACGCATTGAACCTAGAGCTCCTTTTAAGAAAAAGAAGAAGAAACATAAAAATGTTGTAGAATCCTCCGAACCTCGTTAATGATCCTAATAGTATTGCTATTTCCGATGCTGAAACTGAAAGTGGTAATGAACATGATAATAATAATGGTAATGATAATAATGATGTTTCTGATAAAGAAGAAGTTGAAGATGAACCTGAAAAGCGAGATAAAAATAAAAAGTACACTAAAGAAGATTTTATTGCTAAGAAACATGGTAATGAAAGGGAACCTTGGGTGCAAAAGCAAATGCCTTTTCCTGCTAAGAAACTAAAATCAAAGGAAGAAGAACACTATAATAAATTTTGTAATTGGATGAAACCTTTATTCTTGCAAATCCCTTTGATCGATGCTATTAAATTGCCTCCTTATTCAAAGTATATGAAAGATATTATTACTAACAAAAGGAAAATCCCCAATGAGGAAATTTCCACTATGCTTGATAATTACTCTTTCAATGGAAAAGTTCCAAAGAAGTTGGGCGACCCAGGTATACCTACTATTTCTTGTTCTATTAAGAATAATTATGTTAAAACTGCTCTATGTGACTTGGAAGCCGGTGTTAGTGTTATGCCTTTTTCTCTTTATAAGAGACTTTACTTAGATAAGTTGATACCTACTCGATATATCTTTGCAAATGGCTGATAAATCTACTCGCTATTCATGTTGGTATATGTGAGGATGTTCCTGTTCAAGTTACTAATAATCGCTTGATATTAACTGATTTTGTTGTGGTGGAAATGCTCGAAGATGATAATATGTCTATTATTCTTGGGAGACCTTTTCTTAACATCGCAGGGGCTGTTATTGATTGCAATAAAGGAAAGGTTACTTTCAATGTTGATGATAGGGAGCACACCGTCTATTTCCCCAAGAGGATTGAAAAAGCATGCGGAGTTAATACTATTTCTAATGTGAGAACTATCAAAATTGGAACTATCGATTGTCCTATATATGAGCCTAAAGAAGAATATCAAACTCTTGTGATTGGATCCATATCAACACAATTCAAGGTAACATGATTGATATGAGGTTTATTTCTTCTTATGCTATGTAAAATTTATTTGGTGGGAAGACTTGATCAACCTTGTTAACAAATTTATTTTATATGCATAGAGGAACTAAACAACATCTCTTTCCTCCTCCACTTATTTTACTTACTGTAGCAATACATTTGTATCTTTACTTTAATGCATTATTGTGCCAAGTTAAGTCTCTAATAGAAGGTTGATGCTAGATTTGGATTTACGCACGTAAACAGATTTCTTGCTATCACGAATTTGGGTAGGGTTCTCTGTAGGTAACTCAGAAAAATCTGCCAATTTACGTGAGTGATCCTAAGATATGTACGCAACTTTCATTAGTTTTGAGTTTTCTGATTTGAGCAACGGAACTACCTCTTAAAAATTCGTCTTTACTGGCTGTTCTGTTTTGACAGATTCTATCTCTGTTTTTTGCATTGTCTCTTGTGGACTTTAAGTGAGGCTTTCTAGACGTGGAGAGCTGTAGCTAATGTTTTATTGAGTTCTTGCAATGTGTCACTACAGGACTAAAGTGGATTAAAGTTTTTGAGTACTAACCCCTCTAATGAAGTTTATGAGAAGTTTGGTGTGGCAGAAGTTTTCAAGGGTCAAGAGAGAAGGGTGATATAATGTGATCAAGAAGAGTCAAAAGCCTAAGCTTGGGGGAGGTATACCGGCATCACTCATTCTTTGCATATTTTGGTTGCTGGGTACTTGTACATACTTGTTTAGTTTCTTTGAGTGGTTTTCTAATGAGAGGGAGATGATATTTGGGGAAGTGTCTGCTCGAAAATAGATTCTGGATCTGTTACTAAAAAAATTCGTGCACACAGACTGAACGTTATTTTGAGCTGCCAATTTTTGTGCATGTTCCCCAGGTTGTTATCTAACTTTCATTAGTTGAACACTTTTCGAGCTGAGCAGACTTAAGAATTTCTTTAAAATCGATTACTCGTATCTGCTTGTCAAGTTTTGGCAGATTTCTGCCATCTTGCTTTTCTGTGTTTCTTTTAGTTTGTCATTTCTTGTTTTTGCTTTGTTTCTTTCCCAAAACACAAAAAGACCAAAAATATTTTTGTTGTTTCTCTCCACCATTTGTTCATTTTGGTTTCTTGCATTTGTTTCGCTTTATTTGCTATTGCTAGTTTGCTATAAGAAAACCCAAAAAGATTTTGCTTTGTTCGCTTGCTTCTTTTTACTCTTGTTCTCAAATTCAAAAACACCAAAAATATTTGCTGTTCTTCTTTGATTTTGTAAAGTTCTTGATGAGTTCAATGGTCTTCGGTGGATGGAGCGTGGTTTTCATTTCATATTATCCAAGCTACACAAGTGAAAAGGCAATAATGACGATATTCGACAATCTGATTGTGGTGAGAGGCTGGTATGAACTCTATTTGTTTTCATTTTTGTACATATACTCATCCATGTGAGCATGCTTAGTTGGTTCATGTGAGGTATATGTCATTTAAGAAAGTCTAGTAGTTCATGATCTCTCATGTTTAGCTCCAATTTATTAATATGAGTAGCATGTCATGGATGTTTGCTTGCATTGTTTTATTCATAAATAGGTATGATATTGTGGTATCCTCCTCTGAATAATTTGTTTGAATTAACTTGGAACATGCTCACGCATGCATATGACTGAACAAGAGTCAATTAAGCCTCGATGATTTACATTGCTTCAGAGTTCTTGTATCACTTTTATGCCTCAGTTAATTTATTTTGCCGCAAGCATGATTATGACGATTCTTGCTCTCTTGATTTGTCGCTCCCTAGTCTTTTGCTAGCCTTCACTTGTACTGAGCGGGAACGCTGCTCGTGCTTCCAAACACATGAAAACTAAGTTATTCCAGAGTGTCCACCATAAATACCTATGCATGGCATTTCAAACCATTCCAAGTAAATTCTCATGCGCTACCTTTAAACCTTCAAAATGCTTCTCAATTTGTGTTAATGTTTCATAGCTCATGAGGAAGTATGTGGTGTTTAACTTTCAACCTTGTCATTTACTCTTGACGGACTTTCATATGGACTAGTGGCACATCCGCTTATCCAATAATTTTGCAAAAAGAGTCGGCAATGGGGTTCCCAGCCCCAATTAATCAACTTTCGCTAATAATTCTCTTCACATGTTTTGCTCTGATTCATCAGTAAGCAACTTAATTTTGCAAATAGACACTCCTCCATTGTATGTGATTGATGGAACGCACCCGAGGATTCGGTTAGCCATGGCTTGTGTAAGCAAAGGTTGGGGGGAGTGTCACCCATAATAAAACTAAAATGCGTGTGTTAACAAAAGAGAAGAGGGATGATCTACCTTGCTGGTAGAGATAACGTCCTTCATGGGAGCCGCTCTTGAAAGTCCGGTTGGCGAGGTAGTTGGTGTACCCATTACCATTCGTTGACAACAACAAACACCTCTCAAAACAATTTTGCTCCTGTTTCAAAAATGAAAAGCTCTAGCGCATGTTAATCCCTGCTTCCCTCTGCGAAGGGTCAATCTTTTACTTTTATGTTGTGTCTCCATCCTTTCTTTGAGCACTTTCTTGAGAGCACAACTGTCATTCTTAGTATAATATGCTTGTCTCAAAATATGATTGATTGTGGTATAACTTTGATGCTTTTATCTTTGACAATCACTATTTCTAGTCTTTCTATGAACTTCGAGAGGTGCCCGAGCATTTATGTTTTGCTGATCAAATATGGGCAAGCGAGATACCACTCTATCATACTCTTTTATGAACATTGCAATCCTGCTTATATACATGATTCATGATGCTTATTATTAATTGTTGGTACCTTTCCATGATTGACATAGCTATTAGATGATCTTATTTGCATGTATCTTATTATGAACTCGCCTAAGTGTTAGCCATAGCATGAGAATATTTACATCATATGAACAAATGTGTTCGTGAAAGTTCTTTTATCGCTCGGTTGTTAACCGAATTGCTTGAGGACAAGCAATAAGCTAAGCTTAGGGGAGGCGATACGTCCAAAACGTATCTACTTTCCCGAACACTTTTGCTATTGTTTTGCCTCTAATTTGTGTATTTTGGATGCAACTAACACGGACTAACGCTGTTTTCGGCGAACCGATTCGGTGTCTCGTTTTTGTGCAGAAATCCAACTTTCAGGAAAAACCTCGGAATTTATACAGAAGGCCCTATTTTCCCAGAAGACTCACGGAGCCAGAAGGGCAAGTCAGGTGGAGGCCCAAGGGCCCCACACCCTAGGGCGGCGCGGCCCTAGCGTGTGGCCCCCTCGGCCGGCCTCCGACGCCCTCCTTCGGACTACTTATCGCCTTCGACCTAAAAACGCACGGAGAGAAGTCGAAGTCGCCAGAAACCCTCCAGAACGCCGCCACATCGCGAAACTCCGTCTCGGGAGCCGAAGTCTCCGTTACGGCACTCCGCCGTGACGGGGAATTGGAGGAGATCATCGCCACCATCACCACCGACGCCTCTCCATCGACCAGCCATGTTTTCCCCATCCATGTGTGAGTAATTCCCCCGCTGTAGGCTGAAGGGGATGGTAGGGATTGGATGAGATTGGTAATGTAATAGTGTAAGATTGATAGGGCATAGTGCCTAGTGTCCGTAATTGGTACTTTGATGATATTGTTGCAACTTGTTATGCTTAATGCTTGTCACTAGGGCCCGAGTGCCATGATCTCAGATCTGAACATGTTATTATTTCATCATGATATTCATTGTTTACGGTCTTACCTGCAAGTTGTATACACATGTCGCTGTCCGGAACCAATGGCCCCGAAGTGACGAAATCGGGACAACCGGAGGGGATGGTAGTGATGTGAGGATCACATGTGTTCACGAGTGTTAATGCTTTGCTCCGGTACTCTATTAAAAGGAGTACCTTAATATCCAATAGATTCCCTTGAGGCCCGGCTGCCACCGACTGGTAGGACAAAAGATGTTGTGCAAGTTTCTCATTGCGAGCACGTACGACTATAATTGGAACACATGCCTATTGATTGCTTTGTACTTAGACACCATTTTATTATTATCCGCAAATGCCCCGCTTGATTGTTACATGAGTTTCTCTCATCCATGCAACGCCCGTTATCCGTCCCCGTGCCTACGATATTTTAATCCTGCTTGTTTACTATAATCACTACTGCTGTCTCTCGTTACTCTGCTGCTCGTTATTTCACTACTGCTATCGCTATAAAACTGTTACTACCGATAAACTCTTGCGAGCAAGTCCGTTTCCAGTGCGAGCTGAATTGACAACTCCGCTGTTAAGACTTTCAAGTATTCTTTGTCTCCCCTTGTGTCGAATCAATAAATTGGGTTTTACTACCCGCGAAGACTGCTGCGATCCCCTATACTTGTGGGTTATCAAGCCTCTTGCTTTGCGGTCTCATAAAGAGCCGATTGGATCAAATCGGTTCCCTCTTGGAGTACTAAGATCCGATCCCACAACTCTTTAGCGGAGTCGATGTCATTGACTTGATCAAGAAACTTGCGGTTGATGCCACTTCTAATCTTGTCACGTGCGGAGGCATTGAGTTGACGGTTGTAGAATTCGGTGGAGGTCAACCGAATGGGATCTTGTGGTTCCCGGCATCCATGAACAATGATCTCCCATAACTCCACACTCTGCAATTGCGAATATGAGATTCCATAGAAGATTTCCAAAAAGGAATGTGAGTTCCATCAAAATGGGGAACATTCCCACTATGGTTTATATGAGGCATGGGTGAAGTGTTTTTGGGATAGTCATGATTAACTTCATGGAAATTCCCTAGAGAGGCCGAGGCCGTACTAGGTGGAGGTCCACTAGTTAATTTCTTAAGCATGGAAGACATTTCTGTCATTTGGTTTTGTAGCTCATCCTCCTTTTTCTTCTTCTCGGCATCATATGCCAAGAGTCTAGATTTCATCTCTTTAACCGAAAGGTTAGAGTCGTCATCTAGACCCTCGAAGAGTTTATCCATCTCACTCTTAAGGCGGTGAAGCCCTTAATAAGAGTCCAGGCTCTGATACCAATTGAAAGTATAGAGATGGTAAACCTAGAGGGGGGGGGGTGAATAGGTTTCTACAAGTTTTAATTCTTTCTTTGCAATATTAGGCTTTGCGGAATATAAAGGTGAGCCTAATGCAAACTAGGTGAAGCAACCTATATGAGGATACAACTAACTCGAGCACGAAGACTCTCACAGGCAGTTAAATCACAAGTAAGGAGTTCGGTTAGAGATAACGACAGCTCCCCCATAATGTGTGCACTTGGAGAATTTGCGTTTGAATGCAAAGTGCACCATTTGTGAAACATGAGAAGCTCCCCCAATATCTTTAGGAAACAAGCATGGTATGGAGATGTGCATATCAAGATATATAAGCATAGCACACATAATCATCCTAACATAGAGTAGCACATATAATAGTCGTCCATACACATCCATACACGAATTATTGGAAGTAGCAAATGATTCTTGAAAACTCAAAGCAAATAAGCACAAGCTATATAAAATCCAAATAAAGCAACTCCCATGGCTTGTGGCAATCAAAGAACCCCATGGCCACCACATGAATTTTGGGATCTTGGAAAAATATTTATGTTAATTTACAAAATAAAATGAAATCATGTGGTGGCTTGTGGGGGCTATCGTACATGTATGCGCATATCTCTACATACATACTCCTCTTTTCACTTATCCAACTGGAAATCTCCGGCTTGCCGCCGGCGCCGTCGCCTGCACCATGCTCCGCCTCCAGAAGTGCATCCTCACCCGTCTCCTCTCTTCTCCCTCCATCTCTCCCATCTCCCCTCTCCACCGGCTCCTCTCCGCGGCCGCGGACTCGCCCGCCGTTTCCACAAGCCCTAGCTTCGCCGTCGAGGAGTACCTCGTCGACACCTGCGGCCTTACCCGAGCCCAGGCATTCAAGGCATCCGCGAAGCTATCCCACCTCAAATCCCCCTCCCAGCCGGACGCGGTCCTCGCCTTCCTCGCCGGCCTCGGCCTCGCCCCCGCCGACATCGCCGCCGTTGTCGCCAAGGACCCCAAGTTCCTCTGTGTCGGCGTGGAGAGAACCCTGGGCCCCGTTGTCGGCGGGCTCACCGGCCTCGGCATATCGCGTTCTGAGATCTCGCGCCTCGTTTCACTCGCCGGTGAAAGTTTCCGGTGCAGATCCATCGTCCCCAAGATTCGGTACTATCTGAGCCTCTTCGGATCCTCCGAGAACCTCCTGAAGGCGCTCCAGCGATGCTGCTACCTCGTCGGCAGTGACTTCAACAAGGTAGAGCCCAATGTTGCATTCTTGCCGGAGTGTGGGCTAAGTGTTTGCGACATTGCCAAGCTGTGCATCTGTAAGCCAAGGATACTGACCTCCAAACATGAGCACGTCCAGGCCATGGTTGCATGCGCTGAAGGTGTAGGTGCCCCCCGTGGATCTCGGATGTTCAGACACGCTCTGCGGGCTGTTGAACCCCTCAACAATGAGAAGATCGCCGCCAAATCTGAGTATCTGAAGACCACGTTCAGGTGGTCGGATGCTGAGGTGAAAATTGCTATGTCTAAGGCTCCAACTTTGCTGACGATTTCTAAGGACACACTACAGAGAAAATCAGAATTCCTTAGCTCCGAGGTGGGGTTGGAACCGCTGTACATTGCTCATCGGCCGGTAATCCTCGGTCTTAGCCTGGAGGGACGGCTCAAGTCCCGGTACTATGTTACCAAGTTTCTCAAGGAAAATGGATTGCTAGATCGTGGCAAAGATTACTACAATATAGTCTCGATCAGCGAGAAGGTATTCATGGATAAGTTCATAAGCCGTCACAAGGAAGCTGCACCACACCTTGCTGAGGACTATGCAACCACTTGCAGAGGGGAAGTGCCTGCTAGATTCAGATTTACATGAACCAAGAGCAGACTTTGAAGATTGGGAACTGTTCAGCCTATGGCACAGTTAAAGTTGTTTACTGTTGGTAATTCCTAGTTTCATGTCCTTTGGCTGATTGAACGATAGGTTTCTGCTATAGTATGGTTGTTATAGGTTGGCTTGGCGATTTGATTTCTGAACCCCAGTATGTTGATGTCATCATCCGCTAGAGAAGAAATCATATCCGGCAGCAATCTCTGAGAAGTCTGAATATTAGTTGTGTTCCTGACTTTGGTTTAAGATAGACTTTTGATGTGTGTGTGTGGACCAATTATCTGAAAAATCCAGAGAACCAGAAAGCAAAAGAACTGCTCTGCATCGTTTTTCATGTCAAATATCAGTATTATTTTTGAATGTAGTTTCATTCATTGTCATTCAGATATGCTTCCTTGCCAAATTTTATCTAGCATGTTCTATTTCTTCTCATCATCCTTTTTTTTGTTCTATGATATGCATGTTAGTACTACAGATGCAGATCAATCTTTAAGATTTTGCTTCGAAATATATTTATATTGTGTATGTGTTCATTTTTTTTCCTTTTGATTTCCTCCCTTTGTTCTTTTATGAGTGAGTATATTTGGTCCTAGTTCCTGCGCCTTACTAACTTGCCACTTACATATGTCATTGATTGTTAGAACTGAACAAATGGGGATGGCATGGAATTGTCTTACCATATCTCTCTACTATTCACTGCTTGCATGTGTGATATTGTATCTGTTCACAAAATTACATGTATATTTTGGCAGCAAATCTGTCGAGAAATTGTAGATTCAAATAATCGGGTTCGCAAAAAGCTGCACAGTTTAGCCCACTTAATGATGCAATTCTGTGCTATGAATGTGTTTAATGGTACAAGACGGGGTACACATCACTTGTATAGGAGGAGCAAACCTGCTCGCCCTTACAATGCAAGTTTGTGCACACTAAGACGGCAAGCTTAATTTGTGATGAGAAGTACTAGATGTTTTATCCGAGGATATTGTATCTGATTTTTTTTACTGTTGCACACTATATGTATGAGAATCAAGATAAACCTTGGAGAGTTCTGGGCATCAACAACTGCTGGCCTGATATGGCATGTAGCAGATGGATATTCCCTGATCTGCCAGAAGACCCAGTTCGTTCTGTGGTACATCTTTGTTGCAGCAACCTGTGGAAGATAGCCCATCTTTGTTGTAGCAACCTGTGGAAGATAGCCTTCTGCCAGGAAGATGCTGAAATTATCATGAATTCCCCATTGAGTGGGCAGATTGATTACTGGCCCGCTTGTCATCGGGCTAGAATCGAGATAAACCTTGGAGAGCTCTGCGTATCAACAACTGCTGGCCTCATATGGCGTGCAGCAGACAGATCCTCCCTGATTTACCAGAAGACCCAGCTTGTTCTGTGGAGTAGATCTTTGTGCAGCAACCCGTGAAAGATACCTTATGGCGGGGAGATCAGCGAAGAGCAGCAATGTAGAAAACATGGCGTTTTTGTTAACTGAACAATACTGATTGGTAGGATCAGCAAAATGGGCTGGTGCCTGATGGGTGTTAACAGCCAAGAAGTGAGAACTATTGCAAAGATAACTGCGCTGAAGCTTTTATAACTAGCCAGAAAACAATATCGTACTGATATTTTCAGAAAAGACTACTCTTACTGACATGATAAAGTTTCCTCTGTGGAATTGAGTTTCAATGCCCTTTCATTTCTTGAGTTTCGAGTGCAAGGTCGACGCATGCGACAAACACATCACAAACTCAATGCAGTGAAAGTGTGGTGTGAGTGATTTTTTTTCAATGTGTGTATGAATTGCGTGCACATGTCTTGTTCTTTCAGAAAATTCAAAATGTATACTCTGAAAAATGACCGCGCAAATGGCAAAAACTGAAGAGAATACTGGACCTGCCCTCGTTACAACACTCACTACACAGGCCATGTTTCGGAGAAAAGGAAACGAGGCCCAGACCAACCCGTTGCAACTCTACCCACGGTCACGGTCCCCTCAGCCCAAATTCTAATCCCCGGCCGTCCATCGCCACCACGCAGCCGTCGCCAAATCCAAATCCGCCGGAGCGAGAGATCGGAGAGGAGGGAGAAGAAGATGGTGCGGGTGGCGACCTACTTCGCGATGACCTTCGGCGCCTTCCTCTTCTGGGAGTCCATGGACAAGGTCCACGTCTGGATCGCCCTCCACCAGGACGAGAAGGTAAACCTAACCGCTCGCCTAATCGTTCCCCTTCCACCTCACTGAATTCGGTAGGTAGCTCGCCGCGGCAGATCTAGGTCTTCGCCGTCCGCGGTTAGCTCTGTACCCAGTCCACGTGAATCGCGGATCGGGCTAGCGAGCTTGCTGGGTCGTGCCTGAACGGATGGATGAACCGTAGATCCTGGCAGTAGGCCAGGCTTGCTTGTCCGACTGCGATGTTGAGATTTGATGAGGGGGCATTTCTCTAGTTGTGGGTCTTGCGACGCTTTTAGGACTTGGTATCATAGTTTACATCTCGATTTTTTGAAGCAGCGCTCAGTGAAATGGAACTAAAAATTATAGGGGCCATAGGAGCTGTATCTGAAGTTCTGAACATATAAGACCGTGTGAGAACTTGAGATTTACACTGTAGAAGGAGCTGTGAACCTCTTCGGTAAGCAAAAGACATTTCAATGTCTTCCATTATATATAAAAGGTTAGCGCAGTCGGAAACAATATCTATGTGTTTACTTTAGGAACTGGAAACTGTTGCACGCAATTCCACAGCTGTACGCTCTGCCTCCACAATAGTTCCTTCCAGTCTTTCCCAGCTGCAAGAATAATATATATTTAGATTTAGTCGTCCATTCCTACTGCATCGTCTCTTCACACAGTATCTTAGATGATTGTAGTTCGGCAGAGAGTCCACTCAGTCGGTCTTGCTGCTGTAAGCATTCAACAGAAACCTCACCCCTCTGAAAGTAGGCTTACAGCTTGAATATACCCATCTAGCCCGTTTTCTGCTCTGGTATTGCCTATCCTACGACTGAGTAGTGACTCGAGAAATTTGCATGATTAGTGTTGGAATTTGTTAGCAATGAATTGGTGTAGCCTCTAATCATCGAGATGACATGCGGGTTAATATTCGCTTACTTACTGACCGTTCACCCTTCTGTTATATGGAGCTCGTATTAACAGTAAATTGCCCAAGGGCAGCTTGTATCCTATATATAGACATTCAACACATCCCAGTCTTTGTTTTTTTTTTTCTGTATTTTGTTACGCTGGGATTATCAGTAATTAATAATCATAGTATATGCAGTGAACAATCATCCTGATATGAAGCTGTGCCTTTTCATAATTAATAGTATTTGTAGCATAACAGTGTGATCAACGCCTAGTACTTGTCTAGAGTCATGACTACTCTAAACAAGTCCTATGGGTTTTTTTGCTCAAGTGACTCAAGTCTACTCTTTCACTCTTGACATGGGTTTATGCTAACTATTAATTTCTCAACGGGACCTATAATCTATTTCCAAACACATTAAGTATGTTTTTCGTATGTACCTTACCTTCCCCACCCGCATCGTTATAATGTGTTAAAGATGACCCTCCATTGCCCCACAAAGGTCATATTTGGGCAATGGGGTTCTGTTGAAACTCCAGAGTTAGAAATGGAAACTGTTTGTAGTTATGTTATGTTTCCTTGAGCTCTAGACTTAGAATTATGTTTCCTACACGTGTAAGGTTTTTTTTAAGAGCATGACCGTAGGGGAAGCCCCTATGGTGTTTTCATTTCTTTTATATATTTACCAGTAGGCCAAGAAGGACCCAAAGTTACAAAAAGAGTCTAGGGAGGAAAGAAATGTACAAGAAATAGCAAATACATTGGCCTTAAATTAAGTAAAGGTGGACTGAATCCAACCTAGGAGAGGTTGCACCATCGGCTGCTTCACTCTGTATTGATGCAGGAGTAAATCACTCTGAAACCTAACCTTCCATCTGTCCAAGGACGGTGTTTTCTGTTTAAATATTTTGTCATTCCTCTCCTTCCAAATGTTCCAGGCCCTACATGTTAGGAACCATTTACTGCTAGTGAAACCCAGACAGTGGTTTTAGGTGTTCTATGTATCGTTTTCAGTGAAAACACAATCACTGCCTGTTTGGTATGACCAACATATTCACCTCACCAGCCAAATCACTACCGCTGGAAATACCGCTTGCAAAGTCCTGTACTGTTAATTAATGTGTGGAGAAATATAGTTTTAAAAGCATGTAGAAATGTACAGGAATGTGTTATGGAAGCAGCTAAAAGTTGTCTTGTTGTTTCAGCAAGAAAGGATGGAACGAGAGCTGGAGATACAGAAAATGAAAGCAGAGCTAATAGCCCAAGCAAAAGAGAGTGAATCATGATCATCTTTTGGCCAATGGCTGCGACTAGTTGCTTTGTCGTATTCTTATTTTCCGAGTGATAATGCTTGGTTGTTGTATGCTTGACACCTCCAATAAACTAAGATGTTATAACTTTCTTGAGTACAAGAGGCTATTTTCATGTTGAATCATGTCCAGTTTATAAGACAGCACAACAACTCAGCTCCATTGCCTTGGTTATGAATTGTGAGGTGTTGTTTTGAACTGCTCATGCATATTTTGTAATGAAGTTGCTTTTCTTTGATAAAAAAAATGACCGAGGGTGTTTAAAGGTGGAAATATTTCCTTGCAATATTTTATATTTTTCGTGCTGCACCATTCTAAGCAATATTTACATTACCTTCCAGCTTGGTCTCCAGTTCTGCCCATTGCCTAAATTTCAGTTTTTATTTGTTGCTTATGTTTTTTTGCATATTCGTTAACTCATGACTTTTGTTGCTTATACCATCAATTCTATGGTGTTGAAGTTTATAACCTGTAAAGATAATTAAAGGTGAGTATTGGGCTGATCAAATTTTACGGAGAGCAAGCTGGATCGTGAATTCTTGGTGAGGCCAATCAATGCAGTTATTTCTTTTGTTGGTCATTTTTAGCGGGCCTCACGAAGTAACCATCTTGTTAGCCAAATGAGTACTCCGTATATGAAATAAATACATTTAGCTACCTTGATAACATGCTGATACTGTGATTAACACATTTGTTCATCTCTGAATCTATACACGGTGAGGCTGATCCTAACAGCTCACTTCCGTACGACTGGCTCGTTCTCCTCCCATCGGAATCAATGGAGTAATCTTTGAACCTCAACACAAACGGTAAGAAAGAAGTCCACATAACCCCCTAACTATTGAGTTTGGGGTGCTAAACCCCCTCAAGTTTGGATTGGGGCACTTAACCCCCCTAACTATGAAAAACCAGTCAAGTTACCCCTCCGGCCTGTTTTGCTAGCGGTTTTGGTCCACATGGGAAGTGGTTTTAGCCACGTGAGGCAGCTATTCCAGCGTGGCATCCTGCTATGCTCAGGCGACGTCTCCACCATCTCCTCCTTTGGTTGCTGTTTCGAAAGTTGGCCATCTGACCGCTGGCGCTTCCTGCTCTGCTCACGCGGCATCTCCACCACATCATCCATCTTGCGAGTGAGGTACACCCGAGGAGCCTTGCCCGTGGAGGAGGTCACCGAGGTGCGCTGCTGCGCATGCGAGCTCATGCCGGCCAGCAGGCGAGCGCGCACCGTCTGCTGGTACTCCCGCCAGTCGCCGACGCGGGCCGAGTGCTAAGGTCTCGCAGCTCCTCTGGAACGCCTCGCCGCATGGTCGGCATGCTCTCCATGTTGGAACCCACACTCTGAACTTGCACTCTGTGCTGCACCACTACCTGCTGGAACGTCAAGTTGGCACGATCACCACGAGCTAGCTCCGCGCCCGCGCCTCATGACGAGCACGCATTCAGTACGCAATCTTAGGAGCCACTCCCTTTTCAGTTGTAATCCATACGTTGTGATCGTTGCTGGAGGCAGTATGTATAATCAAACCTTGGAGGCGACTCTCCTCGCCCTCATAGAGCTCTCCGATGTCGATGGAGGCAGCAGAGCCCTCCTCTCCCACTGGCTGGCGTAGCAGCCATAGTTTACCTGTTGGATGCGTACGCCCTGGTTCAGGCACGTGACGCTGTTGCGCACCTCCTGCACAGCCACGGAGAGGAGGCCGCCAGCTTATGCATGGCGTGAACGGATCCTGGATCGCAACCTGGTTCTGGATGAAGGAGAAGCCTGCCATCCGTGGCCTCTACGATGGCGTGCGTCACCGCCACGTCGTGGTCGATGCCGAAGACGGCATACAGCGCCGGAGACGGCCGACTTCTCCAATCGTTCGACGGCTGCGGCGGTGCCGCTGCCGTTCGCTCCGTCGCAAGCGCCGGTTCGCGCGCGTCCGCGTCCGACAGCCACCACACCTTGACCGACCCGTCGAGGCTTCCGTTGTACACCACGAACCGCCGATCGGCACTCAAATCGGCCGCCTCCTCCTCGTCCATGGCGACGCACTTCACAGGCTCGGTGTGCCCGGCCAGCACAGCGAGGCTGACGTGCTCTGCCCCGTCGCGCCGCTAGACGCAGAGCATCCGATCGGCCGAGCCGCTCACGACGACGTTCTCGGCGACCGCGAGGCACATAACCGCCATCTTGTGGCCCCTGAGCACACCGCCGTATCTCGCCACTCCGTCGATCCAGTGCCAGTAGGTGACCATCCCGTCCGACGAGCCGATGTACACGACGCGATCCTGGGATGACACTGATACGTCTCCGACGTATCGATAATTTCTTATGTTCTATGCCATATTATTGATGATACCTACATGTTTTATGCACACTTTATGTCATATTCGTGCATTTTCTGGAACTAACCTATTAACAAGATGCCGAAGTGCCGGTTCCTGTTTTCTCGCTATTTTTGGTTTCAGAAATCCTAGTAAAGAAATATTCTCGGAATTGGACGAAATCAAGACCCAAGTCCCTATTTTTCCCGGAGCCTTCCAGAACACCCGAGAGCCGCCAGAGGGAAGCCCTGGGGGCCCCACACCACACCCTGGCGCGGCCAGAGGGGGGGCCGCGCCGCCCTATGGTGTGGGCCCCCTAGGCCCCCTCCGAGGCTGCCCTTCCGCCTATTTAAAGCCTTCGTCGCGAAAACCCTGATAGGAAGAACCACGATACGGAAAACCTTCCAGAGCCACCGCCATCGCGAAGCCAAGATCTGGGGGACAGGAGTCTCTGTTCCGGCACCCTGCCGGAGCAGGGAAGTGCCCCCGGAAGGCTTCTCCATCGACACCGCTGCCATCTCCACCGCCATCTTCATCACCGCTGCTGCTCCCATGAGGAGGGAGTAGTTCTCCATCGAGGCTCGGGGCTGTACCGGTAGCTATGTGGTTCATCTCTCTCCTATGTACTTCAATACAATAATCTCATGAGCTGCCTTACATGATTGAGATTCATATGATGATGCTTGTAATCTAGATGTCACTATGCTAGTCAAGTGCGTTTTACTTATGTGATCTCCGGAGACTCCTTGTCCCACGTGTGTAAAGGTGACGATATGTGCACCGTGTGGGTCTCTTAGGCTATATTTCACGAATACTTACTCACTCGTTATGAATGGCATAGTGAAGTGCTTATTTATATCTCTTTATGATTGCAATGTATTTTGTATCACAATTTATCTATGTGCTACTCTAGCAATGTTATTAAAGTAGTTTTATTCCTCCTACACGGTGTAATGGTGACGAGTGTGTGCATCCGTGTTAGTACTTGGTTTATGCTATGATTATGATCTCTTGTAGATTATGAAGTTAACTATTGCTATGATAGTATTGATGTGTATTATTCCTCCTACATAGCATGAAGGTGACAAGTGTGCATGCTATGTTAGTACTTGGTTTAGTCGAATTGATCTTTCATGCACTCTAAGGTTATTTAAATATGAACATTGAATTGTGGAGCTTGTTAACTCCGGCATTGAGGGTTCGTGTAATCCTACGCAATGTGTTCATCATCCAACAAGAGTGTAGAGTATGCATTTATCTATTCTGTTATGTGATCAAAGTTGAGAGTGTCCACTAGTGAAAGTCTAATCCCTAGGCCTTGTTCCTAAATATCGCTATCGCTGCTTGTTTACTCGTTTTACTCGCGTTACTACCGCTTGTTTACTCGTCCTGGGCAAAGCACTTTTCTGGTGCCGTTGCTACTCGCTCATATATATTCATACCACCCGTATTTCACTATCTCTTCGCCGAACTAGTACACCTATTAGGTGTGTTGGGGACACAAGAGACTTCTTGCTTTGTGGTTGCGGGGTTGCATGAGAGGGATATCTTTGACCTCTTCCTCCCCGAGATCGATAAACCTTGGGTAATCCACTTAAGGGAAACTTGCTCGCTGTTCTACAAACCTCTGCTCTTGGAGGCCCAACACCTGTCTACAAGAATAGAAGCTCCCGTAGACATCAAGCACTTTTCCGGCGCCGTTGTCGGGGAGGAAAGGTAAAACGGCACTCATACTCCGGTTCTGTGTAACGAGTACTTTTCTGGCGCCATTGTGTTTGTGCTCGAAGCTATTTCCTTTAGATCCTGCAATTGCATCTTTTTGTTTCTTGTTTACACTAGTTTGTCATAATGGACAACAATGAGCTTCTTATTCTATTTCCTGATTTAAAACATGGATGGTTTGATGCGAAAATTAAAAAACCTATGGAATCTTATTTGCATGCTGGTAGTAATATTAGTATGAACGCTTTGAACACCATTGTTGATAATGATATAGAAAGTTCTAAGCTTGGGGAGGCTGGTTTTGATGAGCATGATCTTTTTAGTCCCCCAAGCATTGAGGAGAAAATTTACTTTGATGATGCTATGCCTCCTATATTTGATGATGAGAATAATAATGATAGCTACTTTGTTGAATTTGCTCCCACTACAACTAATAAAATTGATTATGCCTATGTGGAGAGTAATAATTTTATGCATGAGACTCATGATAAGAATGCTTTATGTGATAGTTATATTGTTGAGTTTGCTCATGTTGCTACTGAAAGTTATTATGAGAGAGGAAAATATGGTTGTAGAAATTTTCATGTTACTAAAACACCTCTCTATGTGCTGAAATTTTTGAAGCTACACTTGTTTTATCTTCCTATGCTTGTTACTTTGTTCCTCATGAACTTGTTTATTTACAAGATTCCTATGCATAGGAAGCATGTTAGACTTAAATGTGTTTTGAATTTGCCTCTTGATGCTCTCTTTTGCTTCACATACTATCTCTTGCGAGTGCATCATTAAAACTGCTGAGCCCATCTTAATGGCTAAAAAGAAAGAACTTCTTGGGAGATAACCCATGTGTTATTTTGCTACAGTACTTTGTTTTATATTTGAGTCTTGGAAGTTGTTTACTACTGTAGCAACCTCTCCTTATCTTAGTTTTGAGTTTTGTTGTGCCAAGTAAAGTCTTTGATAGTAAAGTAAGTACTAGATTTGGATTACTGCGCAGTTCCAGATTTCTTTGCTGTCACGAATCTGGGTCTACCTCCCTGTAGGTAGCTCAGAAAATTAAGCCAATTTACGTGCATGATCCTCAGATATGTACGCAACTTTCATTCAATTTGGGCATTTTCATTTGAGCAAGTCTGGTGGCCTAATAAAATCCATCTTTACGGACTGTTCTGTTTTGACAGATTCTGCCTTTTATTTCGCATTGCCTCTTTTGCTATGTTGGATGAATTTCTTTGATCCATTAATGTCCAAGTAGCTTTATGCAATGTACAGAAGTGTTAAGAATGATTGTGTCACCTCTGAACATGTTAATTTTTATTGTGCACTAACCCTCTAATGAGTTGTTTCGAGTTTGGTGTGGAGGAAGTTTTCAAGGATCAAGAGAGGAGGATGATATACTGTAATATCCCAGGTAATGGGGTTACAAAAATAGAGGAAACAGATGTGTGCATTGCATTCATGCATAGAAAATCTGGGGAATTTTCGCGCTTTAAAGTAAAACAGTCACAATGAATCGAAGTTTCACTTGACCTTGGTGGAATTGAAGTAGCTCATCAAGTCAAGCGCTATAAACCTCAATGTGACTTTGTTAAAACCTTGTTTTGGGTAGAGATGATTTGATCTAAGGGGTTAGATCAAATGGAATTAAAACCAACACAAGAACATATGAATCAAGGAACCATTACTGGATCTTATTAAAGATCAT
The DNA here is from genome assembly GCF_022539505.1 of Lolium rigidum. Taxonomy (NCBI): domain Eukaryota; kingdom Viridiplantae; phylum Streptophyta; class Magnoliopsida; order Poales; family Poaceae; genus Lolium; species Lolium rigidum. Next base: position 49,379,527 of record NC_061513.1, on the reverse strand, counting down.
AACATGGTATTCCTTGCCATAACATATGAACATCCATTTAATTGGAAATCAAGTAACAATAAAATGGAGAAACTATTCTTAACTTTTCTTTTCCATGTCTTAAACAAATAAATAGTCCTACCATTAACCTCATGGTATTTCTAGAACTAAACTCTTGAACTTAACACCAACAAAAGCTTATCATTAAACCCTAGATATGGGAGAGGTATATAACCATTAAAGAGATAAGAAGCACACTCTAAATTATTAACACTTAAAAGTTAAGCAACTACCTTGAGGTACAATTGAATTCACTTTAAAACTAAATACCAAATATAGCAAAACACAAGGACCTAAGTGCATAAAAGTCACACCTTCTGATTTCAATCATAACTTATTAAATATGTGGAATATCACAAAACTAAATTCGTTTACATTACGAATTATAGTTCAAACTATTTGAATAAAATAAACTATGAGTATTTTGAAACTCATATGATCATGCCTTGGTGAAATCAAACATCACCATTCAAAATTGGGGTATAATCCTTACCTTTGATATTTTGATCCCAATAATAATATAAATACAATCACAGATGATATAGTGACTCAACCACAAGCATAAAATCATTCACAAGATATTTAGTAACAAAAGTCACTTGGCTATCCAAAAATAAATCACATGAGAGGATAATCTCAATGCCACATAGGATGAAAATATCTACATAGCTTGAATCCTAAGCTATGCCACCTCATGCTTTAAGGATTGATATGGATGAGAGCATGACAACCAAGCACCTTACTCATCCAATTAAAGCAAGAGTCATCCACCCATGTGTCATGTTACTAGAGCATGCCCAAGCCTATAAAAAGAGCCTCCCACTTCATCCATTTCATCATCTTGCACCTTGATGCAAGAAGACCAACACATTGAGCCACTCCATAAAATAGTTAGGATCAAGATGAAGCAGCTAGGAGGTGGAGGCATGCCACAAGATGCAGGTTTATCAGATTTCCTGAAGAACAAGCTACAGAAGCTAGTAAGGTAGAATTCTTAGGCAAACCACATATTTAGTTAACCACCTCATCATTCCTTGAGTAGAACCATAGGCTTATATCCTAACCTTATCTTGTGAACCACTTGGTGATCACAAGTAGAATTCTACCACATATACATTCCACTCATTATTCATCTAAGAAACATAAGCAAAACCTTAGAGTAAAACTCCATACTTAAATGGATAGAAATCATCCATTCATATGACCAAAGTTAACTATAAAAAGAACTAGAATCAATATAGTTACTTCAATGATAAATTGAGGTTAATAATAGAAGTTAATTGGTGGAAGATAAAACCAATTCTAAAATCCTTAGTAATTAGAGAAGCACATGAAATATTAAGCAAGTAACCATCTTATCATGGTTAGGGGAGATTAACCCTAGCTCATGCAATATGGTGTCATCTCATCTCACAACCTAGAATTAAACTTCAACCCTAGTTTATGTATCACTATGGTGATCATAATATAAACCTAGGCCATAATTGAGATTCCAAACCATATGCCATTAGGTAAATAACATTAGAACCCTAGTATTGCACATTAATCAAGTCTTATGCTTCAATTCTTGAACATAAGAAAAACCTTGTGAACCATATGTGTAGTAATCAATCATTTATCCTTGTAACCAAAGATCAAACATGATTGAAACAATACTTACATAAATACTTTCAAAGATAATGATAAGTATTAACCTTAACAAGGAGTTTATCATAGATACTCTAAAACCCTAATATATTGGTGCTCACATATAATCATGTGCAAGTGACCAATTCCCTAAATTGAAACCAAGTCTTAATACCACCTTTAAAATACTTTGAGTTCAAAGTATCAACTCTAATAATCCAAATAAATTGATTCACAAAAGTGGTATGAAATCCAGATGAGGACCTAAATTCATGATTAATTGATATTTTAAAAAAGCCTAAAAATATGGAATATACTCAAAAATAAAACCCTTGTTCTAAATAGAAGGAATGGTGTAATAATCATTGTTCTACAACTTAATCAAATTCAACCCACTCGAAACCTCGTAAATGAAATAGGAATTCAAATCAGATTCAAATTGGAAAGAAATACAAAATAGAAAATTGAAAACAGAAAAGAAAAAGAGAGAAAAGGACTTACCTAGCTTACCTGGCCGCAGGAGCCCACCAGCACAGCCCAACCTGGCCCGTGGTACCCCTTCGTCCAAAAATAGCTGGAGGAGCTCGTCCTCATCCTCTCCTCCCGCATGCTGGCCAGCACGACGCCGTGCCTCTCCTCCTCTCTCTCGCTGTCGACCTCCCCTTGCTCGATTGCGTGACGAGGCGAGTTCTGGAGCCCTATAAATAACCTAGACGAAGACCTAGCTCCGATTCTTCCTCTTTCTGCTCCGTTTCGCCACATGCCGAAACCCTGGCCGCCCCAGTCCCCATCACCGCCGGCGACTGAAGCCTCCCCGAGCCGATCTGGGCACACCAGCGTGACCGCCGTCCTCGACAAGCTCAGCCCACGAAGGGAATCGAGCTGAGGTGCCCGAGATCGACGCCAACACCATCATCTTCTTCGGCACCGGCAGCCTACGACTCCGGCGAACGAGGCCACCTCCGACCTCGCCGTCATGCGCATCATGCTCCCGGTGAGCCACCGACCCTCCTAGCATACATAACCCGCTTGATTGCGTCCCCTAGCTTCGCCGCAGCGTGCATACCGTGAGCTCGCCGCTCGGTTCCGCCGCCGGCCAAGCTCCGACGACCATAGCGGGGCGGCGCCACCACTATGAGGTTCGCCTCGGCGTCCTCTTTCCAACAAGCACGAGCACGACTTCGCGGGACCACGGGAACGCCGGCGCCGTCCACCACTGGCCGCCGGTGGTGGCCATGGTTGCCACCTCGACGCCACCATGGCAGCCAACGTGGCACTGGCCCACTTGTCTGTGTCTGTGGGTAGCACAGACACGTGTGTGTTTAGTAATTTCATTTAAATCTAATTCCGTGAAAATTGCTGCAACTTCAAATGAATTTAGAAAATTCAAATTAAGTCAGAAAAATATAAATGAGATATAAAAATTCTTAGAAAAGAAAAATCTATCCAATAAAAATATAATATGAAATTTTTATTTGTAATAAAAATTTAAGTATTTAATACTTATTATTTAAGCATTTTCTCTTGTTCATAATTGAATTAAAATTCAATAATTAAGAAAAGTGTCCAAATTAAATAAAAACCAGTAAATAAATAAAGAAAACATTAAAACTAATTTTATTTATTTGTTATTTTGTTAAATCATTATCAGAGAGATTTAAACCCTGATTAATAATTACCCGAATTATTAATTGTTTAAAAATAATAAAATGCCAAATTCAATATTATTTTTATTCTTCCAAGTTACTAATAACTTCAACTTTAAAATGAAGTTATTAATCATAGAACTACATGGTAAATAACAAAACCTAATTTCATATGAAATGATATTACAACCTTATCATTTCATGTGATTCCTAAAAACCCTAATCCAAATTGGAACCCTAGTTCCACTATTTATTTTGAACCCTAATTTACTCCAAAAACCTAAACCTTAGATCCTCACATGTAATCATGGTGTCTAATCTTCATACATAGAATCATAATAGCAATTAAATACTTGCCATGCCACATAAAATTGTAGGAGCCCTTCTATCAATAAATTTAGTAGTCCATGTATGCATACCTATCCAACCTAGTTGATCAAATAAGGGCAACCAAATGCAAACCCTAGCTCCAATCCTTAGAGATATCAACCTTAATTAACCATGCTTAGCATCACACCTTTGTGATGAACCTTAGGAGCAACTATGCTAAATCTTGAGCATTACCTAACCATATTCCACTAAACCCTACCAGTGATGGATACTTATCAAACAGCCTATTTAGGAGCCAATTATTCCTTACTTAATAGAACCAACAGTAAAACCTAGACCACCTCAACCGTAATTGTTATACTTCTTATTATTTAAAAAGTATGTTCTTCAAAAGTTATTCTTTTGAAGTAAATAGGAAGCAGTCATCAACCTTGCCTAACAGGACCTATCAACCCTAGCTATCTATTACCACTAAGATATATCACCATAATAGCAACCATCAATTGCTTAAGATACTTATGCTTCACTAAAACCATACAAGTCCTAATTATTAATGAATCCAACTTTGTTGTGATCCATCTAATACATACTCCAGAAACTAGATGAAACCATAATAAACCATAGAACTCCACAACCCTAATTATCATACTTGTTCTTTATTATAGAACATGTTCTCCAAAAGTTATTCTTTTGAATTATATAATAAGTAATCATCAACCATGCACTATAGAACTTAAAAGTAACAACTGCTCTTGACTTATTATACAACTACTATCCCTTGGTGGGTATGATTGTTACTATGCATTTTACCACTTGCTTATGATTCTAACACAACACAACCCTAATAAGAACCTTGTATGTGAACCACTCTAAAAGTGCAACACACCCTAAACAAATCAGTTCAACTCACTAATCCTAAATCATCGGGGTTAGGTCAAGCTTAGAGCAATTGCATCTCATACTTATGCATTATTGCATCCTTGGCAATCTTTTAAACATCGTCCTTACCGGACGATGATGCTATTTCAGAATTTGGAGTTATTGCGTATCGAAGACCTTGTCTGCATAATCTTGCAGTCAAGAAAGGCAAGTTCATCACTTGCTCATGTCATTTGAGTATTTCTATCAAATTACTTGCAAAGTATTATGGTTATCACTATTGCATAAAAATCAAAACCACTACTTTCATAACTATGAATATGACTATGTGGTGGGCAATGGAACCATGGATTGTGTTGATATGGTGGAGGTTCCATTGCACGGGTTTATATCCATCTAGGATTAAACAACAAATGTCGCCAGTGATTCTTGTGCCGTAATACCCGTGTTAACCATAAGATCCGGAGTGGGACGGAGTAGTCAAAAGTGTTTCCACCTCTCGTTCATCAACGGATGCGCTTACCGTAGCAGCTTGTATCCGGCGGAACAACCGGAGGGTGGGGATCCCATTCTAATTCCCCACGGTAAAGCATTGCTTGCCGTAGCGGTTGTGTCTTGCGGAACAACCGGAGGGTGGGGATCCCATTCTAATTCCCCACGGTAATGCGGTCTATGATGGGTTGCAGCTACCGGCGTAGGAGTGTATGGTAGAGCCCAGCATCGTCGTCGTGGTCGGGGTCCACACCGAAATTACGGGAATAATGGGACCGGCGTGGACCCAGGGTCGGGGCATGCAACAAAGGGTGGGTGTTCGAGGTAGCGGAGGAACATGATTGGCTAGACCTTATACCGGGCCTCACACCAAAGGAAGTGTGGACGAGAACTTAAGCTCGGTTGGCACCAAGGTAAAGATCTCTTATGGGTAAAGCAACACACCTCTGCAGAGTGTAAAGAACCGTGACCTGTCACTCCCTGTTCCGGGATATGGAACTGCGAACGCTGCCGGAAAGGAGCTCCATGAAGTTCTAGTAAACCGGTGAAGGCTGACGGACATAGTTCTTCCGAATAAAAGCAACCTTTTGAAGAAATCGTTATGAAAACTTGCATTGGTATTAGACTTTCCGGTCTAATGCTGTAGCTAGTGCATTAAACACCTCTTTCCTATAATGAACTTGTTGAGTACGCTCGTACTCATCCCACTCTTAAATCCCCCGCTTAGATATGGAGACATCAAAGGAGGATCTACGAGTGCAACTTGAAGGCCGAGGAGTCAACAACTACTTCAAGAAACAGGACCCCGTCAGAGGAGTCGGATGCCACATCCAACAAGGAGGAAAAACTAGTTTAGCCATAGAAGGGAACTAGCTTCCTAAACCTAGCTCCTATTTAGCTAGAATCTATTCATAGCCCCTATAGCTAGTCAAATACTCTACAAATAGAGTTCGTGATAGGATTAGACTACGAGTCGTTCTTCCGGAGTTTATTTGCGGATTTACCTCATTGTAAAGTAGGAGGTTGTGCTGATCTTATGTAACAGAGTCAATGTTGTAATTCTATAGACATGCCTTGGACCCGCATATGTTTCGTTGTACCACTCGGGCGATATAATACTAGTGGAACGGTGTTTCATTGGTGTTATATCGGACTTGCATACTACACCATGCGAGTGGTATGCCGGGTCACCACGGTTGGTATCAGAGCAAATGCTTTGACCCTAGGATTAAAACCCTTCAAAGGAGACCTATAGGATTGGTAGTGTCTATAGGAAGTCGTCTTAGTTAAACCAAATCTTCTTATGACTTGAGATGGATATTCACTTGAGAATAATCCTGACACACTTGAGTCAACATTTCCTACCTATCCTTCCTAAGGGAAATTAGTTAGTTAATCCCAAACTTGTAGCATACCATTAGGTCCTTAAAACAATAGATGGGTAGATCACAGTTGGTATACAATACAAGGTAGTCCAAAGAGAGGATACAACCATAAGGAAGCTATCCTATTGGAAGATGTGTACCAACATATGTTATGATTAAGTAAAAGTTATCCAGACCTGTAATAGGATTAATATCAAGTGATGAATATAAGTTATACGAGGTAGTATAAACCATGATGAGTCAATCATGGGAAGTAAGTAAGAGAGATAGAAATAAAACATGTCTACTTACAGATTAGAGGTAGTAATCATATATGATTCATCTGAGGATCATGATGTGATGAACATCTAAAGTACTTAGGATGAGTACAATAAGAAGCCAGTTGTTCAATAATAGTGCAAGAGTTGTGTTCCAAAACCATGGGAAGTGTGCCAAGCACATCATGACCATAGTCTTATGATAGAAACACTTGGAAGTATCTGAGCGATATTCCAATAGTTGTGTATTTAGAGTAACCCAATTAGAACTAGTAGTATCATACAAAATAGTCCTCAATAGCACTTATATATGGTATAATACTTTGTTAGTACTTCCAACAAAACTAGGTTAACTTTAACTATCCTAAGCCACTTTGTTTCAAGTTTATCTCATTGCAAATGTGCAATTAAGGTAAAGGGTGAGACAAATAATAGAATCACATATATTCGTGCTAAGTATCATGATACAAACCTATAGTATGTGGTGTTATATACTACACATCTCAGCCTGATGTTTAGAGATGTCTTACTCAATAATCATATTCAGGCTTATGATGGTGTGTATTATTAGCACAAAGCTGAATCTTCTTGGATTTTATTGAATTTTCATTGTTTGACTAGATCCATACATGAAGTTTGACTTTGATATGCAAATGCATGTTGCAATATCAAGTTCGACTTGATGCTATAGATCTAGAGGGTAATAGTATTCGTGTGAGGAAGCGACGAATTCGGAAGATTCCGAAGACCGGATGAAGGTTCATCGGAGGAATGAAGTAAAGTTGTGGGAAGTAACCACAATACTCTGAAAGAAGTACAATCAGAAACTCATGCTTACCTCAACAGAGGAATACTTTAGTACATGAGAAGCATGAGGTGAGAAATATGATGATTATGGTGAAGCTGAAGCAGATCCATAGTCAACATAGAAGAGGGAATGCATGGGAAATCACTTAGGATACTATAATCATAGTGTCAGCTAGTGGTTTTCTTGCAAAATAAACCCTGAATGAAGGAAGGTGATATATGAAATCATAGTAGACATAAGAAGACCATAATCGATATCAGAAGACCACAATTGGTATAATATCAATACTGCGAGATAAAGTAGAAGATGTCTCGTCCAGTTGATCAGAACCTATAATAGAATCCATTTTTAGATATCAAATAGCCACAGTTGGTATAATAACCACAACTGCTCTATCAGTTGGTATTACAAATAGTCCACGATTTAATTATTTGTAACAAAAGTTGTGAACAAATAAAATTTTGTTAGCCAAATAATTATGATCTATAAAACATTCAGTCGAAGAATTCACATTGGATGTCCACAATTGAGTGGATACACCACAGATATTCTTCGCAAGATCTTAGAAGAATACAAACCATAAGCTAGACCTAGACCAATAATCTAATCATAAGTCCAATAGTTGGAAGAAAAGGAGTTGAAGACCATAAGAAAACTCTAAGGGGTAGAGTAAAGATTAAGTTGGATGTACAATAACTCAATACTTTGAGCATAATAGAAGAAGAATGTCTGAACTGAGAGGAAGTTCGATCTTATTTTCATAAGATTGATGAACAATACTTTCAGAAGGAAGTCAGACCAGAAGCCGAGGTTTATACCTCGAGGAAGCAAGAAGTGGACTATAACTTGAGAAAGTGAGTAGAATTTACTCAGAAGTACGAAAGGTCAAGTAAGACAAGCATAAAGAAGTTGGACGAAGAAAACACCATAGATCAAATTACAGCTCAAGAAGGCCAAAGACCGAAGAAGATTGAACATACCAATATCAAAGACTAATAGAATGATTCCTTTCATGGAACCTAAAGAACCCAAAATAGTTATAGGTATCACCTATAAACCATGATTGGATGGACTAAATGAGTCTAATCCATTATTAGAAAAATAAACCATCACAACCATTTCCAAGGTTAGTACCTTATTAAGCACTATTACTGCAATTTTGGTAGTAAGGGAAAAACAAAGACCTATTTTATCAAATAGGAGAATGTTATCCAATTAGTCCTCAATTAAGACTGTCAAGACAAGAAGAAGTCCCAATCATTGAATATTCAATGAGAAAGGAAACAAGCTTATAATATTGGAGGAAATCATGGAAGTAAAGGAAGTAATAGTTGTTTGATGTCAAACAATAATGGATTCCAGGAAGAATCTGGACAAGGGATATATTCAATTATATCCAGTGAGATCACCACGGAGTTCGAAAAAAGTCGTAGTCCGCACAAGTCAGATCCACACTTCGGAAACGTGAGAGAGATCAAACTTCGAGGACGAAGTTTAGTTTAAGGGGTAGAGACTGTAATATCCCAGGTAATGGGGTTACAAAAATAGAGGAAACAGATGTGTGCATTGCATTCATGCATAGAAAATCTGGGAATTTTCGCGCTTTAAAGTAAAACAGATCCACGATGAATCGAAGTTTCACTTGACCTTGGTGGAATTGAAGTAGCTCATCAAGTCAAGCGCTATAAACCTCAATGTGACTTTGTTAAAACCTTGTTTTGGGTAGAGATGATTTGATCTAAGGGGTTAGATCAAATGGAATTAAAACCAACACAAGAACATATGAATCAAGGAACCATTACTGGATCTTATTAAAGATCATAACATGGTATTCCTTGCCATAACATATGAACATCCATTTAATTGGAAATCAAGTAACAATAAAATGGAGAAACTATTCTTAACTTTTCTTTTCCATGTCTTAAACAAATAAATAGTCCTACCATTAACCTCATGGTATTTCTAGAACTAAACTCTTGAACTTAACACCAACAAAAGCTTATCATTAAACCCTAGATATGGGAGAGGTATATAACCATTAAAGAGATAAGAAGCACACTCTAAATTATTAACACTTAAAAGTTAAGCAACTACCTTGAGGTACAATTGAATTCACTTTAAAACTAAATACCAAATATAGCAAAACACAAGGACCTAAGTGCATAAAAGTCACACCTTCTGATTTCAATCATAACTTATTAAATATGTGGAATATCACAAAACTAAATTCGTTTACATTACGAATTATAGTTCAAACTATTTGAATAAAATAAACTATGAGTATTTTGAAACTCATATGATCATGCCTTGGTGAAATCAAACATCACCATTCAAAATTGGGGTATAATCCTTACCTTTGATATTTTGATCCCAATAATAATATAAATACAATCACAGATGATATAGTGACTCAACCACAAGCATAAAATCATTCACAAGATATTTAGTAACAAAAGCCACTTGGCTATCCAAAAATAAATCACATGAGAGGATAATCTCAATGCCACATAGGATGAAAATATCTACATAGCTTGAATCCTAAGCTATGCCACCTCATGCTTTAAGGATTGATATGGATGAGAGCATGACAACCAAGCACCTTACTCATCCAATTAAAGCAAGAGTCATCCACCCATGTGTCATGTTACTAGAGCATGCCCAAGCCTATAAAAAGAGCCTCCCACTTCATCCATTTCATCATCTTGCACCTTGATGCAAGAAGACCAACACATTGAGCCACTCCATAAAATAGTTAGGATCAAGATGAAGCAGCTAGGAGGTGGAGGCATGCCACAAGATGCAGGTTTATCAGATTTCCTGAAGAACAAGCTACAGAAGCTAGTAAGGTAGAATTCTTAGGAAAACCACATATTTAGTTAACCACCTCATCATTCCTTGAGTAGAACCATAGGCTTATATCCTAACCTTATCTTGTGAACCACTTGGTGATCACAAGTAGAATTCTACCACATATACATTCCACTCATTATTCATCTAAGAAACATAAGCAAAACCTTAGAGTAAAACTCCATACTTAAATGGAGAGAAATCATCCATTCATATGACCAAAGTTAACTATAAAAAGAACTAGAATCAATATAGTTACTTCAATGATAAATTGAGGTTAATAATAGAAGTTAATTGGTGGAAGATAAAACCAATTCTAAAATCCTTAGTAATTAGAGAAGCACATGAAATATTAAGCAAGTAACCATCTTATCATGGTTAGGGGAGATTAACCCTAGCTCATGCAATATGGTGTCATCTCATCTCACAACCTAGAATTAAACTTCAACCCTAGTTTATGTATCACTGGTGATCATAATATAAACCTAGGCCATAATTGAGATTCCAAACCATATGCCATTAGGTAAATAACATTAGAACCCTAGTATTGCACATTAATCAAGTCTTATGCTTCAATTCTTGAACATAAGAAAAACCTTGTGAACCATATGTGTAGTAATCAATCATTTATCCTTGTAACCAAAGATCAAACATGATTGAAACAATACTTACATAAATACTTTCAAAGATAATGATAAGTATTAACCTTAACAAGGAGTTTATCATAGATACTCTAAAACCCTAATATATTGGTGCTCACATATAATCATGTGCAAGTGACCAATTCCCTAAATTGAAACCAAGTCTTAATACCACCTTTAAAATACTTTGAGTTCAAAGTATCAACTCTAATAATCCAAATAAATTGATTCACAAAAGTGGTATGAAATCCAGATGAGGACCTAAATTCATGATTAATTGATATTTTAAAAAAGCCTAAAAATATGGAATATACTCAAAAATAAAACCCTTGTTCTAAATAGAAGGAATGGTGTAATAATCATTGTTCTACAACTTAATCAAATTCAACCCACTCAGAAACCTGTAAATGAATTAGGAATTCAAATCAGATTCAAATTGGAAAGAAATACAAAATAGAAAATTGAAAACAGAAAAGAAAAAGAGAGAAAAGGACTTACCTAGCTTACCTGGCCGCAGGAGCCCACCGAGCAGCCCAACAAGCACGGGCCCAGACACAGCCCAACCCGGCCCGTGGTACCCCTTCGTCCAAAAATAGCCGGAGGAGCTCGTCCTCATCCTCTCCTCCCGCATGCCGGCCGAGCACGACGCCGTGCCTCTCCTCCTCTCTCTCGCCGTCGACCTCCCCTTGCTCGATTGCGTGACGAGGCGAGTTCCGGAGCCCTATAAATAACCTAGACGAAGACCTAGCTCCGATTCTTCCTCTTTTCGCTCCGTTTCGCCACATGCCGAAACCCTGGCCGCCCCAGTCCCCATCACCGCCGGCGACTGAAGCCTCCCCGAGCCGATCTGGGCACACCAGCGTGACCGCCGTCCTCGACAAGCTCAGCCCACGAAGGGAATCGAGCTGAGGTGCCCGAGATCGACGCCAACACCATCATCTTCTCCGGCACCGGCAGCTACGAACTCCGGCGAACGAGGCCACCTCCGACCTCGCCGTCATGCGCATCATGCTCCTGGTGAGCCACTGACCCTCCTAGCATACATAACCCGCTTGATTGCGTCCCCTAGCTTCGCCGCAGCGTGCATACCGTGAGCTCTGCCGCTCGGTTCCGCCGCCGGCCAAGCTCCGACGACCATAGCGGGGCGGCGCCACCACTATGAGGTTCGCCTCGGCGTCCTCTTTCCAACAAGCACGAGCACGACTTCGCGGTACCACGGGAACGCCGGCGCCGTCCACCACTGGCCGCCGGTGGTGGCCATGGTTGCCACCTCGACGCCACCATGGCAGCCAACGTGGCACTGGCCCACTTGTCTGTGTCTGTGGGTAGCACAGACACGTGTGTGTTTAGTAATTTCATTTAAATCTAATTCCAGAAAATTGCTGCAACTTCAAATGAATTTAGAAAATTCAAATTAAGTCAGAAAAATATAAATGAGATATAAAAATTCTTAGAAAAGAAAACTCTATCCAATAAAAATATAATATGAAATTTTTATTTGTAATAAAAATTTAAGTATTTAATACTTATTATTTAAGCATTTTCTCTTGTTCATAATTGAATTAAAATTCAATAATTAAGAAAAGTGTCCAAATTAAATAAAAACCAGTAAATAAATAAAGAAAACATTAAAACTAATTTTATTTATTTGTTATTTTGTTAAATCATTATCAGAGAGATTTAAACCCTGATTAATAATTACCCTAATTATTAATTGTTTAAAAATAATAAAATGCCAAATTCAATATTATTTTTATTCTTCCAAGTTACTAATAACTTCAACTTTAAAATGAAGTTATTAATCATAGAACTACATGGTAAATAACAAAACCTAATTTCATATGAAATGATATTACAACCTTATCATTTCATGTGATTCCTAAAAACCCTAATCCAAATTGGAACCCTAGTTCCACTATTTATTTTGAACCCTAATTTACTCCAAAAACCTAAACCTTAGATCCTCACATGTAATCATGGTGTCTAATCTTCATACATAGAATCATAATAGCAATTAAATACTTGCCATGCCACATAAAATTGTAGGAGCCCTTCTATCAATAAATTTAGTAGTCCATGTATGCATACCTATCCAACCTAGTTGATCAAATAAGGGCAACCAAATGCAAACCCTAGCTCCAATCCTTAGAGATATCAACCTTAATTAACCATGCTTAGCATCACACCTTTGTGATGAACCTTAGGAGCAACTATGCTAAATCTTGAGCATTACCTAACCATATTCCACTAAACCCTACCAGTGATGGATACTTATCAAACAGCCTATTTAGGAGCCAATTATTCCTTACTTAATAGAACCAACAGTAAAACCTAGACCACCTCAACCATAATTGTTATACTTCTTATTATTTAAGAAGTATGTTCTTCAAAATTTATTCTTTTGAAGTAAATAGGAAGCAGTCATCAACCTTGCCTAACAGGACCTATCAACCCTAGCTATCTATTACCACTAAGATATATCACCATAATAGCAACCATCAATTGCTTAAGATACTTATGCTTCACTAAAACCATACAAGTCCTAATTATTAATGAATCCAACTTTGTTGTGATCCATCTAATACATACTCCAGAAACTAGATGAAACCATAATAAACCATAGAACTCCACAACCCTAATTATCATACTTGTTCTTTATTATAGAACATGTTCTCCGAAGTTATTCTTTTGAATTATATAATAAGTAATCATCAACCATGCACTATAGAACTTAAAAGTAACAACTGCTCTTGACTTATTATACAACTACTATCCCTTGGTGGGTATGATTGTTACTATGCATTTTACCACTTGCTTATGATTCTAACACAACACAACCCTAATAAGAACCTTGTATGTGAACCACTCTAAAAGTGCAACACACCCTAAACAAATCAGTTCAACTCACTAATCCTAAATCATCGGGGTTAGGTCAAGCTTAGAGCAATTGCATCTCATACTTATGCATTATTGCATCCTTGGCAATCTTTTAAACATCGTCCTTACCGGACGATGATGCTATTTCAGAATTTGGAGTTATTGCGTATCGAAGACCTTGTCTGCATAATCTTGCAGTCAAGAAAGGCAAGTTCATCACTTGCTCATGTCATTTGAGTATTTCTATCAAATTACTTGCAAAGTATTATGGTTATCACTATTGCATAAAAATCAAAACCACTACTTTCATAACTATGAATATGACTATGTGGTGGGCAATGGAACCATGGATTGTGTTGATATGGTGGAGGTTCCATTGCACGGGTTTATATCCATCTAGGATTAAACAACAAATGTCGCCGAGTGATTCTTGTGCCGTAATACCCGTGTTAACCATAAGATCCGGAGTGGGACGGAGTAGTCAAAAGTGTTTCCACCTCTCGTTCATCAACGGATGCGCTTACCGTAGCAGTTGTATCTGGCGGAACAACCGGAGGGTGGGGATCCCATTCTAATTCCCCACGGTAAAGCATTGCTTGCCGTAGAAGTTGTGTCTCGCGGAACAACCGGAGGGTGGGGATCCCATTCTAATTCCCCACGGTAATGCGGTCTATGATGGGTTGCAGCTACCGGCGTAGGAGTGTATGGTAGAGCCCAGCATCGTCGTCGTGGTCGGGGTCCACCCCGAAATTACGGGAATAATGGGACCGGCGTGGACCCAGGGTCGGGGCATGCAACAAAGGGTGGGTGTTCGAGGTAGCGGAGGAACATGATTGGCTAGACCTTATACCGGGCCTCACACCAAAGGAAGTGTGGACGAGAACTTAAGCTCGGTTGGCACCAAGGTAAAGATCTCTTATGGGTAAAGCAACACACCTCTGCAGAGTGTAAAGAACCGTGACTCGTCACTCCCCGTTCCGGGATATGGAACTGCGAACGCTGTCGGAAAGGAGCTCCATGAAGTTCTAGTAAACCGGTGAAGACCGACGGACATAGTTCTTCCGAATAAAAGCAACCTTTTGAAGAAATCGTTATGAAAACTTGCATTGGTATTAGACTTTCCGGTCTAATGCCGTAGCTAGTGCATTAAACACCTCTTTCCTATAATGAACTTGTTGAGTACGCTCGTACTCATCCCACTCTTAAATCCCCTGCTTAGATATGGAGACATCAAAGGAGGATCTACAGTGCAACTTGAAGGCCGAGGAGTCAACAACTACTTCAAGAAACAGGACCCCGTCAGAGGAGTCGGATGCCACATCCAACAAGGAGGAAAAACTAGTTTAGCCATAGAAGGGAACTAGCTTCCTAAACCTAGCTCCTATTTAGCTAGAATCTATTCATAGCCCCTATAGCTAG
>NC_061513.1:49251001-49364181 GCF_022539505.1 Lolium rigidum | reverse complement strand
TCACTAGTGGACACTCTCAACTTTGATCACATAACAGTAATAGATAAATGCATACTCTACACTCTTGTTGGATGATGAACACATTGCGTAGGATTACACGAACCCTCAATGCCGGAGTTAACAAGCTCCACAATTCAATGTTCATATTTAAATAACCTTAGAGTGCAAGAAAGATCAACATGACTAAACCAAGTACTAACATAGCATGCACACTGTCACCTTCACGCCACGTAGGAGGAATAGATCATATCAATACAATCATAGCAATAGTTAACTTCGCAATCTACAAGAGATCATGATCATAGCATACGCCAAGTACTAACACGGATGTACACACTGTCACCATTACACCGTGCAGGAGGAATAAACTACTTTAATAACATCACTAGTGTAGCACACAGATAAATTGTGATACAAAACACATTGCAATCATAAAGAGATATAAATAAGCACTTCACTACGCCATTCATAACAGTGAGTAAGTATTCTCGTGAAATATAGCCTAAGAGACCCACACGGTGCACACACTCGTCACCTTTACACACGTGGGACAAGGAGTCTCCTGAGATCACATAAGTAAAACTCACTTGACTAGCATAGTGACATCTAGATTACAAGCATCATCATATGAATCTCAATCATGTAAGGCAGCTCATGAGATTATTGTATTGAAGTACATAGGAGAGAAATGAACCACATAGCTACCGTACATGCCCCGAGCCTCGATGGAGAACTACTCCTCCTCATGGGAGCAAGCAGCGGTGATGAAGATGGCGGTGGAGATGGCAGGGGTGTCGATGGAGAAGCCTTCCGGGGCACTTCCCCGCTCCGGCGGGGTGCCGGAACAGAGACTCCCGTCCCCCGCATCTTGGCTTCGCGATGGCGGCGGCTCGGAAGGTTTTCCGTATCGTGGTTCTTCGTATCGTGGGTTTCGCGACGGAGGCTTTAAGTAGGCGGAAGGGCAGAGTCGGGGGCTAACGAGGGGCCCACACCACGAGGGCGGCGCGGCCCCTTGGCCGCGCCGCCATGTGGTTTGGCCACCTCGTGGCCCCACTTCGTATGCTCTTCGGTCTTCCGGAAGGTTCGTGGCAAAATAGGCCCCCGGGTCTTCGATTTCGTCCAATTCCGAGAATATTTCGTTACTAGGATTTCTGAAACCAAAAACAGCGTAAAACAGGAACCGGCACTTCGGCATCTTGTTAATAGGTTAGTTCCAGAAAATGCACGAATATGACATAAAGTGTGCATAAAACATGTAGGTATCATCAATAATATGGCATAGAACATAAGAAATTATCGATACGTCGGAGACGTATCATGCGACAATCATCATTGGTGATCCCTCGATAGAGCTCCAACAATTCCCTTGGGTTGTCCTCGATCTTCCTTGCTGTACCTACAGGGACAATACCCAATGCAGCACAAAAATTTTCCAACTTCATAGTAATTGGTTTACCATAGATCTTGAATGAAACTGTCGGGTTAAAGTGCCTATTGTTGAACTTGAAGCTCTCCACAAAGATTTTAGTGAGCGTGTAGTATTGCTCACTCTCATCTCCCACATAGGTGGTCAAACTTGCCCTACCGACGAGGGTAAAGAAATCATCCAACAACCCTGCATTACTCAAAAAGTCATAACATGGAAAGGATGCAGCGTTGGGGACTCCATTGTCCTCCTCGGGCGCGAAGCTTGGTGCGATGAGATCCTCATTGTAGGATGGCCTGCATCGGGTGGATGACTGATGGCGTGTATTTCACACGTTCGTTGGGCAACCCCAAGAGGAAGGTATGATGCGCACAGCAGCAAGTTTTCCCTCAGAAAGAAACCAAGGTTTATCGAACCAGGAGGAGCCAAGAAGCACGTTGAAGGTTGATGGCGGCGGGATGTAGTGCGGCGCAACACCGGGGATTCCGGCGCCAACGTGGAACCCGCACAACACAACCAAAGTACTTTGTCCCAACGAAACAGTGAGGTTGTCAATCTCACCGGCTTGCTGTAACAAAGGATTAACCGTATTGTGTGGAAGATGATTGTTTTCAGAGAAAACAGTAAAACAAGTATTGCAGCAGATTTGTATTTCAGTATTAAAGAATGGACCGGGGTCCACAGCTCACTAGAGGTGTCTCTCCCATAAGATAAAAGCATGTTGGGTGAACAAATTACAGTCGGGCAATTGACAAATAGAGAGGGCATAACAATGCACATACATGACATGATAAGTATAGTGAGATTTAATTGGGCATTACGACAAAGTACATAGACCGCCATCCAACCGCATCTATGCCTAAAAAGTCCACCTTCAGAGTTATCATCCGAACCCCCTCCAGCATTAAGTTGCTAACAATGGACAATTGCATTAAGTATGGTGCGTAATGTAATCAACAACTACATCCCTGGACATAGCGCCAATGTTTTATCCCTAGTGGCAACAAGCACAACACAACCTTAGAACTTTCTCGTCACCGTCCCAGTGTCAATGCAGGCATGAACCCACTATCGAGCATAAATACTCCCTCTTGGAGTTAAAAGTAAAAACTTGGCCAGAGCCTCTACTAGTAACGGAGAGCATGCAAGATCATAAACAACACATATGTAATAACTTGATAATTAACATGACATGGTATTCTCTATCCATCGGATCCCGACAAACACAACATATAGAATTATAGATAGATGATCTTGATCATGTTAGGCAGCTCACAAGATCCAACAATGAAGCACAATGAGGAGAAGACAACCATCTAGCTACCGCTATGGACCCATAGTCCAGGGGTGAACTACTCACTCATCACTCCGGAGGCGACCATGGCGGTGTAGAGTCCTCCCGGGAGATGAATCCCCTCTCCGGCAGGGTGCCGGAGGAGATCTCCGGAATCCCCCGAGATGGGATCGGCGGCGGCGGCGTCTCGGCAAGGTTTTCCGTATCGTGGTTTTTTGCATCGGGGTTTCGCGACGGAGGCTTTAAGTAGGCGGAAGGGCAGAGTCGGGGCCGCGACGGGGGCCACACCATAGGGCGGCGCGGCCCCCTAGGCCGCGCCGCCTGTGGTGTCGCCACCTCGTGGCCCCACTTCGTATGTTCTTCGGTCTTCCGGAAGCTCCGTGGAAAAATAGGCCCTCGGGTCTTCGTTTCGTCCAATTCCGAGAATATTTCGTTACTAGGATTTCTGAAACCAAAAACAGCAGTAAAACAGGAACCGGCACTTCGGCATCTTGTTAATAGGTTAGTTCCGTAAAATGCACGAATATGACATAAAGTGTGCATAAAACATGTAGGTATCATCAATAATATGGCATAGAACATAAGAAATTATCGATACGTCTGAGACGTATCAAGCATCCCCAAGCTTAGTTTCGCTCGTCCCGAGCAGGTAAAACGATAACAAAGATAATTTCTGAAGTGATATGCCATCATAACCTTGATCATACTATTTGTAAACATATGTAGTGAATGCAGCGATCAAAACAATGGTAATGACATGAGTAAACAAGTGAATCATAAAGCAAAGACTTTTCATGAATAGTACTTCAAGACAAGTATTAATAAGTCTTGCATAAGAGTTAACTCATAAAGCAATAAATCAAAGTAAAGGTATTGAAGCAACACAAAGGAAGATTAAGTTTCAGCGGTTGCTTTCAACTTGTAACATGTATATCTCATGGATAATTGTCAACATAGAGTAATATAACAAGTACAATATGCAAGTATGTAGGAATCAATGCACAGCTCACACAAGTGTTTGCTTCTTGAGGTGGAGAGAGATAGGTGAACCGACTCAACATAAAAGTAAAGAGAATGGTCCTTCAAAGAGGAAAGCATCGATTGCTATATTTGTGCTAGAGCTTTTATTTTGAAAACATGAAACAATTTTGTCAACGGTAGTAATAAAGCATATGAGTTATGAAAGTTATATCTTACAAGTTGCAAGTCTCATGCATAGTATACTAATAGTGCCCGCACCTTGTCCTAATTAACTTGGACTACCGGATCTTTGCAATGCACATGTTTTAACCAAGTGTCACAATGGGGTACCTCCATGCCGCCCGTACAAAGGTCTAAGGAGAAAGCTCGCATTTTGGATTTCTCGCTTTTGATTATTCTCAACTTAGACATCCATACCGGGACAACATGGACAACAGATAATGGACTCCTCTTTAATGCATAAGCATGTGGCAACAACTATTATTCTCATATGAGATTGAGGATATATGTCCAAACTGAAACTTCCACCATGAATCATGGCTTTAGTTAGCGGCCCAAAGTTCTTCTCTAACAATATGCATGCTCCAACCATGAAGGTGGTAGATCTCTCTTGCTTCGTACAAGACGGACATGCATAGCAACTCACATGATATCCAACAAAGAATAGTTGATGGCGTCCCCAGGAACATGGTTATCGCACAACAAGCAACTTAATAAGAGATAAAGTGCATAAGTACATATTCAATACCACAATAGTTTTTAAGCTATTTGTCCCATGAGCTATATATTGCAAAGGTGAATGATGGAATTTTAAAGGTAGCACTCAAGCAATTTACTTTGGAATGGCGGATAAATACCATGTAGTAGGTAGGTATGGTGGACACAAATGACATAGTGGTTGGCTCAAGTATTTTGGATGCATGAGAAGTATTCCCTCTCGATACAAGGTTTAGGCTAGCAAGGTTATTTGAAACAAACACAAGGATGAACGGTACAGCAAAACTCACATAAAAGACATATGGTAAACATTATAAGACTCCATACCGTCTTCCTTGTTGTTCAAAACTCAATACTAGATGTTATCTAGACTCTAGAGAAACCAAATATGCAAACCAAATTAGCAAGCTCTAAGTATTTCTTCATTAATGGGTGCAAAGTATATGATGCAAGAGCTTAAACATGAGCACAACAATTGCCAAGTATCAAATTATCCAAGACATTTTAGAGTTACTACATGTAGCATTTTCCAATTCCAACCATATAACAATTTAACGAAGATGAAACTTCGCCATGAATACTATGAGTAGAGCCTAAGGACATATTTGTCCATATGCTACAGCGGAGCGTGTCTCTCTCCCATAAAGTGAATGCTAGGATCCATTTTATTCAAACAAAACAAAAAACAAAAACAAACCGACGCTCCAAGCAAAGTGCATAAGATGTGATGGAATAAAAATATAGTTTCAGGGAGGAACCCGATAATGTTGTCGATGAAGAAGGGGATGCCTACAAGGCATCCCCAAGCTTAGACGCTTGAGTCTTCTTAATATATGCAGGGGTGAACCACCGGGGCATCCCCAAGCTTAGAGCTTTCACTCTCCTTGATCATATTGCATCATACTCCTCTCTTGATCCTTGAAAACTTCCTCCACACCAAACTCGAAACAACTCATTAGAGGGTTAGTGCATAATAAAAATTCACATGTTCAGAGGTGACACAATCATTCTTAACACTTCTGAACATTGCATAAAGCTACTGGACATTAGTGGATCAAAGAAATTCATCCAACATAGCAAAAGAGGCAATGCGAAATAAAAGACAGAATCTGTCAAAACAGAACAGTCCGTAAAGATGGATTTTATTAGGCCACCAGACTTGCTCAAACGAAAATGCTCAAATTGAATGAAAGTTGCGTATATATCTGAGGATCATGCTCGTAAATTGGCTTAATTTTATGAGCTACCTACAGGGAGATAGACCCAGATTCGTGACAGCAAAGAAATCTGGAACTGCGCAGTAATCCAAATCTAGTACTTACTTTTCTATCAAAGACTTTACTTGGCACAACAAAACATAAAACTAAGATAAGGAGAGGTTGCTACAGTAGTAAACAACTTCCAAGACACAAATATAAAATAAAAATACTGTAGTAAAAACATGGGTTGTCTCCCATAAGCGCTTTTCTTTAACGCCTTTCAGCTAGGCGCAGAAAGTGTAACTCAAGTAACATCAAGAGATGGTGTGTCAACCTTACCTTGGGCTTTACCCTTACCTTTCTTATTGTTTTTCTTTCCCTTTGGTTTAGGAAATATATGATTTCCCCCGGTATAGAGGTGAATTTCAGAGTGCCTTCTCCCACATCAATGACTGCTCCCAATAGTTTCAACAGGGATCTCCTGAGTATGATTTTTCCTGTTTCAATAACAAGATAATCAATGGATATTGTTCTTCCAAGAATGGTTGTATGCACACCTGCGAGCTCTTCCCTTAGGAATTATAATAGAGTTATCAATGAGAGTTATTTCTTCTCCTCCTTCATCGACTCCCCAAAGTTTCAAAGATTTATAAATGCTTTCAGGCATAAGGCAAAATTCATACATAATATCACAGTAGGCATGAAGAGTTCGATCACCGATAACAATTTTAACAGTAGGATCCCACAATGAAAGTTTAGAGTTCACTAAAACTTGTTCAAGACGATTACGAACGTGGCAATAGTTATCATCCGAGCGAGATGTACTTATCTCGAGATTGTTTAATCTACTATATATGCTAGTGAGGGCTGAATCAAGGTTATTAGCTGAATCATGTGATGCAACCAACTTCTTTATGGCATTAAAAGCTTGATCCCCATTGCAATGGAGGAAATCTCCTCCCACTAAAGTATCCAAAGCATATCTATAGCGAACCATAAGACCAAAATAAAAATTACTAAGGAGCAAACTTAGAGTCATTTGAGGTTCAGTTTACGATAAGAAGTAAAAATTCTAGACCAAGCATCTTTAAAACTCTCCTCATCCCCTTGTTTAAAAGTGAAGACTAATTCTTCAGGCGAAGAAGTAACAGGTTCAGAGCTAGACATGGTAACAAAAGTAACTAAATATTTTTTTGTATTTTTAATATAGAGTGCAAGACAATAAAGCAAACTAAATAAAGTAAATGCAAGTAACTAATTTTTTGTGTTTTTGATATAGAGTGCAAGACAGTAAATAAAGTAAAGCTAGCAACTAATTTTTTTTGTGTTTTGATATAATGCAGCAAACAAAGTAGTAAATAAAATAAAGCAAGACAAAAACAAAGTAAAGAGATTGAGAAGTGGAGACTCCTCTTGCAGCGTGTCTTGGTCTCCTCGGCAACGGTGCCAGAAAATATGCTTGATGGCGTGTATTTCACACGTTCGTTGGGCAACCCCAAGAGGAAGGTATGATGCGCACAGCAGCAAGTTTTCCCTCAGAAAGAAACCAAGGTTTATCGAACCAGGAGGAGCCAAGAAGCACGTTGAAGGTTGATGGCGGCGGGATGTAGTGCGGCGCAACACCGGGGATTCCTGCGCCAACGTGGAACCCGCACAACACAACCAAAGTACTTTGCCCCAATGAAACAAGTGAGGTTGTCAATCTCACCGGCTTGCCGTAACAAAGGATTAACCGTATTGTGTGGAAGATGATTGTTTGCAGAGAAAACAGTAGAAACAAGTATTGCAGCAGATTTGTATTTCAAGTATTAAAGAATGGACCGGGGTCCACAGCTCACTAGAGGTGTCTCTCCCATAAGATAAAAGCATGTTGGGTGAACAAATTACGGTCGGGCAATTGACAAATAGAGAGGGCATAACAATGCACATACATGACATGATAAGTATAGTGAGATTTAATTGGGCATTACGACAAAGTACATAGACCGCCATCCAACTGCATCTATGCCTAAAAAGTCCACCTTCAGGTTATCATCCGAAC
The DNA here is from genome assembly GCF_022539505.1 of Lolium rigidum. Classification (NCBI taxonomy): domain Eukaryota; kingdom Viridiplantae; phylum Streptophyta; class Magnoliopsida; order Poales; family Poaceae; genus Lolium; species Lolium rigidum. The sequence goes on along the minus strand of NC_061513.1, from coordinate 49,356,523 downwards.
CCCCCCCAGTATTAAGTTGCTAACAACAGACAATTGCATTAAGTATGGTGCGTAATGTAATCAACAACTACATCCTCGGACATAGCGCCAATGTTTTATCCCTAGTGGCAACAGCACAACACAACCTTAGAACTTTCTGTCACTCGTCCCGGTGTCAATGCGGCATGAACCCACTATCGAGCATAAATACTCCCTCTTGGAGTTAAAAGTAAAAACTTGGCCGGAGCCTCTACTAGTAACGGAGAGCATGCAAGATCATAAACAACACATATGTAATAACTTGATAATTAACATGACATGGTATTCTCTATCCATCGGATCCCGACAAACACAACATATAGAATTACGGATAGATGATCTTGATCATGTTAGGCAGCTCACAAGATCCAACAATGAAGCACAATGAGGAGAAGACAACCATATAGCTACCGCTATGGACCCATAGTCCAGGGGTGAACTACTCACTCATCACTCCGGGAGGCGACCATGGCGGTGTAGAGTCCTCCGGGAGATGAATCCCTCTCCGGCAGGGTGCCGGAGGAGATCTCCGGAATCCCCCGAGATGGGATCGGCGGCGGCGGCGTCTCGGCAAGGTTTTCCGTATCGTGGTTTTTCGCATCGGGGGTTTCGCGACGGAGGCTTTAAGTAGGCGGAAGGGCGAGTCGGGGCCCGACGAGGGGCCCACACCATAGGCGGCGCGGGCCCCCTAGGCCGCGCCGCCTTGTGGTGTCGCCACCTCGTGGCCCCACTTCGTATGTTCTTCGGTCTTCCGGAAGCTCCGTGGGAAAATAGGCCCCCGGGTCTTCGTTTCGTCCAATTCCGAGAATATTTCGTTACTAGGATTTCGAAACCAAAAACAAGCAGAAAACGAGAACCGGCACTTCGGCATCTTGTTAATAGGTTAGTTCCAGAAAATGCACGAATATGACATAAAGTGTGCATAAAACATGTAGGTATCATCAATAATATGGCATAGAACATAAGAAATTATCGATACGTCGAAGACGTATCAATGACCTAGAGGGCCTCCCCGTGCTTGTTGTCTCCCCTTGGAACACTTCTCCAAAGTTAAAGTTGTCCATCCCCCTTTTCTGAAATTTTTCAACAAACAATATAAAACTTGATTTGGTGACATATAATTGAGGGAAACTACCATAGGAACTTGCTAGAGTACTAATCATGCATCAAAACTAGTTTCTACCACTTAGAACAAGCATGCAAGCTCACTAAACATGTTACCTACAGCAGCAAAATATGCAAGATATACTCCACCAAACAAAATTCTACTTGGATAATCGAAGGAGTCACATACCGAAGAGCAAATGTGCCAAATCTCAGACATAAATCTGGGCTGAGCAAAGAGATCGAGAAATCTGGAGTTCTTGAGCAAAAACACGAGTGAGAGGAAGCTGGTGTCGATTTTTTCGGGAGAGAGAAGAGTGTGGGAGGAAGAGATGCTAAAGTGGGGTAAAGGGGGCCCACACACCAGGGTGGCGCGCCCCCCTTGCTGGCCGCGCAAGCCTGTGGGGTGCCACCCTGGGCTGCCCCACTGGTCATCCCCAGGTGCTCCCAGGTGCCTTGTCGAAAAATAGGACCAACGGTATAATTTTTGCGAATTTTTGAAAATTTTGAAAAATGCACAATTCTGGGTATTAAGTTTATTATTACTGGCCAGGAAAATTTTTGAAATCTCTAAATGACTAAGGAGCTTTGCAAAATAAAAGTGCTACAGCAACTAGAGCAAGTGGAGGAAGAAAAAGATGTTGTTTACTTCCTCTATGCATATAAAAAGAATTTGTTAACAAGGTTGATCAAGTCTTGTCACCAAATAAATTTTACATAGCATAAGAAGAAATAAACCTCAAATCAATCATGTTACCTTGAATTGTATCGATATGGATCCAATCACAAGAGTTTGATATTCTTCTTTAGGCTCATATATTGGACAATCAATAGTTCCCACTTTGATAGTTCTCACATTAGAAATAGTATTAACTCCGCATGCTTTTTCAATCCTCTTGGGGAAATAGACTGGTGTGCTCCCTATCATCAACATTGAAAGTAACCTTTCCTTTATTGCAATCAATAACAGCCCTCGCGGTGTTAAGAAAAGGTCTCCCAAGAATAATAGACATATTATCATCTTCGAGCATTTCCAACACAACAAAATCGCTTAATATCAAGCAGCTTATTAGTAACTTGAATAGGAACATCCTCACATATACCAACAGGAATAGCAAGAGATTTATCAGCCATTTGCAAAGATATATCAAGTAGGTATCAACTTATCTAAGTAAAGTCTCTTATAAAGAGAAAAAGGCATAACACTAACACCGGCTCCCAAGTCACATAGAGCAGTTTTAACATAATTATTCTTAATAGAACAAGGAATAGTAGGTATACCTGGGTCGCCCAACTTCTTTGGAACTTTGCCATTGAAAGAGTAATTAGCAAGCATAGTGGAAATTTCCTCATTGGGGATTTTCCTTTTGTTAGTAACAATATCTTTCATATACTTTGAATAAGGAGGCAATTTAATAGCATCAGTCAAAGGGATTTGCAAGAATAAAGGTTTCATCCAATCATAAAATTTATTATAGTGTTCTTCCTCCTTTGATTTTAGTTTCTTAGCAGGAAAAGGCATTAGCTTTTGCACCCAAGGTTCCCTTTCATTACCATGTTTCTTAGCAATAAAATCTTCTTTAGTATACTTTTTATTTTTATCTTGCTTTTCAGGTTCTTCTTCAACCTCTTCTTTATCAGAAACATCATTCTTATCATTACCATTATTATTATTATCATTACCACTTTCAGTTTCAGCATCAGAAATAGAAATACTATTAGGATCATTAACAGGTTCAGAGGATTCTACAACATTTTTATGTTTCTTCTTCTTTTTCTTAGAAGGAGCTCTAGGTTCAATGCGTTGCGAATCTTGTTCAATTCTTTTGGGATGCCCTTCAGGATATAGAGGATCCCGGGTAGAGACACCACCTCTAGTTGTTACTTCATAAGCATGTTTCTCTTTAGAATTATTTTGTAATAAGTCATTTTGCACTTTAGTGAGTTGATCAATTTGAGTTTGAACCATTTGAAAATGTTTAACAAGCATCTTAACATCATTGGAGGTTCTCTCCACAATATCATGCAAATTGCTAATAGCTTGAGAATTTTCCATTAGATGATTCTCTACTCTCATATTAAAATTTTCTTGCTTAACAATATAATTATCAAACTCATCTAAGCATTGCGCAGTAGGTTTTGAATACGGAATATCTTCCCTAGTAAAGCGTTGAAGGGAGTTTACCTCAATCATGGATGAAGGGGGAATTATCTCACATATATCTTCTATGGGAGGTAGATTCTTCACATCTTCAGATTTAATACCTTTCTCCTTGAGAGACTTCTTGGCTTCCCTCATATCTTCATCATTCAATTTAATTAAACCCCTCTTATTCAATATTGGCGTTGGAATTGGTTCAGGCGTAGTCCAATCATCATGTTTCCGGCCTATTTTAGCCAATAATTCTTCAGCTTCGTCTGGAGTTCTTTTCCTGAAAACACAACCAAGCACAACTATCCAGGTATGCCCTAGACTCAATGGTTAGTCCACTATAAAATATATCAAGTAAATCATTCTTTTCTAAATCATGTCCAGGTCGAGCTCGATAAGAGAACAAAATCTTGCCCAAGCCTCGTGCAATTTCTCTTCATCTCCTCGGTCAAATCTATAAATTCTCTGTAAAGCAACATGTTGAGAACTAGCAGGAAAGTATTTTCGAAAGAAAACATCACGCAAATCAGTTGGATTTTTAATAGAACCAGGAGGCAATTTATTATACCAAGTTTTAGCATCATCCTTTAATGAGAAAGGAAAAAATTTAACGACAAAATAAGTACGCATCTTGATATCATCGTAAAACAAACTACTCATAGAAGAAAGTTCAATCATGTGTTCTACAGCACTTTCTTTTTCAGTACCACAAAAGGGTGCTTTCTCTACAATAGTTATATGAGATAGATCAAGAGAAAAATCATAATCTTTATCCTTAATGCATATAGGAGATGCGGCAAATTTAGGATCAGGAGATAACTTATGTCTAACAGTATATTGTGTGAGAAACTTTTTAATTTTACTTGCATCAGCAGTAGCATTGCATCTATTAATAAGATCATCATTAAGCTCCACATAATCTTCATCAGGATCATCACTAGAATAATCAAGTTCAGGTGAATTAACAGTGTAGTAGCATTAGGAGTTTCAAGTATTTTCAATTTGTCTAGACCTAGCAATTGTAGCATCTAGAAAGGATCCCAATGAACTACTATCATCAAGCACAACAGAAATATTATCAATATTATGAGAGTTTTCAGATTCAGCGTAAGTACCAAGCATGTGAAGCATGTGGTGGTGAAACAAGTTTATCAATAACAGATGGTGAATCAAGAGCAGCAGAGGTACTCAGAGTTGTACCTTTTCTTGTAGTGGATGGTAATATGTCGACTTTAGGATCGCGAGATTTACCCATGATGGAGAATTTGCAGCGAACAATATAAATCCAAGTGAACTTCCAAATAAAGCTATGCTCCCCGGCAACGGCGCCGTAAAACAAGTCTTGATGACCCACAAGTATAGGGGATCGCAGCTAGTCTTCGCGGGTAGTAAAACCCAATTTATTGATTCGACACAAGGGGAGACAAAGAATACTTGAAAGCCTTAACAACGGAGTTGTCAATTCAGCCGCACTGAAACAAACTTGCTCGCAAGAGTTTATCGATAGTAACAGCTTTATAGCGATAGCGTAGTGAAATAACAACAGACAGAGTAACGTAAACAGCAGTAGTGATTATAGTAAACATCAGGATTAAAATACCGTAGGCACGGGGACGGATAACTGGCGTTGCATGGATGAGAGAAACTCATGTAACAATCAAGCAGGGCATTTGCGAGATAATAATAAAACGGTGTCTAAGTACAAAGCAATCAATAGGCATGTGTTCCAATTATAGTCGTACGTGCTCGCAATGAGAAAGTTGCACAACATCTTTTGTCCTACCAGCCTGGTGGCAGCCGGGCCTCAAGGGAATCTATCGGATATTAAGGTACTCCTTTTAATAGAGTACCGGAGCAAAGCATTAACACTCCGTGAACACATGTGATCCTCACATCACTACCATCCCTCCGGTTGTCCCGATTTCGTCACTTCGGGGCCATTGGTTCCGGACAGCGACATGTGTATACAACTTGCGTGTAAGACCATAAACAATGAATATCATGATGAAACAATAACATGTTCAGATCTGAGATTATGGCACTCGGGCCCTAGTGACAAGCATTAAGCATAACAAGTTGCAACAATATCATCAAAGTACCAATTACGGACACTAGGCACTATGCCCTAACAATCTTACACTATTACATGACCAATCTCATCCAATCCCTACCATCCCCTTCAGCCTACAGCGGGGGAATTACTCACACATGGATGGGGGAAACATGGCTGGTTGATGAAGAGGCGTCGGTGGTGATGGCGGCGATGATCTCCTCCAATTCCCCGTCCCGGCGGAGTGCCAGAACGGAGACTTCGGCTCCCGAGACGGAGTTTCGCGATGTGGCGGCGTTCCGGAGGGTTTCTCGGCGACTTCGACTTCTCCCCGTGCGTTTTTAGGTCGAGGGCGATAAGTAGTCCGAAGGAGGGCGTCGGAGGCCTGCCGAGGGGGCCACACGCTAGGGCCGCGCCGCCCTAGGGTGTGGGGCCCTCGGGCCTCCACCTGACTTGCCCTTCTGGCTCCGTGAATTTTCTGGGAAAATAGGGCCTTCTGTCAAAATCCCGAGGTTTTTTCCTGAAAGTTGGATTTCTGCACAAAAACGAGACACCAGAACAGTTCTGCTGAAAACAGCATTAGTCCGTGTTAGTTGCATCCAAAATACACAAATTAGAGGCAAAACAACAGCAAAAGTGTTCGGGAAAGTAGATACGTTTTGGACGTATCAGTGCTCACCCGCCGAGGTTCGAAAACCGCGACCCCGATGCTAGCGACGATGACGTCGGCGACTATGATGACTACAGTGGCGACTATTATAGGGCTAGGCACGACTATGATTGAATGGCTCCAACATTCGAATCTGGCCATGTATCTTAATTTTCAGTTGAGCTCGTACTTTAATTTCAGTTCAATCGTAATAAATTTCGTGTCAACCACTTTATTGAACAAAACCAACCGACATCGACTTTATAAACTAAATTTAAACTAATAGAACCGACAACGACTTTATTGAAATTACAATAAAATAGATAAATTACTAGTCTATTCTCTACTCGTCGTCGGAGGTTGTCTCCGTCCAAATGTCCTCCCACCGAGGGTCGTTTTCGGTCCAAGTTGTATTCGGGTTCTCGAGCTCGAAGGCGGCGACGGCCCGACAGTGGCGCCTGTCGGACCTGCGTTGTGCCCTAAGGTTAGCAAAGAACGCGTCGGTGTTGTCGGCATCGTTGGGGAACCGCGCCCTCCACCGGCGCATCAACTGCTCGTCGCTCTCGGCGATGGCGATCCTGCGCTGCACCTGGCGGTGCCGGCGACGGTCCTCGTCGTCGACGAGGCACGGCGGTGGCGCGAGGAACTCCGCCTCCTCTAGCGATTCAACATCCGGGAAGTTCATGTCTCGCCCTGGCCGCCGAAAGCGCCACGCCGCCGCGTCGTAAGCGCGCGCCGCCAGCTCCGGCGTGTTGTACGTGCCGAGGGTGAGGCGGAAGCCACCGGCACGTATCTCAGCGTAGAACCTACCGCTCGGACGCACTCGAACGCCACGGAAACCGGACGCCCCTCGACGACGTGGAGGCATCCCGGAGATGAGAATGAGTGGAGGAGGCGGTGGCGACGTGTGGTTGCGCCCGCACTCGTCGCTATTTATAGCGCACGCGGGGCATGGCACGTGTAAGCCACGGCTACACACGTCGCACGCCACCGTCGGCGGGGTGAGGCACGTGGAAGCGGTGGCTACACGTCGCACGACGGCGTCGACGGGGCGAGGCACGTGTAAGCGGTGGCTACACATCGCACGACGGCGTCGGCGGGGCGAGGCACGTGGAAGCGGTGGCTACACGTCGCACGACGACGTCGGCGGGGAGAGGCACGTGGAAGCGGTGGCTACACGTCGCACGACGGCGTCGACGGGTAAGCGACACGTGTGGCACGGCGGTGAAACGTTTGATATGATGCGAGATGCAAAGAGTTATATGGATGTCATATTCATGTTCATTGGATTTTTCTGATCAATTTTCATATATAAGACTTTTCTATTTGAGTTACCATTTAAAAGTTATTAAAATAACAATTTTATTAAGTTAAAATAGAGGGTTTATTTTTAAAACAGAAAAAAAACGGCTCCAAGGGGCTGATCTGCGTCCAACGGCTCCAGGCCGTTGGATTCAAACGGCCGGAGCCGTTGGATGCAGTTGGCGCGGATCAGCCGCCACCCCCTTTTGTCGCGGGTCGTGCCACGGCCCGCGATAAAAGACCCCCCCTTTTATCGCGGGTGGTGCCACGACCCGCGACAAAAGGGGGGGTATGTATATAAACTTTGCGCCGCGGGCGGTGCCTCCACCCGCGACACCCGGAGGCAAACCCTAGACGAATTCGACGCCGCCAGGCTGCCCAAGTCCCGCGCGCGCCGCCGTCTTCCTCGATTCCGGCCACCGCGCGCCACCGCCTCCCTCTGCGCCACTCCCGCCGCCCTCTGCGCCGCTCCGCCGCCATCTGCGCCGCTCCACTGCGCCACCCGCCGCGCCATCTGTGCCGCTCTCCACTGCGCCACCCTCGCGCCGCCCCTACCACCTCGAGCCGCCGCCACCTCGGGCAGCGCGCCGCCACCTCGGGCCGCCGCCACCTCGCGCCGCCCCCACCACCTCGCGCCGCCCCCGCCACCTCTGCGCAGCACGTAGAACCGCGCGCAGCCGCCGGCGCCGGCCGGCCGGCAGTTACCATCTTTTTTAGTTAGTTGTTAGATTAGTTTAATTACATTTTATTTGGTTTTAGTAATTAGTTAGTTCTGTAAGTATTTTGTAAGTATTTTGTATTTAGTTAGTTTTTGTAAGTATTTTGTATTTAGTTAGTTTTTGTAAGTAATTATTTAGTTTTTGTAAGTATTTAGTTTTTGTAAGTATTTAGTTTTTGTAAGTATTTAGTTTTTGTAAGTAATTAGTTAGTTTTTGTAAGTTTTTGTAAGTATTTTGTATTTAGTTAGTTTTTGTAAGTAATTAGTTAGTTTTTGTATTTAGTTAGTTTTTGTAAGTAATTAGTTAGTTTTTGTAAGTATTTTGTATTTAGTTAGTTTTGTTAGTTATTTAGTTTTAATTTAGTATTTAGTTAATTAGCGCGAAACACGAACCCGACGCCGACACCGGCCCTCTCCCTCTTGCAAACACGAACCCGACGCCGACACCGGCCCTCCCCCTCTCGCGCCCTCTTCGCCCTACTCCACGCCGCCTTCCCCTCCTCTCCCTCGACGAGACCTCTGGAAATGCCGCAACTTCCCTCTCCTCTCATACGGGGCGAGGGGGCTACGAAGTAGCCATGCGTAAGTGGGATGCACAAGAGGCTGAGATGGAGCTGAAGGGGATCACTCCAGAACCCACGCGAGAAGGATGGGACATTAGGGCTTGAAATTGGTTCCTCGCGCATGGTTGTGAGTATGACATGAAGACAGGGAACATTGTTGAAAGTGACAGCAGGGTTAGGGTACCCGTGGAAAAATGGATTGCCGTGACGACGGATATAAAGGCGGGAAAACTAAAGTTTGCTCCCGATAGAGAGAAAGACTTGCCGACACTTGTCCTCGGTAATCCCGAGAAGGGAGGACGAACAAGAGGCTTCGGCCCTAGTGTTCCGTGGTCGCTTGGGTTTCCGGCCGACGCGGAGACTTATAGAAGCCGAGCGAGAGCTAAACAACGCGAGCTGGAGGTGCAGTAATGACCGGATGGCCGAGTTCCAACGCCGACTTGACCAGCAGCTAGCTGGAGATTCAGCAGCAGCAGCTCGGAGATAAATGAACTAAAAGGACATCGCCAGCCGGATAATACCGCCGGCATATCTCGGCGACGAGACAAAGCAGCGTGGCCGACTCGGAGGCCCCTCCTAAACGGATGATAGATGCCGGTCCCGGCGACCCCGTGGATGGAATCAAGGAGCAAACACCTTGTGATCTCTATGTGGTGTTCAGGAACATGTCCGTTAAGGTGGCGGTCGGCTATGTCTTACCCGCATTTGGACCCGAAGGTGAGCCGGCAACATGGCATGGCAATCGGATTCCAGCCGGCTATGCTCGTGTCGGGGTGGATTCAGCTTGTACCGTCGTGGGAGACATTGGAGCTCGAAATCCCCGGAGGTGATGGGGGCTTACACTCGGAGAGGTGCCGGGAGAAATCATTCTCTCGGGAAAAGAAGAACATCAGGCTGCCAGGCTGGGTAGCCCCTAGTACCGGCCGTCCGAGCAGGTCACCATCACCTCCTCCGTGTGATCGCAGGCCACCATCACCTCCTCCTACCGATCACATGTCGCCACCATCACCCCATGGGTACGACGTCGACCACGACATCTCGTAGTCCATCTCCATCTCCAGCGCCGCCGCCTCCGCCCACTAAGACTCGGAATGCACCCAGCCGGAAGCGTTTTAAGAGTCCTGTCCGCAAGATGTCGCCCCTCCCAAAAGTACCAAAGGTTCCCCCCCCGTCCTTACGATCGTACTCGCAGAGGAAAATGAGGCCATTGTTGCGAAATACAATTATGATTTTTTTCATAAGCCAAAACCTCCAGCCGCCGTAGCCATACACCGAGAAGCAAATAGCATATGCTACTTCTTTTCGAACACACCATCGCAATATGACTTACACGAGAAGAAGGATGACTATACACGCCACCTTGCGAGGGTAATTGATGACAAGGCGAATGAACAAGGCTAAGAAGAACAAGGATGACAAGGCTAAGAAGAAGGATATTGCTAGCACGAGCAAATCATCAGCTAGAAGTGCAGCCGAGAAGAAGTCAAGTTCAACAAGTGCACCCCTCAAGGCCAAGCAAACGACAAAAGGCAAAAAGAGAAAGGAAGTTCCCCTCCTCGTAGATCAGCCCAAACAATCGATTCCAGCACTCAAAGTGTTTAATGTTCCCAAGGTGTACCAGCCGGAACATGGTGATTTCGATATGGAAGAAGCTGCAAGGCTAGCGGCTGCCTGTGACGTTAGCGTGGAGGAATTGATGTATGCAGCAGATGCTGCACTACCCACTGCTGATATAGCTCCTAAATTTGTCTACGGGGCCGACTTGGTCAGCACAGAGCAGCTGCATAAACTACCAACGCATATGCGGAATTTGCATCAGTGGTACCTTGATGCATGCAAGGAGAACATAATGTACATCGTGGCGACTATACCATGGGAATATTACTACCGAAAGGAGGAGATCCATATTGAGATGAATGAACTCTGGCAGTTATGCAATTTAGAAGCCCTCGACAAATCTCTCATGAGTTGCTATTGCTTGTAAGTTGTTAACTACATATAAGTTCATTTTCATTCAGTTCATGTTCGTTTTCATTGCATATACTCATTATATCTTATGTGTTCTCTATTATGCGACTCGAAGATCGGTGAATGCAAAAGTAATAATATTATCAATATTGGGTTTGTTGACCCAGTATAAAATACATGTTCAAACGGTAAAGCATAATGCCCAAGAAACGGGGGGAAACCTACTAAGGTTTTTGGGGGAGCAATATTTCTGTGATTCAATATTGTTTCCTTACAACTACGAGTGAGAGTCTTAATGATCTTTTATGCACATTCAATTTTTCTTACTCGATGTTAAGTGTAATTCCGGACGTATATACATAACATGTGCAGCTTCCACTGGATTCTACTAGACATTCAACCTCGATAAGGGAATAGTTGAAGTAAGAGACCCACCGAGTAGAGGCGTGGACGGGTTCCACGACTTGCGTAGTTGCTCCAAGTGTAATTTCCTTCATCGCCGCGCTATATCTTTCATGAGATATCAATTAATTATCCACTCATTCAATCATTCTTTTTCCTGGCAGGGCTTGGACCGCTTTCAAGAGACATCGTAAGGACGGTGCCTGGGCAGAGAAGCTAACATTTACTCCTGTACCGTGCCCTCAGCAGCCACAAGGGACGAATCTATGTGGATACTACGTTTGCGAGTCCATTCGCATGTTAACCACCGAGAAGCAGTAACAAAAATAAATTCAACGTAAGCAATAACACTCACAAACTTTATTTATTATCGTCAATATTTTGTTATCAAGATTGATATAGTCATACTCATCTCATTTTCGTATATAGGTCGACTACATGCGGGACAGACTCCAACCAAAGGAACACCTACTAGGAATTGCGGAGGAACTGGCGGGACTTTTGGTTAGAGAAGTACTAAACAACAAAGGCTTGTTTAGTCCAAATAGATGCTCTACCTCCAAATAGACGGCCGTTAGTACCGCTTGTCGATCGTGAGCTAAATGTATATATATATATGTAAGGGGAATCTACATGTAAGGGGAATCGACTTTTGCTTCCAATATTTGTTTGATCGATCTATATATATATAATGAATGAACGTGTACCACTTCTAGTAGCGTACAAATATATCCAACTTTTATTTTCGAATGGCGGGGGGTGGGGGGGGTGCTGCACCTCTCAAACCCTAAAGCAGCAGCGTTGTGCGCCTACCACGTAGAGGGCCTTTTGTCGCGGGTGGTAATACCGCCCGCGACAAAAGGGTCTGTCCCCTGCGCGACCCGCGGCTGCCACGTGGTGGACCTTATGTCGCGGGTTGTAAGAGACCCGCGACAAAAGGGGGACCTTTTGTCGCGCCTCCCTTGTCGCGGCTGGCCGCCCGCGACAAAAGGGTCGTACGACCGGCGACATTAAGCCTGTTTTCCACTAGTGCTAGCTACTGCATACTGCTTCTAACATCGACACACCTGATGCGAATGCATGGTGCAACAACAGTGCCTGTCAAGTGCCAACTATAGAGTAATAGAGTACAAGTCAATTACCGAAAATGGACAAACTAGATGCTAGTGGTGCAACAAAACAAACGTGGCCAACACTTAACAGATAACCCTGACCCTACTCGCCACGTCCTCCGTCCATGTGTCTATGCCTGGATGTGGCTCATAAATCTTAGCTTGGCTCAACAACAGCGGCCACTTGCTACGTCGGAAGGATTAAGTACTGCCTGTTCGGGATAGCGACCCGGCGTGAGGCCATGACTCGGCTACGAGCAGTAGCTGGTACGCTCGTCGAAAGGGAACTCCTAATCCCAAAAAGAAAATTGCATAGTGACAGCGTCAGCCATAACACGGATATTTCTCACGGTTTTGCTGATCCGCGTGCAATCCTTGTCAGTGTGAGAGCATCTCCAGACCTCCAAACCGTCCCCCAAAGCGCGCCGGATCGAGCGTTGCCGGGACGTGCTTTGCTTCGCGCGCCTGTGGGACGTCGCTCCCCGTACCGCGTTCCCCAAACGGCGCCCCCAAACATTAAAAGTACTTTTTTTGGCTAGAAAAAAACTATTTACTAATATTCAAATCAGTTGAACATAAACAAATTATATATAAAACTTAGGAAAAATATAATAAAATACATATAAACTATCTACTTCTTCTTCTTCGCTGATGGCCCCGCCTCGTCGTCGTCATCGCGGTGGCGCTTCCTGCTCGTCACCTCTTCCGAAGAGGCGGTGTCGGCGCTCGACGCGTCGGAGTCCTCCTCGTTGTCGGCGGTGCTCGTCGGCTGCGCCTTTGCCTTTGCCTTGGCCTTGGCCTTGGCCTTGGCCGCCTTCGCCTTCGCACGGGCCACCGCCGTCGCCGCGTCCTCGCTCTCTTCTTCCTCCGCGTCCTCCTCCCAGCCCAGCCATTCCTCCTCGCTGTCAACTGGCGGCGGGGAATCGTCGCCGCTGCTCGGCGTCCTGGCTCTCTCCCACCAATGGCGCCAGCCAGCAGGCTTTCCCTCGCTGGAGGTGTCGGACGGGAGCTGGGAGATGTAGCTCATCGTCGCTGGAGGTGTCGGATGGAGGCTTGGATGAATGGTGGCGTGCGTACGGCGTACGTACGGGTCTTATTGAGCGCGGATGAACGGCGGCGCAGAAGTCGAAGAGAGCAGCGGTTGCTCTTCCGAGGAGTCGGCGCTCCATTCCGGCGGGGTTGGCGCGTCGTCGACGCGGTTGCCAATGCGACGGTTCCGCTTCCTGGCAACTGCACCGTCGCTACGTATGTGGCGGTTGAGCGTCCGAGCCGCTGACGGGTCGGGCCCGCGCCTCCTTGCCTCTCATTTCGTTGTGTCCGGCGTGCCCGGTGCATCCCCTGTGGGACGGGGACGGGCTCGGGACGCCGGACACCGTATCGGGCCGCGCCGGAAAAAAAGGGCCTTTGGGGCGCGCGGCTGGGAACGTTTTTTTGTCCGGCGCGCGGCTGGGAACGTTTTTTTGTCCGGCGCGCCCCAAATCGCTTTGGGGGACGGTTTGGGAGACGTGACTGGAGATGCTCTCACAGGCAGGAATATGGATAAGAATGACGGGTCGGCCTGGGAGGAAAATGATAATAAAGAGGGGGAAATAATACTATAAAACCAACGATGCGCTGAATTCTGAATTTGGATGATCATATACAAGGTGCCGACGGTATTTTATCGGAGCCGTCGGCACAGGGTCCGTTCGGGTGAGGTCAGCAGGCAAGCCGTCGGCATAGGAAGACATGTGCTGACAGCAGGCAAGCCGTCGGCATAGGAAGACATGTGCTGACGGCAGCTGTCGGCACAGTTTCGGCTGTCGACACATCGGCGCACCCGCTACACCGTGAGGTAACATCATCAGACCTGTACCGAACCGCTTTGCCATCGGCATAGATTGTTTTCTCTTCATCCCTATGCCGACGGCTTAGCTATTTTCCATTTTATCACATTAATCTTAGAAAAATCATAGCTACATCATTATAATTTATAAAAATACAAATAATAAATTAAATTTGCAAAAAAAATAAGATCTATCTTGAAAAATATCAAAGTTCGAATACTGCAAATATCTCAAAAAACCTTCTCATAAATGACCTATCATGTTCGATGTTTTATGACTTTCTGACCGAACGTCCAAGCTTATGCCTAGAATCGTGACATAGTTTGTGATAATATGTCCATATCGTGCACATAAGTGTATTATGGGATGCCGAACAATGTTGCGGGAGGAGGCTTTCCTTTTCGTCGCACCAAAAGCTATTTTCTATTTTCCGAGTTCAAAAAATGGGGTGTTTTGTGAAGCAACCACCAAATGAAAGTTTTACAATGGTATCACTCCATTTTTAGAAAAATACTAGACCAACTTACATGGACAATTTTACAACCGGGGTATCTTAAACATTTTCATCGACCCCTCGTGAAAAAGACAAATTTCTACCAAATCGGTAAGAAGTCTGTCAGATTTGAACTACATGTACATGATCTAATGCTCATGATTTTTTTTTGGAAAATCAAGTTTAGGTTCACAAGATGAAATGGATGTCATATTTAGATTTCTCTCATTTTTCTGATTGATTTAGACATATTATTTGTCGAATTCCGATTTATGAATTTAAGATATTAATTATTCCATATTAAATATAAAAGGACAAACATAAAATCATTTTATTGATTTGAATTCAAGATTATTATTATTTGGAATTCAAAAAATAAAGAGGTGCGACATCAAGGCATAAGGGTTAATAGGATTGATATGGTAGTATTATCAACAAGGTGTCATTTCTTTCACGGAAGCTTGTTCGAAAGGATCAAAGAAATTAAGCGTGTTGAATGCCCTAAGATATTAACGAGTCAAACAATTAAAAAATTAAATTATTTTGTAAAAAAAATTTGAAATCCTACCGTCGGTACAGCCTGCTACGCCTAAAGTCCGTTAGATCCCTATCCCGACGGCAAAGCATGCACTTTTACGACCAAACTATCTGTGCCGACAACCCATTAATCCGTGGGGGTGTGTGATACGTCTCAAACGTATCTATAATTTTTGATGCTCCATGCTTGTTTTACATCAATTCATATATGATTTGCTTACACTTCGTTGCACTTTTACATGATTTCCGGCACTAACCTATTAACAAGATGCCACAGTGTCAGTTCCCTGTTTTCTGCTATTTTTGTATTTCAGAAAATTTATACAAGAAATATTCTCGGAATTGGACGAAATAAAAATCGAAGGTAATATTTTACCGAAACGAAGACGAAGTCCAGAGGGGGGAGGGGGTCGAAGAGGCGCCACAGGGCGGCCAAACCACCCCTTGGAGCGGCCTAGGCCTAGCCCGCGCCAAGGGGGGTCTGGACTTACCAGGCACCCACCGACCTAAATCCTTCGCCTATTTATACATCTTCTCGGGAAAACCCTGGACATCCGAGCCTCCATCCACGAAAAGTTCCGTCGCGGCCGCCATCGCTGAACCCATCTCAGGGGGTTCTGAAGCTCTTCTCGGCACCCTGCCGGAGGGGGAAATTATCGCCGGAGGCATCTACGTCACCATGCCCGCCTCCGAAGTGATGCGTGAGTAGTTCATCCCTGAACTATGGGTCCATAGCAGTACCTAGATGGTTGTCTTCTCCACTTTGTGCTTCATGTATAGATGTTGTGAGCTGCCCTACATGATCAAGATCATCTTTATGTAATCATATATATTTGGTTTGCTGAGATTCGATGAATATTGTATACTATGTTGAGATTGATTATATATTCATGTCATATGTTACCCGTGATCTTGTATGCTCTCCGTTGCTAGTAGAAACACTGGCTAAATGGATACTTGTGACTCCAAGAGGGGACATTTATGCTCAATAGTAGGTTCATGCCTCTAGTTTTCTGGAAGAGTGACATTTAACTTCTAAGATTCTAGATGTGTTGTTGCTACTAGGGAGAAAACAACAATGTTTTATCTGAGGGTAATTATATTATTTACTTTACACACATCTCTTAATGCGATAGTCTGTTGCTTGCAACTTAATACTGAAAGGGGTTCGAACGAAAACCTGAAGGTGGGTTATTAGTCATAGACGCAGTTAGATTACGATCTATGTATTATATTGTAATGCCCATATCAAATCTCATAGTAATCATCTTGTCATGTATTGGTCGATATTCTATCAATTGCCCAGCTGTAATTTGTTCACCCAACATGCTATTTCTTTATGGAGAGACACCTCTAGTGAACTGTGGACCCCGATCCTATTTGCTTTACTGATAAATTCTACTGCAATCATATTCTGTTTACTTTCTGCAAACATCTCTTTCCACTCGATACGTCTAATCTTTTGTGTTCAGCAAACCGGTGAGATTGATAACCTCACTGCAAGTTGGGGCAAAGTACTTCGGTTGTGTTGTGTGCAGGTTCCACATTGTTGCTGACGTCGGTAGTGCGTCCTGCCACTAGTCAGCCAGCAACACCTTCAGAAGTCACGCCTTTCTCCTACTGATCGATAAACCTTGGTTTCGTACTGAGGGAAAATTTGCTGCTGTGCTCATCACACTTTTCTCTTGGGGTTTTCCAACCGCTTCCACAACAACTGCGAACAAAATTATCTGGCGCCATCACCGGAGCACCATCAATGTGCCGATGGTAGCCTTCTGCATAGCCTGTACCAACGGAAATTTAGGGTTGTGCCAGCCGTCGGCCGTCGGCCGTCGGCACCTTCATTGACTAGTTACTGTAGTGATATGCGTCACTGGCATAGCAGACATGGCATCAAGCAATGACTATTTTTCTCCTTTTCTGCTCCTTGAGAAAAATGTCCAAATTTGTGACGCGCCGCACGTGCCAATTTATGCGAACGTTCCATGGTCGACATTGTCAGGCTCTTCCCCGCGTTACATTTTGAGGCAAATAGCTTACACGGTGACAAGTATACAAGTAAAAGGACACAGCGATCAACCAGAAATATAATGAACTGACATTTTTTTCGAGAACACTAAGAATATATGGTGAATGGAATCTAACTTATACAATTCCACCAGAAACCATCAAATTCATCAACAAGATCGAAAGGGTTTTTTTTGGTCGGCTAGGGAAACCACCACCTGCGCAAAGTGCAAGGTTAATTGGAAAATGGTTTGTCGGTCCACACGAAGCTTGGCGGTCTTGGGGTAAAACAGTTGGACAAATGCGCTATGTCTCTTCGCCTTCGTTGGCCTTGGCTTGAATGTACGGACTCCGATCTTTTTAGGATCGGTCATGGCAACCATTGCTCCGAGAAATACATGGGCATATTCAATGCGGCTACCACCATCTCC
This sequence comes from Lolium rigidum, assembly GCF_022539505.1. Taxonomy (NCBI): domain Eukaryota; kingdom Viridiplantae; phylum Streptophyta; class Magnoliopsida; order Poales; family Poaceae; genus Lolium; species Lolium rigidum. The sequence goes on along the minus strand of NC_061513.1, from coordinate 49,339,191 downwards.
ATTGGTAATGGGCAAAAGACGCCTTTTGGGATGCACTATGGCTTGAGGGGAGTGATCCTAATGATATTGCCCCTCTTATTTATGCTTCATCTCAAAGGAAAGTGAGGAAAGACTTCCATGATAACGCGTGGGTTTGGAAGATTGTTTTGGATGAAAAGTTTACTATGGCGCATCTTCACCAATTCGTCAATCTTTGGGTTTTGACTAATGAGCTTCAACTCATCGAGGAGATGAAAGACGATATCTCATGGAACCTCACGGCCGATGGTCAATACTCCGCAAGGTCGGCTTATGATGTTCAATTCATTGCCTCCACCTTCTCCTTCTTGCAGAAGCCAGTTTGTAAGTCTTGGACACCTCCTAAAACAAAATTCTTCGCTCTGCTCCTCACACAAAACCGCATATGGACTGCCGACCATCTTGGAAAATGTTGATGGCCCAATTATGGTGTTTGCCCTCTTTGCAAGCAAATCAAGGAATTGGTTTGCCACCTTTTTGTTGAGTGTAAATACATCGTTTGCCTTTGGAACTAGATCCAACAATGGTTGGGCATCCCGACCTACAACCAAACCAATGGAGTGGCCTCTCTATTGAACTTTGGTGGTGTAGCATGACGAGTGCTCACATGCCAAACCGTAAAGCCGTTGCGTCTCTCACCCTCCTTGTCACTTGGAAAATTTAGAATGAGCGTAACGCAAGGGTCTTCCAAAGCAAGCACATGCCGCATTTAATTCTTCTTGAAAAAATGAAAATGGAAGCCCACTTGTTGGTAACCACGGGTGCAAAGCGCTTGGGTCATATCATGCCCATGGCCACGAGAGTAGTCCCATTTTGTATTTAATTTGTTACCGCTATCTTGTCAAAACTCTTCTACTTAATTAATAGATTGAGTCATAGCCTTTTTCCCTCGTTTAAAAAAAATCTTATAGAAATTTACCACCATTATTTTCATCAATGTATAAGAAGGCCATTATATCACGATTCTGAATATGCAATTCTTTTTCCAGAATGACGAAGATGCCTTTCGTTAGCAATGGAAATTGGAGGCTACACCTTGAACATACCGTTTTCATGGCATTGTAAGAATCTTTGACACGTGACGCGAAGACCTAGCGGAAAGAGCAAGGGACTGAACAAATGCCAGCTCCAGATCTGTAGAACTACATGCTCTAACCAATGCAACCGAAAGACCGATCTGATGGAAGAGATTAGGCAATGCATTTATACTTCAACACTCCCCCTCACGTGTGGCTCCCTCAGGCCTAAACGTGGACCGAAAGTGGGCTGCAATAATTTTATTTTATATTGCGCCAGCCGGGTCTTGAACTCAAGACCTCTTGGCTCTGATACCATGTTAAGCTTCATGCACTAACCAACTATTCCAAAAGACCGATCTGATGGAAAGAGTTAGGCAATCCATGTGACGCAGCGGAGACAAGTCAACACGTGTAAACAAAGGCGTATGGCCCTAGAAGCCAGTACGTAGAAAGGAGGGGGAGTAACAGCAATTTATAGAATAAATTGTGAAAACCAGGACTCGAACTCGAGACCCTGGCTCTGATACCATGTTAAGCTTCATGCACTAGCCACTTGAACCAAAAGTCCGAACTGATGGAAAGGGCTAGGCAATCTACTTATACACTTCAACACCCCCTCTCACGTGTGACGGGAAGACGAGAAGACAAGTCAACACGTGTAGAGAGGCAAAGAGGCAGCGGGAGGCTGGGCGCGGCAGGAGGCTATGGGGAATTTAGAATAAATTGTGAAAGCCAGGATTTGTACTCGACACCTGGGGCTCTGATACCATGTAGAACTACATGCTCTAACCAATGCAACCGAAAGACCGATCTGATGGAAGAGATTAGGCAATGCATTTATACTTCAACAAAATCGCCTGCGCACGAGGCAAACAAAAATATAACAGAACTTGAGCTAGCAGATTGGTAACGGGAGCCCATCCTCCGGTGTCTTAAAAGAACGTGTGGATCATACTTCGCACGCCTCACACGAGATGATAACTGCATGGATAAAAATATCAATAATCCACATGTTCTGTCGTTATTTTTGCACATTAATCTATTCTATTATGTGGTTGTGGCGTACAGTTCCTGTCAGATCAAGTCACACACGTGTACGAATCTGGCTGGTCGCAAGATTGTGAAATAATCTTGTATCTTATTTATTCTCAGAGCAATCAAGCATTTCATTGATGATTGCAGTACTAGCACATTCCCGGGCTCCCGGCACCCAAAAGCAGTGTGCATTCCGTGTCCCGTGTGGGAGTTCATAAAAGAAAATGAATAATTGGTTTCTTAGAAATTGGATTACTCCTAATTCAGTTACAGGTTTACAGGAGTATCTTGACATGATCAATACATTTGTAAACCAGCACTAGTAGAAAAAAGACCTTCCATCCCAACCCATTAGTCCTCAAATAGTTTGACCCGGGACTAATTGGGTCTTTAGTCCCGGTTCTGCTGGTGAACCGAGACTAATGCTCGGGCAACCGGGACTAAAGGGCTACGATGGGCTGCGACCAGGACATGAAGCTTTAGTCCCGGTTGGGGACACCAGGGTCGGCCCTATGTTTTTCGGGGCCCTTGGGCAAAGTTAACAAAAAGGCCCCTTGAGGCTACATATATGCCTACTTTCAGTTTATATGCATATCTTCGATAGAAATAAAAATAATAAAATGGTACAAAATATAATAAGTGTTTTCTCAAATTTTCCTAATAAAAATAGTAAAATTGTATAAAAATAATAATATGCAACTGAAACATTTGGATAGCAATCGACTGAAAAATAATTATTTAAAGCACCCCTTTACGATTCAATAAATTTATTGGCTAGCTTTCTCTTTTTCTTTTTCGCAGTACCCAGCATTTATTTTGGCATCCTAATAATAATGAAGGAATATACATCAAATTAAAATGCTAATTATTAAGAGAGTAAATCATGGATTTAGATGAAAAATTAGATTGAAGATTTAATCATGTGCTTGGTAGGTTGCTGATCAACGAGCGGTTAATTGAGCAAAGCAATCGACCAGTAGGGAGGGCGGTTGAGCGAGGCGATCAACGAGACGCAGAGACGAGGAAGACATACAAACTGCCGATCGTCTATATTCTTTTTCCCAAGGAAATCGACCGAGGTAGGGCAGACTCTTGGCCACGCGTACTGGTAGCCTCGTGGAAGACTTCCGATGGGAGTTGGACCGATCAGGGACTTGCTGTCTGGCTTCAGTACGCCTTCCATCGTTTTCTTAGTGGACATATTCACTTGTATCAATTTTTTCAGCTCATAGTATAGAGAAACTCCGACCCTGGGCCCCCTCCCGACCTGGGCCCTTGTGTAACGGCCCCGGGTAGTATCCCATATTAGATCTGTCTGTTCTTTCCATTTATGAATTATCATGTCATCATGCATCATATCATCCACAAGATTTTATCAAATAAAATTATTTTGAATAAAAACTATTTATTTTGTGTTACCCCTCTCATATGGCTTATATAATAAACCCTCCCCTATGTATTTTCTTTTAACAAGTTCTAAAACTATTTTTCGTTGTGAAAAGTTTTCAAATTATTTTTAAACCCTGTTTTAAAGTTTGACAAATGACCACTTCTTTTCTCTACCTTTTACTCCTTGCTTCCTTTCTCTCAAGTCTTGTCCTTCATATCTATCCAAGTAATCTGAAGAAGTATGTCTGGGCGAGAGAAGGAGCCATCCCGTATCAGTCATCTAGTCTTTTGCTTCTTTCCACTGTGCAACACTTGTGATCCAACAACAACCAGCAATGATCGTTCATGTTCCCACCAAGCCCACCTCTTTTGTTTTTCTCTCCACCAAACAAGCAGCCTACCCTTCTCATTTCTTTTCTTCCTGAAGCGAGCCCTCTCTCTTCACCTATTTTACTCTCTCCCTCGCACTGCTATCCTTATGTTGCGATTCTTTATCGAGTCATGTGTCCTATTCCACTTGTTTACCATAATAATCCTATATGTATCATTCCTCACCCATAGCCATTGTTTGATGTTTGAGCCTTGCGAGTCGTATGCGTGTTTAGGCTCTGTTGTTTATCTCGACATGATATCGGGATATGTTGGGTTGTTGGGAGGTTATCACATGCTATATCAGTTGTTGGAGATACACATGCTTTACTTACTTGTTAACAACTAAAATTGTAAGCAGAGGCATCTGTGAGCCCTTTGCGAAAGCATCGGAACTTTGACTCGCTAACGTCCCCTAGGACCCGAGTTCTTGTTATCTGTTCCGAGATTGAGCGCTCTATCCATGCGTGGGGATTCACTGGGACCCCCCTCACCCATTACCTTTTCTCAAGTCAGTTGAAAAGGGGGCCACAACCTTGGTTTTATTTGGCGCATGCATGTTTATATACTGTTGCCTTCGGGTGTTTACTTCCTGTTGCCTTCGGGTGTTTATATTCTGTACTGCACTGCATAATTGCTAGACGACTTATCTAGTGCTTGGCCGTTAGTGCCCGCCTAGACGCCTACGCAACCTCTGGGTCCGTCTCGGAGTACGGCCGAACTTCGTCACGGGTAGCTTAGTTGGGTGGCCCCCCTAGACTTCCTTGTTGAACTGGGAACGGTCTTGTTGTGAGACATCCACCTGTCGTAAGTGGGTCGAGCATGCGTATGGTAATATTTGGGCAACCCCTGCAGGGTGTACATCTTATCGATAAGCCGTGTCCGCGGTTATGGACGACTTGGAATTGTATAGCTTGATCATAGAACAACTTACACCTTATACTTGTTGTTAATAATCTGATAATAACTTGCGTAGTAATATAGCATTACTACAACCGATACCTAATAAAACTTGTCCACCGTTGAGTGCCATTTACATTGCCTCTTCGCAATTGTTGAAGGGGATATGTGTAATCGGCTGGGTTATGTTTGTGTAGCATTTTATCTGTTACCTTATGCGCTCTCTTACCTTATCTGAGTAGACGGATGTTGTAGTGTGTCTCTATTGGTTATAGTTTTGCTGCCGCTAAACCTACCATATAGCCCCAGAGCGTATATATATATACTCGCTCGGCGAGCATAGCCATTTCTAGTCTCGCTAAGTACGTGCCGGAGTTCGTTCCTTGGTACTTACTCTCGCCTTTTCCCCTTTCTCTTTTGCTTCCTCCCTTTTGTCGGCAACCGATGGCCCGACTTCGACAGGTACAAGATGACGACGTTAGCAAGGTGATGGCGTGTATTTCACACGTTCGTTGGGGAACCCCAAGAGGAAGGTATGATGCGCACAGCAGCAAGTTTTCCCTCAGAAAGAAACCAAGGTTTATCGAACCAGGAGGAGCCAAGAAGCACGTTGAAGGTTGATGGCGGCGGGATGTAGTGCGGCGCAACACCGGAGATTCCGGCGCCAACGTGGAACCTGCACAACACAACCAAAGTACTTTGCCCCAACGAAACGAGTGAGGTTGTCAATCTCACCGGCTTGCTGTAACAAAGGATTAACCGTATTGTGTGGAAGATGATTGTTTGCGGAGAAAACGGTAAAAACAAGTATTGCGGCAGATTTGTATTTCGAGTATTAAAAGAATGGACCGGGGTCCACGGTTCACTAGAGGTGTCTCTCCCATAAGATAAAAGCATGTTGGGTGAACAAATTACAGTCGGGCAATTGACAAAAAGAGAGGGCATAACAATGCACATACATGTCATGATAAGTACGGTGAGATTTAATTGGGCATTACGACAAAGTACATAGACCGCCATCCAACTGCATCTATGCCTAAAAAGTCCACCTTCGGGTTATCGTCCGAACCCCTTCCGGTATTAAGTTGCTAAACAACGAGACAATTGCATTAAGTATGGTGCGTAATGTAATCAACAACTACATCCTCGGACATAGCATCAATGTTTTATCCCTAGTGGCAACGAGCACAACACAACCTTAGGGGTTTCGTCACTCCCCAGGTGTCAATGCGGGCATGAACCCACTATCGAGCATAAATACTCCCTCTTGGAGTTACTAGCATCAACTTGGCCGAGCCTCTACTAATAACGGAGAGCATGCAAGATCATAAACAACACATAGGTAATAACTTGATAATTAACATAACATGGTATTCTCTATCCATCGGATCCCGACAAACACAACATAGAGTATTACGGATAGATGATCTTGATCATGTTAGGCAGCTCACAAGATCCAACAATGAAGCACAATGAGGAGAAGACAACCATCTAGCTACTGCTATGGACCCATAGTCCAGGGGTGAACTACTCACTCATCACTCCGGAGGCGACCATGGCGGTGTAGAGTCCTCCGGGAGATGAATCCCCTCTCCGGCAGGGTGCCGGAGGAGATCTCCGGAATCCCCCGAGATGGGATTGGCGGCGGCGGCGTCTCTGGAAGGTTTTCCGTATCGTGGTTTTTCGCATCAGGGGTTTCGCGACGAAGGCTTTAAGTAGGCGGAAGGGCGGAGTCGGAGGGCTGACGAGGGGCCCACACCATAGGGCGGCGTGGGCCCCCCTATGGCCGCGCGGCCCTATGGTGGCGGCGCCTCGTCGCCCCACTTCGTATCCCTTTCGGTCTTCTGGAAGGTTCGTGGCAAAATAGGACCCTGGGTCTTGATTTCGTCCAATTCCGAGAATATTTCGTTACTAGGATTTCGAAACCAAAAACAGCAGAAAACAAGAATCGGCTCTTCGGCATCTTGTTAATAGGTTAGTTCCAGAAAATGCACGAATATGACATAAAGTGTGCATAAAACATGTTGGTATCATCAATAATATGGCATGGATCATAAGAAATTTTCGATACGTCGGAGACGTATCAGCATCCCCAAGCTTAGTTCTGCTCGTCCCGAGCAGGTAAAACGATAACAAAGATAATTTCTGAAGTGACATGCCATCATAACCTTGATCATACTATTTGTAAACATATGTAGTGGATGCAGCGATCAAAACAATGGTAATGACATGACTAAACAAATGAATCATAGAGCAAAGACTTTTCATGAATAGTACTTCAAGACAAGCATCAATAAGTCTTGCATAAGAGTTAACTCATAAAGCAATAAATCAAAGTAAAGGTATTGAAGCAACACAAAGGAAGATTAAGTTTCAGCGGTTGCTTTCAACTTGTAACATGTATATCTCATGGATAATTGTCAACATAGAGTAATATAACAAGTGCAATATGCAAGTATGTAAGAATCAATGCACAGTTCACACAAGTGTTTGCTTCTTGAGGTGGAGAGAGATAGGTGAACTGACTCAACATAAAAGTAAAAGAATGGTCCTTCAAAGAGGAAAGCATCGATTGCTATATTTGTGCTAGAGCTTTTATTTTGAAAACATGAAACAATTTTGTCAACGGTAGTAATAAAGCATATGAGTTATGTAAATTATATCTTACAAGTTGCAAGCCTCATGCATAGTATACTAATAGTGCCCGCACCTTGTCCTAATTAGCTTGGACTACCGGATCTTTGCAATGCACATGTTTTAACCAAGTGTCACAATGGGGTACCTCCATGCCGCATGTACAAAGGTCTAAGGAGAAAGCTCGCATTTTGGATTTCTCGCTTTTGATTATTCTCAACTTAGACATCCATACTGGGACAACATGGACAACAGATAATGGACTCCTCTTTAATGCATAAGCATGTGGAAACAATTATTATTCTCATATGAGATTGAGGATATATGTCCAAAACTGAAACTTCCACCATGAATCATGGCTTTAGTTAGCGGCCCAATGTTCTTCTCTAACAATATGCATGCTCCAACCATTAAGGTGGTAGATCTCTCTTACTTCAGACAAGACGGACATGCATAGCAACTCACATGATATTCAACAAAGAATAGTTGATGGCGTCCCCGAAGCATGGTTATCGCACAACAAGCAACTTAATAAGAGATAAAGTGCATAAGTACATATTCAATACCACAATAGTTTTTAAGCTATTTGTCCCATGAGCTATATATTGCAAAGGTGAATGATGGAATTTTAAAGGTAGCACTCAAGCAATTTACTTTGGAATGGCGGATAAATACCATGTAGTAGGTAGGTATGGTGGACACAAATGGCATAGTGGTTGGCTCAAGGATTTTGGATGCATGAGAAGTATTCCCTCTCGATACAAGGTTTAGGCTAGCAAGGTTATTTGAAACAAACACAAGGATGAACGGTGCAGCAAAACTCACATAAAAGACATATTGTAAATATTATAAGACTCTACACCGTCTTCCTTGTTGTTCAAAACTCAATACTAGATATTATCTAGACTCTAGAGAAACCAAATATGCAAACCAAATTAGCAAGCTCTAAGTATTTCTTCATTAATGGGTGCAAAGTATATGATGCAAGAGCTTAAACATGAGCACAACAATTGCCAAGTATCAAATTATCCAAGACATTTTAGAGTTACTACATGTAGCATTTTCCAATTCCAACCATATAACAAATTAACGAAGAAGAAACTTCGCCATGAATACTATGAGTAGAGCCTAAGGACATATTTGTCCATATGCTACAACGGAGCGTGTCTCTCTCCCACAAAGTGAATGCTAGGATCCATTTTATTCAAACAAAACAAAAAACAAAAACAAACCGACGCTCCAAGCAAAGTGCATAAGATGTGACGGAATAAAAATATAGTTTCAGGGGAGGAACCTGATAATGTTGTCGATGAAGAAGGGGATGCCTTGGGCATCCCCAAGCTTAGACGCTTGAGTCTTCTTAGAATATGCAGGGGTGAACCACCGGGGCATCCCCAAGCTTAGAGCTTTCACTCTCCTTGATCATATTGCATCATACTCCTCTCTTGATCCTTGAAAACTTCCTCCACACCAAACTCGAAACAACTCATTAGAGGGTTAGTGCATAATAAAAATTCACATGTTCAGAGGTGACACAATCATTCTTAACACTTCTGGACATTGCATAAAGCTACTGGACATTAATGGATCAAAGAAATTCATCCAACATAGCGAAAGAGGCAATGCGAAATAAAAAGGCAGAATCTGTCAAAACAGAACAGTCCGTAAAGATGGATTTTATTAGGCCACCAGACTTGCTCAAATGAAAATGCCCAAATTGAATGAAAGTTGAGTACATATCTGAGGATCATGCACGTAAATTGGCTTAATTTTCTGAGCTACCTACAGGGAGGTAGACCCAGATTCGTGACAGCAAAGAAATCTGGAACTGCGCAGTAATCCAAATCTAGTACTTACTTTACTATCAAAGACTTTACTTGGCACAACAAAACTCAAAACTAAGATAAGGAGAGGTTGCTACAGTAGTAAAAAACTTCCAAGACTCAAATATAAAACAAAAATACTGTAGTAAAAACATGGGTTGTCTCCCATAAGCGCTTTTTTTTAACGCCTTTCAGCTAGGCGCGGAAAGTGTATATCAAGTAACATCGAGAGACGAAGCATCAACATCATAATTTGTTCTAATAATAGAATCATAAGGTAACTTCATTCTCTTTCTAGGGAAGTGTTCCATACCTTTCTTCAGAGGAAATTGATATTTAATATTACCTTCCTTCATATCAATAGTAGCACCAACGGTTCGAAGAAAAGGTCTTCCCAATATAATGGGGCAAGATGCATTGCATTCAATATCCAAGACAACAAAATCAACGGGGACAAGGTTATTGTTAACCATAATATGAACATTATCAACTTTCCCCAAAGGTTTCTTTTTAGCATTATCGAGTGAGATTAACATCCGGATAACAGTTTTTCAATGGTGGCAAGTCAAGCATATCATAGACTTTCTTAGGCATAACAGAAATACTTGCACCAAGATCACATAAAGCATTACAATCAAAATATTTGACTCTCATTTTAATGATGGGCTCCCAACCATCCTCTAGCTTTCTAGGAATAGAAGTTTCAAGTTTTAGTTTTTCTTCTCTAGCTTTTATGAGAGCATTTGTAATATGTTTTGTGAAAGCCAAGTTTACAGCGCTAGCATTGGGACTCTTAGCAAGTTTTTGCAAGAACTTTATAACTTCAGAGATGTGGCAATCATCAAAATCTAAATCATTACAATCTAAAGCAATGGGATTATCATCCCCAAGGTTGGAAAAAATTTCAGCAGTTTTATCATAGGCAGTTTCAGCAGTTTTAGCAGTTTCAGGTAATTTTGCGCGCTTTGCACTAGGAGTAGAAACATTGCCAACACCAATTATTTTACCATTGATAGTAGGAAGGTGCAGCAACATGTGAATCATTAGCATTACTAGTGGTGGTAATAGTCCAAACTTTAGCTACATTTTTCTCTTTAGCTAGTTTTTCATTTTCTTCTCTATCCCACCTAGCACGCAGTTCAGCCATTAATCTTATATTCTCATTAATTCTAACTTGGATGGCATTTGCTGTAGTAACAATTTTATTTTCAATATCCCTATTAGGCATAACTTTCGATTTCAAAAGATCAACATCAGAGGCAAGACTATCAACCTTAGAAGCAAGAATATCAATTTTATTGAGCTTTTCCTCAACAGATTTGTTAAAGGCAGTTTGCGTATTAATAAATTCTTTAAGCATAGCTTCAAGTCCAGGGGGTGTATTCCTATTATTGTTGTAAGAATTCCCATAAGAATTAGCATAACCGTTACCATTATTATAAGGATATGGCCTATAGTTATTACTAGAATTGTTCAGATAAGCATTGTTGTTGAAATTATTATTTTTAATGAAGTTTACATCAACATGTTATTCTTGGGCAACCAATGAAGCTAATGGAACATTATTAGGATCAACATTAGTCCTATCATTCACAAGCATAGACATAATAGCATCAACCTTATCATTCAAGGAAGAGGATTCTTCAACGAATTTACCTTCTTACCTTGTGGAGCTCTTTCCGTGTGCCATTCGGAGTAATTAACCATCATATTATCAAGAAGCTTTGTTGCTTCACCAAGAGTGATGGACATAAAGGTACCTCCAGCAGCTGAATCCAATAAATTCCGCGAAGAAAATTTTAGTCCTGCATAGAAGGTTTGGATGATCATCCAAGTAGTCGAGTCCATGGGTTGGGCAATTTTTAACCAAAGATTTCATTCTTTCCCAAGCTTGAGCAACATGTTCATTATCCAATTGTTTAAAATTCATTATGCTACTCCTCAAAGATATAATTTTAGCAGGGGGATAATATCTACCAATAAAAGCATCCTTGCATTTAGTCCAGGAATCAATACTATTCTTAGGCAGAGATAGCAACCAATCTTTTTTTTTTGAGAGAAACTGTGAAGCATAGCCTCACAGCAATTTATTTAAAACAAAGAAGACAAAATATCCACCAAATACATATGTACAAAACAGAAAAGAAAATAAAAGAAGCTATGAGGCTAAGGCAGAGAATCAATCCAAGTCTGCAGCTGAGAAACATGTTTTTGTTTAACCCTATGCATATGTAGATAAACTTCATGAACAAAATCTCTTATCCAGGCCCTAAAAGATGGCCGTGTGTTCTGAAAAATCAGTCCATTCCTTTGCTTCCAAATATGCCAAAGTGCCAAAATAACAACCTCAGTGAAAAAAGGTTTCCCAAACTCCTTTCTTGCATGTATGAATTTCTCTTCAATTGTATCCCCAACTGACCAATCAATCTGCAGATAATTCCAAATCCTGATGCTGAAGACACTCAAAGAACAAATGCATTCTATCTTCATAAGTATGTGAAGAACAAAGAATACAATGATACTCATCAGTAACATTCCAATGCCGCCTCTTAATCATGTCCTTTGTATTGAGCCTGTCACTGATCAACAACCAGGCAAAAACTTTTATTTTCAACAAACACTTACTGCTCCATATCCAACCATAAACCTTACTGCAAGTAAAACCCCTGAAACTATGCCGATAAAAACGTTGAGCTGAATAAGTCCCATCCTTCCATATGGTTTTCCATTCATCCTTGCCCTCTGGTTGTAGCACCACAGTTTGGATCAATCCCTGCAATTCAACAAGCTCCATGGCTGCCTGCTGTGACAAAGGACTCTCAAACAGATCAACAATGTCAGGCATAAGCAAAGCCTCCTTAACAGATAAGGTCTGATTCACTGTATAAGAGTAAAGTCTTGGAAATCTTTCTTGAGGGCAAACATCATTCCATTTGTCTGCCCAAAACAGAGTTGTAATGCCATCCTTTATATTCACCGACGTCACAGACCTGTATAGTTATGATAACTTCATCACATCCCTCCACCAAAAGGATCCACATAGCTTGGAGGCATGTGGCACCCCTTCTGGATAATAATTCCAAACCAAGTTGACCCAAGGTAAATCCTCACGATTAAAGAACTTATGCAAATGCTTCAAAAGAAGCGCCTCATTCTGCAATTTAAAATCCAAAACCCCTAAACCTCCATTTGCTTTGGGTTTACGAGATCATATCCCAGGAAGCCAAGGACTGACTAGTAGTGCATTCACCCTTCTTCTTTCTCCACAAACACTGACGAATAATCCTGTTTAATTGCTTAATGATGCCCACTGGAATATTGAGTGTACATAAGAAAAATATTGGCATGGAGCTAAGACAAGATTGGATCAACTGCAGCCTACCACCATAGGCTAGCAGAGAAGAACTAGCAGATAACCTTCTTTCCATTCTATCCACCATAGGCAAAAGATCTTGCATAGCTGGTCTGGTGGTGCCCAAGGGTAACCCCAAATAAGTGAAAGGCATAACACCAACCTTACAACCAAAATCACTTGCAAGAACTGCCACTTCTTCCTCAGATAGATTTATAGGTAACATACAAGATTTATGAAAATTCACTTTCAAACCTGTGGAGGAACTAAAATCCTGCAGAGCTACCTTGAGCACAGATAATTGAGCACTATCAGCAGGGACAATCAACAAAGTATCATCTGCATACTGTATAATTGGAAAGTCAGGGTCACCAGTTTGAATAGGCAATGATATAAGACCCCTACTGCAATAGATCATTTACCACTGACTGTAACAAATCTGCTCCAAGAACAAATAACAGAGGAGAAAGTGGGTCCCCCTGCCTAACCCCTCTTTTGCATTTAAACTGCTTTCCTGGAACTCCATTAATGAGAACTGAAGAAATACCAGATTCCAAAATCATCTTGACCCAAGCAATCCACTCCTTACTGAAACCTTTCTTCCTTAAAATCTCATAAATGACCTCATGCTCAATAGTGTCAAAGGCCTTCTCAAAATCAAGTTTCAAAATAACCACTGGTCTCTTTGAGGCCTTACACTGATGTATATACTCAAATGTCCAAGCAAGACAATCATGAATGGTTCTACTTTTGATAAAGCCATACTGATTTTTATGTATGCACTTGCATAATAACCTTCGAAACCTATCCGTGACCATTTTAGTGAGAAACTTCAAACAGCAATTTGTCAAAGAAATGGGTCACGTAATCATTCACACTCTCGACTGATTGCTTCTTAGGTACTAAAGAAATATAGGAAGTATTAATATGCTCCAGATTTAAACTGCCTTGGGCAAACTCAGCAGCCAGATTATAAAAATCATGCTTAATAATATGCCAGCATTTTTTCATAAACAATCCATTAAAACCATCAGGCCCAGGGGCCTTGTCTACCGGCATTCTTTTAACCACCAAATCCATTTCCTCATTAGTGAAAGGAGCTGCTAGATTTTCAAGCCCATCCACCTTGCTCAAAAGTATATTTAAATCAAATTTCATATCAATTCCCTTAGAGGATCCCATTCTATCTTTATAACAATTCCATACCATGCCAGCCATTTCATCATGATTACTGACCTGCCTTCCATCCTCAGAAATCAAAGAAGCAATACTATTCCTTCTGTACCTCTCTGTTGCCATAGCATGAAAGAACTTTGTATTTTCCTCCCCTTGTTTCATCCATCTAATGGTACATCTCTTCTTCCGAGTACCTATCTTGTGCATGCAAAAGACGTTCTTGATGTAATTTTACCAATTTTCTGAAATTTGCCTCAGGTGTGAAGAGATTCCTATACTCTTCTAAGTTATCAAAGAAAAGTATAACCATGTTGCATCTAGCAATTAGATCTTTTAACTTAGACAAACTCATTTTCCACTTCTTAAGGCTTGCCCTAAGCCCCTTAAGTTTCTTGACAAGCAAAGCTGCAGCATTGGTTGCTCTATAATCCTGCTGCCAAGCAGTAGCAACACACTCTAAAAACCCAGGCTGCTCTGGCCAAAAATTCTCAAAACGGAATAAATGCACCTTTGGGATAGAGGTTTGTATGGACACATTGCATGGGACATGATCTGAGGTGGTTTTAGCAAGAGGATGTACCATGGTATTAGGGTAAGAATCTGTCCAATTAACTGACGTGAAAAACCAGTCAAGTTGTTCCAAAAGTGGCTCATTTTGCATGTTTGACCAAGTGAACGATCGCCCTTTAAGAGGTAGCTCAATTAAACCCAAATGACTGATAATCTCATTAAATAGGAAAATGTCATTGAAATCCCCACCAGGCCTATTTCTGTTATCTTGCGAGCGAATAAAATTGAAGTCACCCATGAACAACCAGTCCTCATCAGGAACATTCAAATTATAAAGCCATTGCACGAAATTATCTCTTTCCTCTCCATGACAAGGTCCATATATATTAACCAGAGTCCATTGCTGATTGGAGTGAGTGGATGTAAATTTTATAATTATTCCAAATTTCTGTAAATCCATTAGAACCCCGTAAACAACTGCCGAATTCCAAACAACCAACATTCCCCCCGACGAGCCCACCGAAGGAGAGCAGACAAAATTATCAAAACGCCGTGGACAAAACCCTCTTATGAATTTACGATCAAAAGCTTCTTTTTTGTCTCTTGCAAACATAGAATAGCACAATTACTTTCTTCCATTTTCTCTCTAACTTTTAGCTGCTTAGCTTCTGCATTAATCCCCCTAATATTCCACCCCAACACTGACCAAAAGCGACAATCCATTATCCAACCGATGAGATGTACCAACAGAATGAGCTAGCGTAGCCAACCCATATTACAAAAATAACCCTGGGAACCATACTAACACTGAAATTGCAAGAGCCACAGTAACCATAATGGACAAGTAACAAGGCACCAAAATATAGGGCACAGTGCCCCTGTAGATGCATGAGAACACTAATCATCAAGATCAGCTTGCTTGGCGCCCTCATCACTTGGCTCTGCTGTAAGCTTCGCCACCGTCAAATCTTCAGGGTCCATCTGCAGCAGATCACCAATGCGCTGCATAACAGGGATAGATACCATTGCTGCTGACTCAGAGCTAGAGCCCCCCGCCTCTGTTCGGCTGCACTTGACGCCACAGGCGACCGTCTCATCAAATCCCTCACAGCAGAAGAGGGTTCCACCTTCCTAGATCTCTTCTTAGGTTGAGGCTGCAGATCCTTCAGAGGAGCTGCCCTAAAACCCTTGTTCGCTGACACACTTCGAGTGACACGCTGAAGCGAAGGATCTAGAGGCGCTGTCTGCTTCTTTCGACGGGCGATAGCTTTGACGACGGGTGTCGAGCATGGGGAACCATTGGAAGGCATTGAATCTTGCACAGAAGCAGAGGACACTTGCAAAGAATCCTCAACAGCTTGAACCATATCACCGCAATCATTCAACTGACAATCAGCAACAGTACATTTAGCAGTATCCACTGAAGCAGTGCTAAGAGCAGTGAAACAGAAATTCTCATCGACCACCCTTGGCTTGACTGGCACCACAATTCTCTTATATGTTGCCTTTCCATATATGTATGAGCCCTGGAATGCAAAAGCAACTTCCCAGTTTCGCTTCAGATAACTGAAAGGGGAAGATCTCATGGAGATGGGGATGGACCTCGAAAGCGGTTCGGGAGGAAACTGTGCATCAGCCTAGCCCACATCAGTGGAGGCGGTAGAATTGGACCAATCTCTACACGCCCCACCTGAATAACATCAAAAACACCAGGCCCATGTGCCTCCTCACCCATGTTCACTGAATCACTAGAATTATCAGACAATTGTAACACCATAGACTGCTGGATGTCCATGCCCTGATCCTCCATCTCATTCATATTATCCTGCATGGGTTCCTGCACAGGTTCATCAAAAGGCTCCTGGACCGCATCCCAACCTATCTCCGGGTACTGTGGCTGCACAAAGAGGTTCGGATTCGGTTGCAGATTTCCTGGCATTGGATGCGGATTGCCATTAGGCGGCATCTGATCTTCATCAGCAGGCAGCTGTTCAGCAAATTCTGCAGATAATATGAAAACACGCGCAGTCCACGTCTCCTTAACACCTCCAACTGTCGAGAACTTGCCGAAAACAACATCCCGAGGCACGAGAGCAGGGGAACTAAAGGATGCATACACAAGAATCCTTTCCTTGATAGGATCATCACGATTCCAGAAGTGAAATTTCCCAAAGGTGGACACCGCAGAGGAAATATCAAAATCATTCCTATAATCAGGCGGCGTACCCAAGAACATGAGCCATCCCTTACAAAATCCTAGAGCAGCCCTATGATTCTGCGGCGCATCATCAGCTCTAACAAAACGGACAAAGCGGTTGAGCAACTGATAGTGGCCATGTTGGACCAACGCATTGACCGCATTGGGGCTACTGAGCTGGAAGAGACCAGCACCAAAAAGGCTCGGCTGATTATTGATGTCTACGTTCCCCCTCCTTTCCTGTAGACAGTGTTGGGCCTCCAAGTGCAGAGGTTTGTAGAACAGCAGCAAGTTTCCCTTAAGTGGATACCCAAGGTTTATCGAACTCAGGGAGGAAGAGGTCAAAGATATCCCTCTCATGCAACCCTGCAACCACAAAGCAAGAAGTCTCTTGTGTCCCCAACACACCTAATAGGTGCACTAGTTCGGCGAAGAGATAGTGAAATACAGGTGGTATGAATAAGTATGAGCAGTAGCAACGGTGCCAGAAAAGTGCTTGGCGCGTAGTTGATGGTGGTGGTATTGCAGCAGTAGTAACGCAGTAGTAGTAAACAAGCAGTAGTAACTCAGCAGTATTTAGGAACAAGGCCTAGGGATTACACTTTCACTAGTGGACACTCTCAACATCGATCACATAACGGAACGAGATAAATGCATACTCTACACTTTTGTTGGATGATGAACACATTGCGTAGGATTACACGAACCCTCAATGCCGGAGTTAACAAGCTCCACAATAATGCTCATGTTTAAGTAACCTTTAGTGTAAGATAGATCAACGCTACTAAACCAAGTACTAGCATAGCATGCACACTTGTCACCTTCATGCATATGTAGGAGGAATAGATCACATCAATATTATCATAGCAATAGTTAACTCCATAATCTACAAGAGATCATGATCATAGCATAAACCAAGTACTAACACGGTGCACGCACTTGTCACCTTTGCACACATGCAGGAGGAATAAAACTACTTTAATAACACATCACTAGAGTAGCACATAGATAAATTGTGATACAAACATGCTTGCAATCATAAAGAGATATAAATAAGCACCTCACTATGCCATTCAATGAGTAAGTATTCTGTGAAATCTAGCCTAAGAGACCCACACGGTGCACACACTCGTCACCTTTACACACGTGGGACGAGGAGTCTCCGGAGATCACATAAGTAAAACCCACTTGACTAGCATAATGACATCTAGATTACAAGCATCATCATATGAATCTCAATCATGTAGGGCAGCTCATGAGATCATTGTATTGAAGTACATGGAGAGAGATTAACCACATAGCTACCGGTACAGCCCCGAGCCTCGATGGAGAACTACTCCCCCCTCATGGGAGCAGCAGCGGTGATGAAGATGGCGGTGGAGATGGCAGCGGTGTTGATGGAGATGGCAGCGGTGTCGATGGAGAAGCCTTCCGGGGCACTTCCCCGCTCCGGCAGGGTGCCGGAACGAGTTCGTCCCCCGAATTGGAGTTTCGCGATGGCGGCGGCGCCACGGTAACTTTTCGGAGTTTCGTCAATTGGTACTGCGTTTTTAGGTCGAAAGGGCTTTTATAGGCGAAGAGGCGGCGCAGGGGGGTCGAAGGGGCGACGACACCATAGGGCGGCGCGGCCGGGGCCTGGGCCGCGCCGGCCTATGGTCTGGGGGCCCAGTGCCCCCCTCTGGTCCTTCCCGGGTGTTCTGGATGCTTCCGGTGAAAATAGGAACTTTGGCGTTGATTTCGTCCGATTCCGAGAATATTTCGTTACTAGGATTTCTGAAACCAAAAACAGCAGAAAACAGAGCCGGCACTTCGGCATCTTGTTAATAGGTTAGTTCCGAGAAAATGCACGAATATGACATAAAGTGTGCATATAACATGTAGATAACATCAATAATGTGGCATGGAACACAAGAAATTATCGATACGTTGGAGACGTATCGGCATCCCCAAGCTTAGTTCTGCTCGTCCCGAGCGAGGTAAAACGATAATAAAGATAATTTACGGAGTGACATGCCATCATAATCTTGATCATACTATTTGTAAAGCATATGTAGTGAATGCAGCGATCAAAACAATGGTAATGACATGAGTAAACAAGCTGAATCATAAAGCAAAGACTTTTCATGAATAGCACTTCAAGACAAGCATCAATAAGTCTTGCATAAGAGTTAACTCATAAAGCAATAATTCAAAGTAAAGGTATTGAAGCAACACAAAAGAAGATTAAGTTTCAGCGGTTGCTTTCAACTTGTAACATGTATATCTCATGGATATTGTCAACATAGAGTAATATAATAAGTGCAATAAGCAAGTATGTAGGAATCAATGCACAGTTCACACAAGTGTTTGCTTCTTGAGGTGGATAGAAATAGGTGAACCGACTCAACATTGAAAGTAAAAGAATGGTCCTCATAGAGGAAAAGCATCGATTGCTATATTTGTGCTAGAGCTTTGATTTTGAAAACATGAAACAATTTTGTCAACGGTAGTAATAAAGCATATGCATCATGTAAATTATATCTTATAAGTTGCAAGCCTCATGCATAGTGTACTAATAGTGCTCGCACCTTGTCCTAATTAGCTTGGACTACCTGGATTATCACCGCAATACATATGCTTTAACCAAGTATCACAAAGGGGTACCTCTATGCCGCTCTGTACAAAGGTCTAAGGAGAAAGCTCGCATTTGGATTTCTCGCTTTTGATTATTCTCAACTTAGACATCCATACCGGGACAACATAGACAACAGATAATGGACTCCTCTTTTAATGCTTTAAGCATTCAACAACAATTAATTCTTTTCTCATTAGAGATTTGAGGATGTTTGTCCAAAACTGAAACTTCCACCATGGAACATGGCTTTAGTTAGCGGCCCAATGTTCTTCTCTCACAATATGCATGCTCAAACCATTCAACTCAGTGTAGATCGCCCTTACTTCAGACAAGACGAACATGCATAGCAACTCACATGAAATTCAACAATGAGTTGATGGCGTTCCCGATAAACATGGTTATCGCACAACAAGCAACTTAATAAGAGATAAAGTGCATAATTACATATTCAATACCACAATAGTTTTTAAGCTATTTGTCCCATGAGCTATATATTGCAAAGGTGAATGATGGAATTTTAAAGGTAGCACTCAAGCAATTTACTTTGGAATGGCTGGAAAATACCATGTAGTAGGTAGGTATGGTGGACACAAATGGCATAGTGGTTGGCTCGAGGATTTTGGATGCATGAGAAGTATTCCCTCTCGATACAAGGTTTAGGCTAGCAAGGTTGTTTGAGGCAAACACAAGGATGAACTAGTACAGCAAAACTCACATAAAAGACATATTACAAGTATTATAAGACTATACATCGTCTTCCTTGTTGTTCAAACACCTTACTAGAAATTATCTAGACCTTAGAGATACCAATTATGCAAACCAAATTTTAGCATGCTCTATGTATTTCTTCACTAATGGGTGCAAAGTATATGATGCAAGAGCTTAAACATGAGCACAACAATTGCCAAGTATCACATTACCCAAGACATTTATAGCAATTACTACATGTATCATTTTCCAATTCCAACCATATAACAATTTAACGAAGAGGAAACTTCGCCATGAATATTATGAGCTAAGAACACATGTGTTCATACGAACCAGCGGAGCGTGTCTCTCTCCCACACAAGCATGATGTAATCCAATTTATTCAAACAAAAACAAAAACAAAAGCAAACAAACAGACGCTCCAAGAAAAAGCACATAAGATGTGATGGAATAAAAATATAGTTTCGGGGAGGAACCTGATAATGTTGTCGATGAAGAAGGGGATGCCTTGGGCATCCCCAAGCTTAGACGCTTGAGTCTTCTTGATATATGCAGGGATGAACCACCGGGGCATCCCCAAGCTTAGAGCTTTCACTCTCCTTGATCATAGTATATCATCTTCCTCTCTTGACCCTTGAAAACTTCCTCCACACCAAACTCGAAACAACTCATTAGAGGGTTAGTGGACAATAAAAATTAACATGTTCAGAGGTGACACAATCATTCTTAACACTTCTGGACATTGCATAAAGCTACTGGACATCAATGGATCAAAGAAATTCATCCAACATAGCAAAAGAGGCAATGCGAAATAAAAGGCAGAATCTGTCAAAACAGAACAGTCCGTAAAGATGGATTTTATTAGGCCACCAGACTTGCTCAAATGAAAATGCTCAAATTGAATGAAAGTTGCGTACATATCTGAGGATCATGCACGTAAATTGGCATAATTTTCTGAGCTTCCTGCAGGGCAGTGGGCTCAGATTCGTGACAGCAAAGAAATCTGGAACTGCGCAGTAATCCAAATCTAGTACTTACTTTTCTATCAAAGACTTTACTTGGCACAACAAAACATAAAACTAAGATAAGGAGAGGTTGCTACAGTAGTAAACAACTTCCAAGACACAAATATAAAACAAAGTACTGTAGCAAAATAACACATGGGTTATCTCCCAAGAAGTTCTTTCTTTATAGCCATTAAGATGGGCTCAGCAGTTTTAATAATCCATTCGCGGGAAGTAGTATTTGAAGCAAAAGAGAGCTTCAAGAGGCAAATTCAAAACAAATTTAAGTCTAACATGCTTCCTATGAAGAGGAATCTTGTACACAAATGAATTCATGAAGAACAACGTGACAAGCATAAGAGGATAAAACATGAGTAACTTCAAGATTCTCAACATAAAGAGGGGAAACTTAATATTATTAAGATGCATACGACCATATTTCCCTCTCTCATAATAACTTTCAGTAGCATCATTGATGAAATCCACAATATACCCATCACTTAAAACATTCTTATCATGGTTCATATGCATAGAAGTGTCATTAAATTTGGCGTAAGAAGAGTTATTCTCATTAATAGTAATTGGAGCAAGATTATTATCAAGAATTTGAACATGGTAAACAAGTTGTCTATTAAGGGAATTGTTTTTAGTAACCCAATCATGACTATGACAAGTTTCATAAGGATAGTTAGAACCTATATCATAGCATTCTTTATAATAATCATTAGGGATCGGAGGCACATTGTCATCATTTTCAGAATTAATTTCCCGGAGATTTGCAATATCAAAAGTAGTGTGCTCATTCAAATCATGATTGCTAATGTATGTAAAGGGCATAGGAAGATCATCATATTCAGATTCATTATCACAATAATCATTAGGAGCAACATACTTACGGTTACCTATTGTTATCTCATATACGCGGGGATATGATGTTACCTCTTTCTTTTTATTCTCCTTCTTCTTCTTCTTCTTCTTCTTCGTTCCCTTCTTCTTCTCCTTCTCTTCCTTCTCCTCGTTCCCTTCTTCAGGAGGGAGAGGCTTGAAGGGTGGCTTGTCCGCATAACCTGATTTACTTTCAGAAACAATAGAAGAAACTTGGGAGGATCCCTCCTTTTCATTAATTAGTTGAAAACACACAGCGGTCCTATCATATTTTGGCAAGGTGTCATCTTCTAAAATATTTTGTATGTAAGTATTTGTATGGCTATTATCAATGCAATAAGAAAAACACCCATGCAGGACATCATCAATATCAAGATCACTCATATGTAACCAAGAGATTTTTCTCGACAGTTCTTCACACCCCAAAAATAAAGTAAGTTCATCATGCTGATTAGGAGTAATTTCATCATCACAATACAAATTTGCAGCACTCATTGGGTTCAAAATATCACTGGAGGAACATTGAAAATTAAAATGACCCACTTCATGGCAAACTTCACAAATAAAAGGATAGAGGGCACAAACTTTTTTACCAAGATCATCTAGAGCCCTAAACCACTTTCTAGTTTTTTCATTAGCATGATGGATGCAATATTCATCTTTGATTTGATTAATTCCACAAGGTCTATGTATTCCACAAAAATTAACATGCTTATAGGAAATAGCATTCTTAGGAGTTTGAGCATGCTTATTGCAATAATTAACAACAATTTCATTCTTCATGCAAGCCTCTTTAAAAGGTTCATGATACTTATCAAAATTATTTTTAGGCAATTCGAAATGAGAAGCAAAGGCTTTATAAAGATTTGCAGCAACTTGAGAGTCAAGACCATAAGTGGCACTCATATTTCGAAATTTATCGGTATCCATAAAAGCTTCAATGCATTCATAATCATAATTTATACCTGGCTCTTTACCTTCATTGTTCTCCCATCCTTCAGCGTTGTCCTCAATCCGATCAAGGAGATCCCACCTAGCTTCAACCTCCTTGCTTGTGAAAGATCCCTCCGAACACGCGTCCAGATAGTCCTTGTGTTGTCCTGAAAGCCTCGCATAAAAATTGTTAACAATAACATTACGGGGGAGCTCATGAATGGGACATTTGAGCATTAGTGATTTCAATCTCCCCCATGCTTGAGAAATACTCTCTCCATCACGAGGATAAAAGTTATAAATATAATTCCTATCAATATGCACTTCATGCGGAGGATAAAATTTAGAATAAAAGAGAGATGCAATTTCCTCCCAACCAAGAGAATGCCTATTCTCCAACAATTTATACCAATGCGCTGCTTTACCAGACAACGAAACAGAGAATAGCTTCTTCCTCACTTCATCCATAGAGATACCTGCACACTTGAATAACCCACATAATTCGTGCAAAAACAATAAATGATCTCTAGGATGGACAGTTCCATCCCCTTTATAGTGGTTGTCCATAACACGTTCAATAATTTTCATGGGTATTTTATAAGGAATACTTTCAGCAGGTGGATTTAAAATATCGAAGCAATATTAGAGTTATCGCATATGGGAGATAAAGCATTATCGGAACAAATTTTCTCCCCTAAAGATGGGAAGCTAAAAAGACCACAAAAACTAGCTTCCCCAAGCTTAGACTTCTTCATAGCATTAGCGATAATTGCATTCATACTAATAACATCGCTACTAGCATGCAAATAAGGTTCCATAGGTTTTTTAATTTTCGCATCAAACAATTCTAAATCAGGAAAAAGATTAAAAAGCTCACTAAATTTTTTGTTGTTTTCCATTATGCCTAACTAGTGTAAACAAGAAACAAAAAGTTGCAATTGCAGGATCTAAAGGAAATAGCTTCGAGCACACACACAACGGCGCCAGAAAAATACTTTACCCGGGACCGGAGTATGAGAGCCTTTTACCTTTCCTCCCCGGCAACGGCGCCAGAAAAGTGCTTGATGTCTACGTTCCCCCTCCTTTCCCGTAGACGGTGTTGGGCCTCCAAGTGCAGAGGTTTGTAGAACAGCGAGCAAGTTTCCCTTAAGTGGATACCCAAGGTTTATCGAACTCGGGGAGGAAGAGGTCAAAGATATCCCTCTCATGCAACCCTGCAACCACAAAGCAAGAAGTCTCTTGTGTCCCCAACACACCTAATAGGTGCACTAGTTCGGCGAAGAGATAGTGAAATACGGGTGGTATGAATAAGTATGAGCAGTAGCAACGGTGCCGGAAAAGTGCTTGGCGCGTAGTTGATGGTGGTGGTATTGCAGCGATAGTAACGCAAGTAGTAGTAAACAAGCAGTAGTAACTCAGCAGTATTTAGGAACAAGGCCTAGGGATTACACTTTCACTAGTGGACACTCTCAACATCGATCACATAACGAACAGATAAATGCATACTCTACACTTTTGTTGGATGATGAACACATTGCGTAGGATTACACGAACCCTCAATGCCGGAGTTAACAAGCTCCACAATAATGCTCATGTTTAAGTAACCTTTAGTGTAAGATAGATCAACGCTACTAAACCAAGTACTAGCATAGCATGCACACTCGTCACCTTCATGCATATGTAGGAGGAATAGATCACATCAATATTATCATAGCAATAGTTAACTCCATAATCTACAAGAGATCATGATCATAGCATAAACCAAGTACTAACACGGTGCACGCATCGTCACCTTTGCACACATGCAGGAGGAATAAAACTACTTTAATAACACATCACTAGAGTAGCACATAGATAAATTGTGATACAAACATGCTGCAATCATAAAGAGATATAAATAAGCACCTCACTATGCCATTCAATGAGTAAGTATTCTGTGAAATCTAGCCTAAGAGACCCACACGGTGCACACACTGTCACCTTTACACACGTGGGACGAGGAGTCTCCGGAGATCACATAAGTAAAACCCACTTGACTAGCATAATGACATCTAGATTACAAGCATCATCATATGAATCTCAATCATGTAGGGCAGCTCATGAGATCATTGTATTGAAGTACATGGAGAGAGATTAACCACATAGCTACCGGTACAGCCCCGAGCCTCGATGGAGAACTACTCCCCCCTCATGGGAGCAGCAGCGGTGATGAAGATGGCGGTGGAGATGGCAGCGGTGTTGATGGAGATGGCAGCGGTGTCGATGGAGAAGCCTTCCGGGGGCACTTCCCCGCTCCGGCAAGGTGCCGGAACAGAGTTCTGTCCCCCGAATTGGAGTTTCGCGATGGCGGCGGCGCCACAGTAACTTTTCTGGAGTTTCGTCAATTGGTACTGCGTTTTTAGGTCGAAAGGGCTTTTATAGGCGAAGAGGCGGCGCAGGGGGGTCGAAGGGGCGACGACACCATAGGGCGGCGCGGCCAGGGCCTGGGCCGCGCCGGCCTATGGTCTGGGGGCCCAGTGCCCCCCCTCTGGTCCTTCCCGGGTGTTCTGGATGCTTCCGGTGAAAATAGGAACTTTGGCGTTGATTTCGTCCGATTCCGAGAATATTTCGTTACTAGGATTTCGAAACCAAAAACAGCGAAAACGAGAACCGGCACTTCGGCATCTTGTTAATAGGTTAGTTCCAGAAAATGCACGAATATGACATAAAGTGTGCATATAACATGTAGATAACATCAATAATGTGGCATGGAACACAAGAAATTATCGATACGTTGGAGACGTATCAATTATCCAGGACATTGCGGTTCAGTGGACCAAGGAGGAGATTAAGCACCTGACCTCTCCAGAAGACTTCATCAGCTGGCGGCGGCGCTGGCTCGACAATGGCAATGCAGAAATCATGGTGGTAAGGGAGCGGATCTTGAGCGAGGAGAGTAGAAGGTTCTCGGCAATCTTGTCGGCCCGCCATCGATCACTTGATGACCCCAGGGCAACCACGTCGTAGGATCCACTTCAAACGCCGCCATCGATGACGACGAATCTAGGTTTGGAGTAGTACAAGGTGGCGGCAGGTTGGGAGTAGCACTATCCGACGGCAAAACGACATCTTCGAGGGGAATAAGCGAATTTATCCTGTCGGACGAAGCCGAAACGGCAGCAGCAGCCCCAGACAATTCCTCTTTTGGTAATGGGCCTGACTTCTTGGGCACCCATTTTTGGGCCTTGGCTTGTACTGAAAACTTGAAACAGTTCTTTTTAATATGCCCATAGCTATAACAAGCCCGACACCTAATATCATTTGTGCAGTCCTTCTGAAGGTGAGTCATGCTTAAACACCTACCACACTTCCAGACCTTAAAAGTCATATCATCAATCATTTGTTCGAACGCCTCATCTTGTACCTTCTCAACTTGTACAAAAGGCTGATTATCAGTCTGCCCTAAAGTTGTAGGAACAGAAACCCCACCGTCAAGGGTAGAAACCCGTGTGACACCCGCATTACATACTTCCTGTTCAGAAACACCCTTAGCCAACGAACCATCAGTAAAGCCAGCAGCATGCATATTCAAAGTTGCACTACAACTAGAATCAGGCTTTTGATAACCCTTGCAAGCAGAATAAGCAATCTCCTCAGCAAACTCCAATTTCCTCTTAGGGCCGAAAAACCCCATAGGCTTATGAATCGATTTTGGTGCAGAGTTCTTCATAGCAGAGAGACCAAGCTGCATTGCTCGCTTTGAGGGACTGACAAGTACCCATTCAGTTTGACACTCTTGCTGCCAAAGCGAAAATTCTCTCCTCCAGTTAGGACCACCTCGACTCCAAAGATGGAAGAAACATTTAAATTGCTGGCATCTATATTGTTTGAGCTTCAGTATATGGAAAGCAACTTCTTTTGAAGCAACATCAAAAGAGAACACCCTATCTTTAAGAGAGGACACAAGAAACTCCCCACAGAAACCACCAAGGCAAGCTTCCAAGGCTAAAGCAACCAAATCCTCGTCCATGCGAAAAGTGGCCCTTCCAAATGACACGACCATTGAGAAATGACCCGAACTGTCAGAAGGGTGCACAGCTGTATGAAACTTACTTCTGACATCCTTTGAGAAGTTTCTACCATGTGAGAAATCAAGACCCAGTCTTAAAGAATCAAAAACCGCAGAGGAAACCCCGCTGCTATCCATCCTTGTCCCCTCACTATGTGAGCTTGCATTTTGTTGATCAGATTTCAACAGTACAGGTACGGTGGCGCATGCTGCAAAGGCACAACTGGCGACACTGTTTTAGAAGCCAAAACCTCCAGAGGAGCTGCAGCCAAATCTTCCATAGAAGGGATAGATGCATTATCCCTCATTAAGACAGGTGGGAAGACTGCATGATCCATGCAAACACGGCGAGAAGGCACTGATGCAGCCGGCAAACCAATACGAACAACATGAATGGGAAAGAACAACTTGGCCCCAATGCTGAAGTGATCACCTTTCTGCAATGAACGACAGCCAATCTGCACTCCACGTGCATCTTTCAGACGCAACCATTGATCCTTTTCAGACACTTCCAACATGCCGTCGTAAGATTTCATGCGGCCACGATCTAAATCCTTAATTGTGGAATAAGTGATTTTCCAGAACTTAGACAAAGAATCATTAGCTACAATCTCTTTCGCGATCGGAGCATTCACAACTAGATTGGCCCTAGATTTGGCTTCAAAACTGACAGGATCTACGACCCCAGCATATTTCTCGAAAGAGACAGTAGATCTACTTGAGGCGTCACATACCTTGGCCTTTGTGAGGGGAGATTTATCATAAACCTTGATCACTTGATGAGGAAAGGTAATATAGGAGTTCTTCTGAATCACCTCCCCTTCATATAAATACCGAGATGCCACAGATGCGCCAGATGAATCCACAAGAGCCAACAAGACACGCGAATGAAAACCCGAGACAAGAAGTTCACCTTCCTTTGGACGGAAGTTCCCCGCATCCGAGATCTTGCACATTGCGGAATGAAACAGTCCAAGACTCCATGGGAGAGGATCCCATCGAAAAACCAACCCAACGAGAGGGAAAACACCAGAGGAAGAGATGCCGTAGGAAAAAGTGGAGGGAGAGGACCAGAGATCCCCGGTGAAGGCGTCTAGGGTTTAGTCGCCGGAGGTGGAGGTGGAGTCGCCATCTTCATACTTAATAAAACTGACTCCGATTAGCAACCAATCTTTAGCTCTTCCTCTTAATGAGAAAGGAAACAATTTTAATTTTATAATGTCACCATCTACATCTTTATATTTTTGCATTTCACATAGTTCAACAAAATTATTGAGATGGGCAGCAGACATCATCGGAACTAACACCGAGAAAATTGCTCTCGCATAACAAGATTAAGTAAAGCGAGGTTTAATTTCAAAGAATTCTGCTGTAGTAGCAGGTGGAGCAATAGGTGTGCATAGGAAATCATTATTATTTGTGCTAGTGAAGTCACACAACTTAGTATTTTCAGGGGTGGCCATTTTAGCGATAGTAAATAAAGCAAACTAGATAAAGTAAATGCAAGTAAACTAATTTTTTTGTGTTTTTGATATAGAGTGCAAGACAGTAAATAAAGTAAAGCTAGCAACTAATTTTTTTGTGTTTTGATATAATGCAGCAAACAAAGTAGTAAATAAAATAAAGCAAGACAAAAACAAAGTAAAGAGATTAAGAAGTGGAGACTCCCCTTGCAGCGTGTCTTGATCTCCCCGGCAACGGCGCCAGAAAATATGCTTGATGGCGTGTATTTCACACGTTCGTTGGGGAACCCCAAGAGGAAGGTATGATGCGCACAGCAGCAAGTTTTCCCTTAGAAAGAAACCAAGGTTTATCGAACCAGGAGGAGTCAAGAAGCACGTTGAAGGTTGATGGCGGCGGGATGTAGTGCGGCGCAACACCAGAGATTCCGGCGCCAACGTGGAACCTGCACAACACAACCAAAGTACTTTGCCCCAACGAAACAGTGAGGTTGTCAATCTCACCGAGCTTGCTGTAACAAAGGATTAACCGTATTGTGTGGAAGATGAGTGTTTGCAGAGAAAACGGTAAAAACAAGTATTGCGACGAGATTTGTATTTCGGTATTAAAAGAATGAACCGGGGTCCACAGTTCACTAGAGGTGTCTCTCCCATAAGATAAAAGCATGTTGGGTGAACAAATTACGGTCGGGCAATTGACAAATAGAGAGGGCATAACAATGCACATACATGTCATGATAAGTACGGTGAGATTTAATTGGGCATTACGACAAAGTACATAGACCGCCATCCAACTGCATCTATGCCTAAAAAGTCCACCTTCAGGTTATCGTCCGAACCCCTTCCAGTATTAAGTTGCTAAACAACAGACAATTGCATTAAGTATGTGA
Organism: Lolium rigidum; assembly: GCF_022539505.1. Classification (NCBI taxonomy): domain Eukaryota; kingdom Viridiplantae; phylum Streptophyta; class Magnoliopsida; order Poales; family Poaceae; genus Lolium; species Lolium rigidum. The sequence goes on along the minus strand of NC_061513.1, from coordinate 49,310,227 downwards.
TACGTCCCCGACGTATCCATAATTTATGTCGTTCCATGCTTGTTTTATGACAATACTTACATGTTTTGCTTGCACTTTATGATGTTTTCATGCATTTTCCGGAACTAACCTATTAACAAGATGCCACAGTGCTAGTTCCTGTTTTCTGCTGTTTTTGGTTCCGGAAAGGCTGTTCGGGCAATATTCTCGGAATTCGACGAAACGAAGACCAAACCTCCTATTTTTCCCGGAAGCGTCCGGAACACCGAAGAAGAGTCGGAGAGGGGCCGGAGGGCCACCACACCATAGGGCGGCGCGGCTGGCTCGGGCCCGCGCCGGCCCGTGGTGTGGTGCCCCCAGTGCCCCCCCGCGCCGCCTCTTCGCCTATAAAATCCCTTTCGACCTAAAAACACCGTAACTCTTGACGAAACTCCGAGAAAGACTCCGGGGCGCCGCCACCATCGCGAAACTCCAATTCGGGGGACGAAGTCTCCGTCCCGGCACCTGCCGGGACGGGGAAGTGCCCCGGAAGCCATCTCCATCAACGCCATCGCCTCCATCATGCTCCGTGAGTAGTTCCCCCATGGACTACGGGTTCTAGGCTGTAGCTAGTTGGTATTCTCTCCCCCATGTACTTCAATACAATGATCTCATGAGCTGCCTTACATGATTGAGATTCATCCGATGTAATCGGTGTTGTGTTTGTCGGGATCCGATGGATTGTTACGTTATGATTGTCTATCTACAAAGTTTATGAAGTTATTGTTGCTGCAATCTTGTTATGCTTAATGCTTGTCACTAGGGCCCGAGTGGCATGATCTTAGATTTGAGCTCTATACTTATTGCTTAGATTGTATCTACAAGTTGTATGCACATGTCACCGTCCGGAACCAATGGCCCCGAAGTGACGAAATCGGGACAACCGGAGGGGATGGCGGTGATGTGAGGGACACATGTTTTCACGGAGTGTTAATGCTTTGCTCCGGTGCTCTATTAAAAGGAGTACCTTAATATCCGAGTAGTTTCCCTTGAGGCCCGGCTGCCACCGGCTGGTAGGACAAAAGATGTTGTGTAAGTTTCTCATTGCGAGCACGTACGACTATTATTGGAAAACATGCCTACATGATTAATGATCTTGATATTCCGTCTTAATGCTATTTCAATCCTATCAATTGCCCGACTGTAATTTGTTCACCCAACACTTGTTATTGGAGAGTTACCACTAGTGTAGATAGGCTGGGAACCCCGGTCCATCTTTCATCATCATATACTCGTTCTACATGTCAACTCGTTTTCTCGGTGCCATTGCTCTCATATTGTTATTACTGTCGCTGTGTTACTCGTTACTATTGCTCTCATATCATCGCTACTTTCACATCACCCCTGTTGCTAGTGCTTTTCCAGGTGCAGCTGAATTGACAACTCAGTTGTTAAGGCTTATAAGTATTCTTTACCTCCCCTTGTGTCGAATCAATAAATTTGGGTTTTACTTCCCTCGAAGACCGTTGCGATCCCCTATACTTGTGGGTCATCAAGACTATTTTCTCGGCGCCGTTGCCGGGGAGGCATAGCTCTACTCATAAGTTCACCTGGGGAGTACACTCTACCTCTCTCTCTACTTTTATTTTATTTTGTTTTGCTAGTTTACTTTTGTCTAGTTTATTTGTGCTTAGTTTATTTCTGTCTAGTATTAGTTTGCTTAGTTTGTTTTTGTCTTGTTTTACTTGTCTCATATACCCAAAAATCCATAAAAATTTGAAAAACCAAAAAATTAAAAACTGCTGTTATGGGAGAACCAACAACCTACTTGGAGCTTATAGAATGTTATAATTGTTATAGAGAATCAAGAACTGGTAAAATAATGAGTGCTATGATAGAAAAATTGAATACAATTGCTAAAATCTTGCTTGAACGCCATGATATAAACTCGTTGCACTCAACAGGATACTAAACATCTTAAATTTCAATGTGGCTTTAGTGAGGAATTTTTAATTAAGAACTATAATCGGAATTGCTATATTCATTATGGGTTCGAGGAGGTAGAACAATTTGTCTTATTTATGGGAGCCTCCGAGATAGAATCCTTCATGGTTGAGAATTATGAAACTTGTGTTGTTTGTAAGGGCCTTAAAGATTATGTCTCTACTATCCTTAATTCTTGCATAGAATGCTACAATAGGGATCCTTATATCCTTGATTATAAAGAGAGACACATTAATGCACAAGAATGCACTCACAATTTGCAGGAACCTGCGGAAGAAGAAATTGATGAACCTGAAAGCTCATTGGATGAAAAAGAGGAGGAAATTGATGAACCTGAAAGCTCATTGGATGAAAAAGAAGAGGAGAGCGACAAACAAAAGGAGGAAGAATGGATTAGCTACCCATGTCAACCTTCTAATGAGAGTAACTCTTTATCTCTTACACTATTTGATTGTCCTCCATGCTTACCGAAAGAGGTTGAATGTTATGTTCCTGTGGATTCTCTTGAAATAGTACCTATGAGTAATACTTGTGAGAATGATTATGCTACTGTTATATATGATAATCCATGCTACTTTGATAAATCTTATGATAATGCTTTGTTTGTGCCCGATGTCGAAATGCATGGTACTAAAGAATTTTGCTTGGCAAATGTTTATGATAAAGCTCTAGATGATGGTCCTATGTTACTTGATAATATTAATTGTACTACTAATGAAAATGGGATTGGAGAGTTCTTGACTTATTCTATGAGTCCCATATCTATTGAGATTGATCAACTACCTTGTTATATTATTAATAAAAGTAAGTTTGAAAGTTTTAATTCCACTATTCTTGAACTTGATAAAAATTATGTGTTTGGAAATCATGAAAAGTATGCTGCATGTGATAGTTATATTGTTGAGTTTGTTCATGAAGCTACTGAAAATTATTATGAGAGAGGAAAATATGGTTGTAGAAATTTTCATGGTACTAATACACCTCTCTATATGCTGAAATTTTTGAAGTTGTTCTTGTTTTATCTTCTTATGCTTGTCACTTTGTTCTTCATGAATTTATTTGTGTACAAGATTACTTTGCATAGGAAGCATGTTAGACTTAAATGTGTTTTGGATTTGCCTCTTGATGCTCTCTTTTGCTTCGAATACTATTTCTTGCGAGTGCATCATTAAAACTGTTGAGCCCATCTTAATGGCTGTAAAGAAAGAACTTCTTGGGAGATAACCCATGTGTTATTTTGCTACAGTACTTTGTTTTATATTTGTGTCTTGGAAGTTGTTTACTACTGTAGCAACCTCTCCTTATCTTAGTTTTGTGTTTTGTTGAGCCAAGTGAAGCCTCTAATCGAAGGTTGATACTAGATTTGGATTTCTGCGCGTGAAACAGATTTCTATCTGTCACGAATCTGGGCTGTTCTCTCTGTAGGTAACTCAGAAAAATATTCCAATTTACGTGCGTGTTCCTCAGATATGTACGCAACTTTAGTTAGTTTTGAGTTTTCTGATTTGAGCAACGGAAGTATTTATTTAAAATTCGTCTTTACTGGCTGTTCTGTTTTGGCAGATTCTGTCTCTTTTTTTGCATTGTCTCTTGTGGACTTTAAGCGAGGTTTTCTAGACGTAGAGGGCTGTAGCTAATGTTTTATTGAGTTCTTGCAATGTGCCACTACAGGACCAAGGTGGATTCAAATTTTTTGAGTACTAACCCCTCTAATGAAGTTTATGAGAAGTTTGGTGTGAAGGAAGTTTTCAAGGGTCAAGAGAGGAGGATGATATATGATCGAGAAGAGTGAAAAGTCTAAGCTTGGGGATGCCCCCGTGGTTCATCCCTGCATATTTCAAGAAGACTCAAGCGTCTAAACTTGGGGATGCCCAAGGCATCCCCTTCTTCATCAACTTATCGGGTTCCTCCCCGAAACTATATTTTTATTCGGTCACATCATATGTGTTTTACTTGGAGCGTCCGTGTGCTTTTATTTTTGTTTATGTTTGAATAAATTCGGATCCTAGCAATCCTTGTGTGGGAGAGATACACGCTCCGCTTTTTCATATGAACACTTGTTCTTCGTTTTACTTTTAATGTTCAATGATAAAAGTTGGAAGCTACAATACTTATTTGGTTGGAAAAGGAAAATGCCTCATATGTCTTGGATAATTTGACATCTGGCAATTGTTTTGAGCTCTCAAGTAGATCATGATTAAGTTTTTTTTTCATGTAGTCTAAGCCTATTAGTGGAGAACTACTGTAGAGCTTGTTGAAATTGGTTTGCATAATTGATCTCTCTTAAGGTCTAGATATTTTCTAGTAGAAGTGTTTGAGCAACAAGGAAGACGAGTGTAGAGTATTATAATGCTTGCAATATGTTCTTATGTAAGTTTTCTTTGTACTCGGTTCATACTTGTGTTTGCTTCAAATAGCCTTGCTAGCCTAAGCCTTGTATCGAGAGGGAATACTTCTCATGCATCCAAAATACTTGAGCCAACCACTATGCCATTTGTGTCCACCATACCTACCTACTATGTGGTATTTCCTGCCATTCCAAAGTAAATTGCTTGAGTGCTACCTTTAAACAATTCAAAATTTATTACCTCTGATTTGTGTCAATGTTTTATAGCTCATGAGGAAGTATGTGGTGTTTATCTTTCAATCTTGTTGGGCAACTTTCACCAATGGACTAGTGGCTTCATCCGCTTATCCAATAATTTTGCAAAAAGAGCTGGCAATGGGATTCCCGGTCCCAAATTAATTAACAAAAATAGACACTCCTCCATGGTATGTGATTGTTGGACGGCACCCGAGGATTCGGTTAGCCATGGCTTGTGTAAGCAAAGGTTGGGAGGAGTGTCATCATCATAATGAAACTAAAATAAAAAGGCACTCCTTCATGGTATGAGATTGTTGGCAGGCACCCGAGGATTCGGTTAGCCATGGTTTGTGAAAGAAAGGTTGGAAGGAGTGCCGCCCAAAAATAAAAATAATTCATGGGAGCCGCTCTTGAAGGTTTGTCTCGCAAGGGGGTTAGAGTGCCCACTACCATTCGTTGACAACAACAAACACCTCTCAAAACTTTACTTTTATGCTCTCTTTATGTTTTCAAAACCAAAGCTCTAGCACAAATATAGCAATCGATGCTTTCCTCTTTGAAGGGCCATTCTTTTACTTTATGTTGAGTCAGTTTACCTACTTCCTTCCATCTTAGAAGCAAACACTTGTGTCAACTGTGCATTGATTCTTACATACTTGCATATTTGCATTCATCATATTACTTTGTGTTGACAATTATCCATGAGATATGCATGATACAAGTTGAAAGCGACCGCTGAAACTTATATCTTCCTTTGTGTTGCTTCGATGCCTTTACTTTGAACTTATTGCTTTATGAGTTAACTCTTATGCAAGACTTTTGATACTAGTCTTGAAGGTATTATTCATGAAAAGTTTTGCTATATGTTATCTATTTGTTAGCAACTATAGATCATTGCCTTGAGTCACTTCATTCATTTCATATGCTTTGTAATAGTATGATCAAGGTTATGTAAGTAGCATGTCACTACAGAAATTATTCTTTTTATCGTTTACCTGCTCGGGACGAGCAGGAACTAAGCTTAGGGATGCTGATACGTCCCCGACGTATCCATAATTTCTGTCGTTCCATGCTTGTTTTATGACAATACTTACATGTTTTGTTTGCACTTTATGATGTTTTCATGCATTTTCCGGAACTAACCTATTAACAAGATGCCACAGTGCCAGTTCCTGTTTTCTCGTCGTTTTTGCTTCCGTGAAAGGCTGTTCGGGCAATATTCTCGGAATTCGACGAAACGAAGACCAAACCTCCTATTTTTCCCGGAAGCGTCCAGAACACCGAAGAAGAGTCGGAGAGGGGCCAGAGGGCCACCACACCATAGGGCGGCGCGGCCTGGCCTGGGCCCGCGCCGGCCTGTGGTGTGGTGCCCCCCTGCGCCGCCTCTTCGCCTATAAAATCCCTTTCGACCTAAAAACACCGTAACTCTGGACGAAACTCCAGAAAGACTCCAGGGGCGCCGCCACCATCGCGAAACTCCAATTCGGGGGACGAGAGTCTCGTCCCGGCACCCTGCCGGGACGGGGAAGTGCCCCCGAAGCCATCTCCATCAACGCCATCGCCTCCATCATGCTCCGTGAGTAGTTCCCCCATGGACTACGGGTTCTAGCTGTAGCTAGTTGGTATTCTCTCCCCCATGTACTTCAATACAATGATCTCATGAGCTGCCTTACATGATTGAGATTCATCTGATGTAATCGGTGTTGTGTTTGTCGGGATCCGATGGATTGTTACGTTATGATTGTCTATCTACAAAGTTTATGAAGTTATTGTTGCTGCAATCTTGTTATGCTTAATGCTTGTCACTAGGGCCCGAGTGGCATGATCTTAGATTTGAGCTCTATACTTATTGCTTAGATTGTATCTACAAGTTGTATGCACATGTCACCGTCCGGAACCAATGGCCCCGAAGTGACGAAATCGGGACAACCGGAGGGGATGGCGGTGATGTGAGGGACACATGTTTTCACGGAGTGTTAATGCTTTGCTCCGGTGCTCTATTAAAAGGAGTACCTTAATATCCAAGTAGTTTCCCTTGAGGCCCGGCTGCCACCGGCTGGTAGGACAAAAGATGTTGTGCAAGTTTCTCATTGCGAGCACGTACGACTATTATTGGAAAACATGCCTACATGATTAATGATCTTGATATTCTGTCTTAATGCTATTTCAATCCTATCAATTGCCCGACTGTAATTTGTTCACCCAACACTTGTTATTGGAGAGTTACCACTAGTGTAGATAGCTGGGAACCCCGGTCCATCTTTCATCATCATATACTCGTTCTACATGTCAATCTGTTTTCCGGTGCCATTGCTCTCATATTGTTATTACTCGCTGTCGTGTTATCGTTACTATTGCTCTCATATCATTGCTACTTTCACATCACCCCTGTTGCTAGTGCTTTTCCAGTGTGCAGCTGAATTGACAACTCAGTTGTTAAGGCTTATAAGTATTCTTTACCTCCCCTTGTGTCGAATCAATAAATTTGGGTTTTACTTCCCTCGAAGACTGTTGCGATCCCCTATACTTGTGGGTCATCAGTATGGTGCGTAATGTAATCAACAACTACATCCTCGGACATAGCATCAATGTTTTATCCCTAGTGGCAACAGCACAACACAACCTTAGGGGTTTCTATCACTCCCCCAGGTGTCAATGCAGGCATGAACCCACTATCGAGCATAAATACTCCCTCTTGGAGTTACTAGCATCAACTTGGCTAGAGCCTCTACTAATAACGGAGAGCATGCAAGATCATAAACAACACATAGGTAATAACTTGATAATTAACATAACATGGTATTCTCTATCCATCGGATCCCGACAAACACAACATAGAGTATTACAGATAGATGATCTTGATCATGTTAGGCAGCTCACAAGATCCAACAATGAAGCACAATGAGGAGAAGACAACCATCTAGCTACTGCTATGGACCCATAGTCCAGGGGTGAACTACTCACTCATCACTCCGGAGGCGACCATGGCGGTGTAGAGTCCTCCGGGAGATGAATCCCCTCTCCGGCAGGGTGCCGGAGGAGATCTCCAGAATCCCCCGAGATGGGATTGGCGGCGGCGGCGTCTCTGGAAGGTTTTCCGTATCGTGGTTTTTCGCATCAGGGGTTTCGCGACGAAGGCTTTAAGTAGGCGGAAGGGTGGAGTCGGAGGGCTAACGAGGGGCCCACACCATAGGGCGGCGCGGGCCCCCCTCTGGCCGCGCGGCCCTATGGTGGCGGCGCCTCGTCGCCCCACTTCGTATCCCTTTCGGTCTTCTGGAAGGTTCGTGGCAAAATAGGACCCCGGGTCTTGATTTCGTCCAATTCCGAGAATATTTCGTTACTAGGATTTCGAAACCAAAAACAGCGAGAAAACAAGAATCGGCTCTTCGGCATCTTGTTAATAGGTTAGTTACAGAAAATGCACGAATATGACATAAAGTGTGCATAAAACATGTAGGTATCATCAATAATATGGCATGGATCATAAGAAATTATTGATACGTCGGAGACGTATCACAAGGTTACCCTTCCGGCTTGGCCTGGGCAGGGTTATGGACGCCACTGGTTATCTTCAGGACTCTTAGTCCAATTTGTATCTTGTCCGTACTCGGACGTATTCGATCTTCTGTATGATTTGGATCTTTGTATTGTATATTTGTATCTTGACTCGTTGGAGTCGTTGTTGTAATATATGTATCTTGTGGGCTCTATTGTAATCCTGTTGTAATGTTACCGCTCGTGTTAATTCCTCTGGCATCACGTGTGTGATTTATCGTGCACGTCGTGTCGGAGGGCGTCTCAGAATCGACATCGTGCGGATTTCAGCGGGATCGCTGGAATCCTCAGGATACCGGTTCCGGGGCGTCACAAGTTGGTATCAGAGCTCAGGTTGCGGTACCCCACTAGTCCAGCCTGTAGGATAACCTTGCCAATGGTCGTTAAGTTTAGAGTGTCAAAACCTATTTTCTATAATTCGTTGGATAGTTCTGATTAGCTCTGATTTTTCTCCTTATTTACATTTTTTCTTCTCTTACCTTTCCGCGTTTTGAGTCTTCTCTCTTATCCAAGTTTCTCTGAGTCTTAGGTTCCGACGTGGGTTGGACGATCTCTGCCTTAACCTAATAGGACCGATCTTTGGAGACCTTTCCGACAGAAGAACATCACCGACGTCTAACCTTCGTCTTCTTCATTGATATCATCTATGCCTCTCTGATCTTTCTACAATTCTTTGTTCTTTGACTCCGTCGAATCTTCGCTGACAATGCTTGTTGATATCGTCAATCAGAATTCTGGGAGCTGTTACACGACTCTTCTATTCATGTACAGAGTAATACTTCGAGTATGGGATGGACTGATCACCCTACCGATACTCTTATTATTCGCTCTTGTCACATTGAATTGGTGGATCCGTGTTACTCCTTCCTTGTTTCTCCGGAGTCATCATCGTCAGCGGAACAACGACTTCTTGTTAGTGGTGTCGCCGATCTACGTGGAGCAAGAACCCTTGTTAGTGGTGTCGAGAAGGTCGACACGTCGCCCGAAGATCCGATAGTTCACCTTTCCCCCCGTACCTTGAGGTGGAACCTCGGGGCGAGGTTCCTTGTTAGTGGTGTCGATTGTAACGGCCCCGGGTAGTATCCCATATTAGATCTGTCTGTTCTTTCCATTTATGCATTATCATGTCATCATGCATCATATCATCCACAAGATTTTATCAAATAAAATTATTTTGAATAAAAACTATTTATTTTGTGTTACCCCTCTCATATGGTTTATATAATAAACCCTCCCCTATGTATTTTCTTTTAACAAGTTCTAAAACTATTTTTCGTTGTGAAAAGTTTTCAAATTATTTTTAAACCCAGTTTTAAAGTTTTGACAAATGACCACTTCTTTTCTCTACCTTTTACTCCTTGCTTCCTTTCTCTCAAGTCTTGTCCTTCATATCTATCCAAGTAATCTGAAGAAGTATGTCTGGGCGAGAGAAGGAGCCATCCCGTATCGGTCATCTAGTCTTTTGCTTCTTTCCACCGTGCAACACTTGTGATCCAACAACAACCAGCAATGATCGTTCATGTTCCCACCAAGCCCACCTCTTTTGTTTTTCTCTCCACCAAACAAGCAGCCTACCCTTCTCATTTCTTTTCTTCCTGAAGCGAGCCCTCTCTCTTCACCTATTTTACTCTCTCCCTCGCACTGCTATCCTTATGTTGCGATTCTTTATCGAGTCACGTGTCCTATTCCACTTGTTTACCATAATGATCCTATATGTATCATTCCTCACCCATAGCCGTTGTTTGATGTTTGAGCCTTGCGAGTCGTAGGCGTGTTTAGGCTCTGTTGTTTATCTCGACCTGATATCGGGATATGTTGGGTTGTTGGGAGGTTATCACATGCTATATCAGTTGTTGGAGATACACATGCTTTACTTACTTGTTAACAACTAAAATTGTAAGCAGAGCCATCTGTGAGCCCATTTGCGAAAGCATCGGAACTTTGACTCGCTAATGTCCCCTAGGACCCGAGTTCTTGTTATCTGTTCCGAGATTGAGCGCTCTACCCATGCGTGGGGATTCACTGGGACCCCCCTCACCCATTACCTTTTCTCAAGTCGGTTGAAAAGGGGGCCACAACCTTGGTTTTATTTGGCGCATGCATGTTTATATACTGTTGCCTTCGGGTGTTTACTTCCTGTTGCCTTCGGGTGTTTATATTCTGTACTGCACTGCATAATTGCTAGACGACTTATCTAGTGCTTGGCCATTAGAGCCCGCCTAGACGCCTACGCAACCTCTGGGTCCGTCTCGGAGTACGGCCGAACTTCGTCACGGGTAGCTTAGTTGGGTGGCCCCCCTAGACTTTCTTGTTGAACTGGGAACGGTCTTGTTGTGAGACATCCACTCGTCGTAAGTGGGTCGAGCATGCGTATGGTAACATTTGGGCAACCCCTGCAGGGTGTACATCTTATCGATAAGCCGTGTCCGCGGTTATGGACGACTTGGAATTGTATAGCTTGATCATAGAACAACTTACACCTTATACTTGTTGTTAATAATCTGATAATAACTTGCGTAGTAATATAGCATTACTACAACCGATACCTAATAAAACTTGTCCACCGTTGAGTGCCATTTACATTGCCTCTTCGCAATTGTTGAAGGGGATATGTGTAATCGGCTGGGTTATGTTTGTGTAGCATTTTATCTGTTACCTTATGCGCTCTCTTACCTTATCTGAGTAGACGGATGTTGTAGTGTGTCTCTATTGGTTATAGTTTTGCTGCCGCTAAACCTACCATATAGCCCCAGGCGATATATATATATATACTCGCTCGGCGAGCATAGCCATTTCTAGTCTCGCTAAGTACGTGCCGGAGTTCGTTCCTTGGTACTTACTCTCGCCTTTTCCCCTTTCTCTTTTGCTTCCTCCCTTTTGTCGGCAACCGATGGCCCGACTTCGACGAGTACAAGATGACGACGTTAGCAAGGTTACCCTTCCGGCTTGGCACTGGGCAGGGTTATGGACGCCACTTGGTTATCTTCGGGACTCTTAGTCCAATTTGTATCTTGTCCGTACTCGGACGTATTCGATCTTCTGTATGATTTGGATCTTTGTATTGTATATTTGTATCTTGACTCGTTGGAGTCGTTGTTGTAATATATGTATCTTGTGGGCTCTATTATAATCCTGTTGTAATGTTACCGCTCGTGTTAATTCCTCTGGCATCACGTGTGTGATTTGTCGCGCACGTCGTGTCGGAGGGCGTCTCAGAATCGATATCGTGCGGATTTCAGCGGGATCGATGGAATCCTCAGGATACCGGTTCCGGGGCGTCACACCTTGGCAGCCGCCCATGGCTGCCATGGGTCAGGGCCGGTCCTGGGGGACACCAACCGGGATTAAAGGGTACCCTTTAGTCCCGGTTCGTGTCCCCAACCGGGACTAAAGGTTTTTCCAGGTGCCTTTCCATGCACCCTTCACCCCCCCCCCCCCCGTGGATCGCCTTTTTTGACACTGTAAAATAGAAAAGAAAATGATAGAAAATTCAAAAAATAAAATGTTTTCAGATTCTTGTATGTTATGCAACCTACTATTAGGCAAAATTAACAAATTTGAATTTTCACCTTTTTTGCAAAAAAGTTTTGAAAAATGGTAAAACCGCAATAACTTTTGCATACGACGTCGAAAAATAACGTATAATATATCAAAAAAATCCAAATGAAAATAGGAAAGCAGGAAGATTTTAGTTTTTGCTATAAATTCTGGATTTTATATTTTTTTATTTTTTAAAAAATTAAAATTAATAATTGTATCATGCATAAAGATTACTATTACTTTTACCCTTTTAGATTTTCAATTTTTTAGGTTTGGCAAAAAAAAATTAAAATAAAATTAAAATAAAAATAATAAAAATTAAAAAGTTAATGTTTATTTATTTATTTAAGATTATTATTACATCATTACTTTTGTTTATTAAAAGAATTATTTGAAATTCAAACAATAAAGAAATGTGACATCGACCAACATATGTTAATATGATTGATATGATACTACTATCACATACATGCGCGCGAAGCACTTGGATGCGGGACGGGATGGAACTCGGAAGTTAAGCGTGCTAGTGCTAGAGTAGTGGGAGGATGGGTGATCGAGCGGGAAGTTTGACCACGAGTAAGTAATTTGACTAGAGATAAGTGTAGTTAGAGATAGAGACTAAACTAAGTAAATGAAATAATAGAAATTCTGAAAAAATAGGAAAAAAAAATGGAGCGGAAAAAAATTAGAAAAAAAAATTCGAAAAAATTACACGGGAGACATTTTCGCCCCGACGCGCGGAACGAACGCGGATGGACCTTTAGTCCCGGTTCGTAAGCAACCGGGACTAAAGGGGGGGCCTTTAGTCGCGCATATTTAGTTCCGGTTGCGCAACCGGGATTAATGCCCTTTGCGAACCGGGACTAAAACCCCTTTTTCTACCAGTGCAATCATGTCCGTGAATACGATATTGTCCCAGTAAATTACTTCCTTCATCCAGTTTGACAAGACATAAAATATTTCTTTAACTCAAAATTATTTTCTCTGGCTAAGTCTACCAAAAAAAAATTGGTATCTATGCACCTAATAAGTACACTATTTCATAATAGATCTAAGGAAACTGATTAGATGTTGTAAATATTAACCCTTTTGTAAAACAAAAATACTGTTTTCTTCAAACTTGGTAAGAATTAAGAAGAACTGACTTACGACACAATAAGTAGACCCTAGTTTTTTTTAATAATGAGCATTTCATTACTTAAAAGTTTAAGCATTACATCTGACCTCTATACAACTGAGACGCACACCACTTTTCGATCCAATAAAACTTTAGTAAGTAGAGCTAGCGTAATAGTATATATGTATCAAATAATTCCCTTCTTGTTCCTTGGTGAGTGGGTTGTTACTTGTTAGAGTATATTTCATCATATAGCTCAATTGTCGTATCTTCAATTTTTTCTCTGGTCCCTTCAACAAATATCCATATTAGAAGTGCAATTAGATCCCCCTGTCACCAGCCTCGGCTCCGCCCCCTCGCCCCATCCCGGCTTGGCTCTCTGGTCGATGTTGCAGATGCCTCGCTCATGGGCATCGTGCGGTTGTTTGCAAAGATCCCTTTCGGTGCTCCCGCTGTTTGGAGAACGGCCACCGTAAGCATGAATGCCGCAACCCCTGGCGTCCTCTTAGCTCCTTGGCATGCCAGTGTCCTACCATGTCGCCGATCATCATCACGCTTCAGCTTCATGTGTGGGTTTGATGGGATCGGCTCCTCCCTCCAAAGAATTTCGTTGTGAGTCTTGGGCATCGGTCGTTTCTACTCCTGCTGGCTCTGTTCCATTGTCTGATGTGGTGTTGCAGTCCACTCTGGTGGCTCAGGTTGAGCAGTTGCAAGGTTGCTTGGTGCGGATTGCGGGCTTTCTGGAACGGGCAGAGGCTACTTTGAGCAAGATCTCCCCTTTGCCGGCTATGTTGGAGACCACCCATACATTGTGTCCTCCTAGTGAGGTTGGTGTTGACTCCGCATAGGATAGGGGAGATGAGATCTATGGATGCTTCTCTCCTCGTTTTGGGGACAGTCCGCCGTCGTCGTTGTCCGCCTTGCCCTCTGCATCGTCTACCGCTGAGGGCGACGCCATTGCTGCGATTGTCACTCCGGAGCTGCAGATCATGCCTGATCTTCAGGATCTTCTTGGGAGTTCCACTTTGCCTCTGTCAATGGAGCATATGGAGGTGGATTTGTCGCCGACCTTATGCTCACTTGGGTCCTCAGATGTGATTTCCGCGCCCCACCCACCACCGTCGGCTCTTAATCCAGATGCTCTCTTTGCAAAAGAACTTTGCGACGTGCTCAGCAGCTTGGAGGCTGCTATTCCTGGATGCGGAAGGGCGATTGCTTGCATCCTAACAGGAACGACAATCAAGCGCAAAAGTAAAAAGGTGGATGATTGCCCTCGTAGTGAAACCAGGAAAGAGAAGCCACTCAAGTGCAAAGGCAAGAAAAGTGGCGCCATAGGAAAGGTGCTCGAGGATGCTTGATGGATGATCTTTGTTTCTCGCCCTATCCACTTGGTTTGGGTATGGTGTGTGATCCTCATGTCGCAGCGTCTTCGCTTCGACATTGGTTGAAGGTAGCCTAATTTCTGTTTAGTGGGGTTTCTCGTTTGGCTTGGTTGTTTCTCGGGTCTTGAGTGGACTTGCCTCTGTGTGAAAGTAGGAATCGCCATGTGATACTTTGTTGTATGGTTTTTGCCCGGTTTTCCGCAAATTAACCGGACATTTTCTTCTTAATTAATGGATTAGTTGCCTTCGTTTCAAAAAAAGATCCCCATGTCCATTGTTGGTCATCTAACCTTCTCTTCTAAATGAGCTTTAGGTTGATCCATTATAGGGGTCCTTTCGTGAACAACCATAGGTATAAGGTTTGGGTTAACCTCAATAGGATAATTTGGTAACTGAAAGTCATGGTCATTCCGAGAGTTTGTCCAATCATGATAGCCATGGTCATTCGGAAACAATTCTTTCAATTTCCTTTCATGACGATTTATCCATCTACCAGGTAAACACAATAATCCCATAAGCTTAATGCTGGTAACATGCATATGAATAATAAACAAAAACAATGATATTTTGGTCAAGAGCATCTATTAATTTTAATATAATACATGTTATGATTTTGTAAACGTTTCCAGAGTTAGGATCTGCGAAAACAATTTCAAAATTCAAAGAAATAATAAATAAAGTACTGATCTATTGAGTATAGAATATATAAATGTACACAAGGTTATATGAATACGGTACGTGAATACAAACTTCCAAGGTCAAATGACTTAGAAAATAGCTTTCTATGAAACTGAAAACCCATAGGTCTTTTTTCTATAGAAATAACTAGCGTTATATCAAAAGGAATTTTGTCTGTGACATCCAAAACACATGTTGTTTTTTCTATTGAAATAACCAACGTTATATCAAAAACAAAATAAAAAAAATATACAAAATCGCCTCTAATTTTCTTGTATTCTCAATTTCCCTATTTTATTAATTGAAACTGGCATACACATGCAGTTTTTAGGACATGCGAGAAAAGAAAAGGAAAGGAACATAGACGTTAGTGATTCATATGAACACACGCACGCGCACCTTATCTCTATGAGCATGTACGAGAGACTTCTCTATCGACGGAACATCACATCACATTGAAAATATATTTCACCTTTATGAGATACCAAATCGTCAAATATGAGGTTTGATCCTCGATGAGTCAGGGTGTCACTGTCCTCCTAATCATCCAAAACCTCAGGTTAATTCTCGAGTCATTATCATGTTGCAAGGGAGCTTTTGGATATATATATAAAAGTCCCCTGCCACTTCCAAAGAACAACCGGAGTTTAAAGTTTCGAAGTTCCCGAACTAAAATGCGCCTATGATAGACACATTTGACGGACTGTGGTGTTGATTATCGTACAATGCGTAAAATCTACTAATAGTACATGGCCATTCGACGACAGTATACAATCGGCACACTTGATCTAGTTGTGCAACCAACAATCATAACATAACATAACATGGTAAACAGATAAACTATGACCTCACCCGACTCGCCACGTCTTCCTTCAATCCATGTCCAATACTTTGAATCTGGCTCACCTATCCATCTCCTAGGCTCCAACAACAATATTCACTTCCTGATTACTTATTGTGTCTACATTGTTAGTGATAACCCGACATGGTCTTTTGACCACTAGACTAATCACAGCCACGTCGGACGGGTTAAGTCCGGCATGAAGCAGACTCGGCCAAGATGCTGCGTCACTATAGTAATATACCATGCAGTGGGCGTAGCTGGGACCCGAGGCTTACGCTGGCCGGGAGCTCCTAAATCCTCTGATGCCCCGAGAAAACTTTGCGGATGCTTCATTAAGTTGACAATGACAACGTCAACAAAACTAAACACGGATATTCTCTTGTTCATAGGGCACAATCTTCTGTCCGGGTCAAAGGCTGAAATATGGATAAGAATGACCTATGCAAGCAAATGGAGATATGTCAGTACATAAGACAAAGATGTAGCTGAAGTTTGAAACTTTGAATTCAGATGGTCATATATATGCGTGAATGTACACGCATAACTCAGTAATACTACACAGCTGTAGCTGGCATATAGACCAGACCAATCAATAACTACTAGTAGTATATTTATTCCTTTATGCTTCTTGGAGTGAAAAGTCCAAATTTGTTACTAAATATTATACAATACACTATAGCATATACTACTACTTCAATACTTCCAGAGCGACGGCTATGTATACAAAACCATACAATGATCAACCAGGACTATATTAGGCTGCTCATAGTGGGGAGTAACTTAAACTAGTAACATATGCCATGTTACTAGTCTAGGTTACTACCTTCATAGTGGGTAGTAACTTATATGTGGTGTCATGCATTGTGTCATTTATTATGTTGTAGACTCATTTTGTCTTGGGGTGTGTGATGTTATGGTAACATAGCTAGTTACCACCTCACTCTTTTTCTTCATTTATTCGCATGCCATGTCACCAAAATGTCTTGAGATGTGTGATGTTACTAGCTATGTTACTCCCACTATAAGCAGTCTTAGTACATCTCTCGAGCCTGAGGACCACGATGGCAATATATATTACCGTGTTACTCGATCTTACAAGCATGCTTAATTGCTAGTTAAACAGCGCACAAATATCATGACATCGTGGTTAAGACGTTCTGGTCCGAACCCGTCAATGTCCTTAGCCACCGGAGCTGCAAGTAGCAGCACAGTGTAGCTAGTAGCTTCTGAAGACGCTGCTCGATCGCGTGCGGCAAGGGCCATGTTAGATCTCCTAGAGGGGCAAACTTGCGTGTTTCAAAGGTCAAACTAGCTAGGCGTTTGTTTGGTAAAGGGAAGCAATCTCCAGCCATCGATCTCAATCAAGCGCCAGTGGCTTAACTGACTAGCAGCAGCAAGCAGGGGCGTACTTGAGAAATTAAGTGCCTCGTGCTAAATGTGGGAATTTATGCATGGGCTAAGAATTCAACGTAGGCTTTCAGATGAAGAAAATACTGATGGGGAAGTTGCAAGAAATATCCTAGTATCTGTTTTGATTATTCGACTTGTAGATTATCCCACGTTATCTGTTCTGATACAAAATTACGGGTGATTTTTAACAGTTTTTTATTCTATGCTTTCACATTATCTTATGTTAATTACTATCTTTAGCAATTCTTCGTCGTAATTACTACATTCGGTTTATACACTTGTTATGATTTTGGTACCTGACTTGCCAAGTGGGTCCTGACCAGTGGGCCATAGATTCGGTTTTCTTATGGCTCGACTTCTCCAAGTTCGACTATCAACGGCAATCACCTCCAACTCTCCTTCCGATTGTCATTTGTTCTGTTATCTTCAAATGGAAGAAGTGGTGTTGTGGTTTGTGCTAGAGAAGGATGGGACCGTGCAACATGGTAAAACTTAATCTTGTAGACGGTTCAAAGATGTCTTGACGGGCCCGGCAGGGAGGCAAACCAATTCACGTAGGGAAAGAAGCCGGGAGGAAATATGCAATGGCGCACACCACATGTACTTGATGACAAACATCCACTTGGCAGATCTCTACCAAAATAAAGAATGGTGTAAAAGTGGCATAATTTTCAATAAATAGGATAATTAGGACAAACAAGTTATTAAATGGGAAACTAATTTCAAAAAAATAATGAAGTTCGATAAGTAAAATATGCACCAAAATTAGTTCATTGCCTATCACATGAACATAGAGATCCCTAAACTCCAAAATCATATAAATTCAGTCCATAACTTTGGAAGCCTTAGAAAGATACCATACCTCAAACCTTTGAAAAGTGGTTTTATGGCATGGCAATCTTTAAACGTGGCAGTCTAATCATCGCTAGAAATCTTTAAACGTGGCAGTCCAATCTTTACTTGAAGTTCGGAACAAAATGAGCAAACCAATGAAATATAAAAATTGTTCTTCTAAACATGAAAAAATAGTGCTTCAAGATCCATTAAAAATAGAAGTAGTCTAAAATGTTGAGAAGAGTAAAACAATCCAGGAGTTTCTAAAACTGAAGAAAATTTTGCAATATATAGACAAGACGTATATATTAGAAAAAAAGATCATGGATTCAAAAAAAAAGATAACGAAAAGTTTGGGAACCTTCATAAATTCCTAGTAAGAATGTAAAATACAATCAACTCGAAATTGGGAAAGTCTATATTCAGCACAATGTTGTTTACTGTATCCCTTACACTTCCATTTCTTTCCCTGTCTTCCTAACTATTTTGCCCTTCACCACTCTTACATCCACTCTACAAGAGAAGGCAATTCATACATCCATTTGAAGACAAGATATATACAGGCAGTAATTCTAGCTCATACTATTATAATATACCATTCTCATGTACATACATATGCAATTCATCGTCATCGTCCGCGCAAACAAAAATGTTGTTCTCTCAACTTGAGTAAAGTATGCACAAGAGAAAAATATTACTAACAGCAGGATAGGGCTCTTCAGAGACCCCAAAAGGACAGACATAAAAAAATTCCAGACCCAGTCAGCAAAGAAGTGCTCAAAAGTTCATGCTAAAAACAGTAATTGTCCCCCTCCCTAAAACATATTACATAAATTGTCACACTTGATGAAGCGGTGCAACAAAAGAGCCGGTTATGTGTAGTACATAGCACCTCGATGGCAACATAAAAACACATGCTAGATGCTAGTGACGCAGCAATCTAGCATGAATCAAATTAGCTCAAATGCGGTTTTAAGGCGTGGTAATTTTTTTGACGTGGCAGCCTAGTCATGGCTACAATTCAAGAAGCTCCAATTAAGTTTCCGGAGGTTTGAACAAAATGAGCAAAATAATGAAAAATACATATTTTTCTTTTGAACCATAAAACATCTAAAATATTGAGAAGAGTAAACAAATCTGAGATTTTCTAAAAGTGAAGAAAATTTAGCAAAAAATGATAAAGTGTGTGTATATTAGAGGGAAATCATGAAATTTAAAAAATAAACTAATAATTTGGGGATATTCACAAAAATTCAGAAAATATGACAAATTTCATTTAACTCCAAATAGGGAAAGCCTATATTCAGCACGATGATACTTTATTTGTACCCCTTGCAATTTCTTTTTCTCCACAGTCGGTCCGGTATTTCTAATTCTTTTGCCCTTCGGCATTAAATCCACTCATACACGAGAAGGAAATTCATACGTCCATTTCAAGACAAAAAAAATGTAGCAACTCTAACTCATACTAATATACCATTCTCATGTACTGACGTATGCAATTCATCGTCCCGGCAGACAACAATGCAGTTCTCCCCACTCAAGTAAAGTATGCTGAAGAGAAAAATATTACTACCAACAGCATAGAGCTCTTCCGAGACCCCGAAAGGACAAACATCAAGGGAACTCAAAATCTAGTCAGCAAGAAAGTGCACAAAAGTGCATGTTAAGAATAGTAACTGTCCCTCTCCCTAAAAAAGATTACAGTAAATTGTCACACTTGATGTCAATGGCGCAACAAAAGAGCCGGTTAACTATAGTACATGCCGACTCGATGGCAAGATATTATAAAATGCATGCTAGACGCCATGGCACAACAATCTAACATGAATCAATTAGAGGATAACCCTGACCCTGTGCACGCATGCATGTATGTGGGTCAACCATTCCTCCAGGCTCGACACAGTACAAACGCAAACATTCGGAACTCATGTGAAGGCAAACCATTCTCATATTCCGTCAAAAAGAATTGCGATCCATCGGACTCGATCGAGTAAAGTACGCAGAAGAAAATAAAAAAAACATCACTAGAAAAAATATCACT
The DNA here is from genome assembly GCF_022539505.1 of Lolium rigidum. Taxonomy (NCBI): domain Eukaryota; kingdom Viridiplantae; phylum Streptophyta; class Magnoliopsida; order Poales; family Poaceae; genus Lolium; species Lolium rigidum. Next base: position 49,290,277 of record NC_061513.1, on the reverse strand, counting down.
AGCTGCAGCATATAGCTCTTCAGTGACTCCTAAGGGCACAAGACCAAAAAGCGCTGAAAAGTGCGCGTAAGTATGATTGATGTCCCTCTCCGGCTCTCCCTCTAAAAGATTGCAGTAGATCGGGGGTGGTCTAACAAAAGCGCCTGTAAACTATAGTACGTGCGGTCTCGATAGCAGTACTATATAGCAACACACTAGATCTATAGTGGTGCAACGGACAAATAACATGATTACATAGAAGATGATAACCCTGACCCTTCTCGCCACGTCCTCCTGCCTCTTCAAAGTAATTATATATTTCATCAATGTAATATTTTTTTACAGAAGATAAAAAAAAAACTTCATAGAAAGCCCCCATACAAAGAAAATAAAAACAAAGTTCTTGGGGTCTCTACACACACCGACACTACCGACCATCGCCATTTCGTCGCCCCATCAACATAGTCGAGAAATCTTGCTAGATCCCACCAGCAACAAATCACCTTCCATGCATCAGGGTTGCCATCTTCCGCTGCACGCCAACGCCATCACAAATGCACACCGCATCTATCAGGCAGCTCACGGAAGACTCTTGTATGCTCCACCGTGGCACCGGAGAGAATGCCGCAGTAGGAGGGCCAAACATCGCAGAGTCAACACCGCAGACCCGTCGACACCATCCACGAACCCTAACATTGTCGGTCTGAAGAATCAACTTGCAAACATTTCTATCAGCTCCAAGGCGATGGCATAAAGGACACCGCCAGTGTGGAAGTGAAACTGCGCCAAAAAAAAATCATCTGAACGCCACTCCCACCACCCTAAAAGTGCAGCGTGACATACTAACCCTGACTCTAACCACCAAGCCACAAATGAGGGCACTCCTGCTGTCGGAGCTTAAGCGGAGGCACATCACCCTCGCCTGTGGAGATCGCGGGAAGTCGGTGACGTCTCCCTTGTCGCCTTTCTGGTGAGGAGAAGGGGCGAGTTGTGCGAATTTCTCTTTTATGTTGTGTTGGCTGGGTTTCACGTCCTCCTGCCCTGAGGCCCCAACAAGAAAACAACTTGCTGACGACGCACTGCAGGAAAAAGTCTATTTCAAACCCTGAACTCGTAGAGGTTTGGCGGTTTGAACCCTGAAGTCGAAATCCCTGTCGTTCATACCCTGAACTATTATATCCCGGTCTAAATTAAACCTTGAACCTGTTTGGTACACCGGGAAGCAAAAATCCCGGCCGGGATTACATGCTACTTTCACTCATAGTGGAGCCCATGTATCATATTCATTTTGTTCTACTAATTTTCTTTTATTTACTCTCAAATTCATCCCAATCGAGCAACCCGTGGCAACGGCATCAACAGGGATGGTGTCTGGGAAGAGTCGGGGCTGCGTGAGATAGGCACCTGCGGCGCGTCCGGCCTGATGGCTTGGCCAGATTATGTTCTGAAGTTAGGACGAACAGCTCAGCTGATTAATTTAGTTGTCTCTCCAATCTCATCTCTCACTATGTTTCTAAATCGAAGGCAGCGACGTTGCTCCAAATCACGGGTAGTAGTGGTGCTGGATAACAACACTTGATTAATCAGCGCATATACACCAGTACTAGACAAATATTTTGTCTCTCTGAATTGCTACACACACAGATAACATCACTTCATAAATGTCGATGTGGTAGTACCGTAGTACTGGTACTGGATCGATGTTTGTTTCAATTCTTCCACAGATTTGCGGTCGATTAGACGGACATCACCAGTTCATCTGTACCGGATTTGGGCGGCCTGCGCCGACCAGCACTTGCGCATGCGATATAGCCCTCTCCCCTCGGCTACCGCCGCGCAGGGACTCGAGGCCATGCGGAGCCGCCGCGAGATCTTGGCCAATTACCGTCGGATGGCATCCTGGGATGGCGGGCGCTTGCTTTGTTTAGTGGCGTGTTGCTCGTCCTCGTCCCTCGCACGGGGAAGTTAGTCCATGAACAGCTGGAGCGAGGATGTGCATTGGAGTGGCGTGGCCGTCGAACGACGTGGTCAGATGGGCAGGCATGCTGCTCTGCGTGGGGCCCTCCTCTACGGCAAGATGAGAACATAATCCAAGAGAGAGGGGAATAGAGGTAGGAGATACATATGACAGGTGGGCCCATGATGGTAGTGAGAGTAACAATTTTTAAATTTCATTTATTTTCTGAAAATCCAGCTCAGGGTTTAATTTAGACCGGGATATAATAGTTCAGGGTATGAACAACAGGGATTTCGACTTCAGGGTTCAAACCGCCAAACCTCTACGAGTTCAGGGTTTGAAATGGACTTTTTCCCGCACTGCATGTCAACCAGGTCACTGCTACTACTGATTTAGTTTTACCTGCCATTGTACTACTCTCTAAACTAATCACGGCCACGTCGGACAGCTTAAGGTCGATCCGCCCAGCCTCCCCCGGATAGCAACGCGCGGCGAGAAGCGAGGACTCGGCCACGATCGACGAGCCGATCGAGCGTACCTAGGAGCTTGAGGCTCAGCTGTGACATGGCTGTCGCGCGCCTTCGTCATGGCAGTACTGGCAGGCGGGCCCCACCAGCGGATGAGGACGAGTCGGCCGAGTCTGGGGGCCACCGGTGGAGCCACGTCGACGATGAGACGAGGCATAGGTGGCGCTTCCTCGTTTCAAGAGGCGGTTAGGGCATCTCCAACGGGGCGACCCATCCCGCGCCCGCGCGTCCGGATGGGTCGAAACGGACAAAACCGCGGCCCAACGCGGGGACGCACCGCAAAAGCGGACGGCCGCGGCGTCCGGAACGACGCAAACCCGGCCCAAATCTGGGCTAGGTTTGCGTGGCCGCGGATGGCACGCGCCGTCCGCTCGCGTCCGCGTGCTGGTCGCCTCGTCTCCCCTGGGCCCACCTGTCGGTGACCGTGGGAGTCTATTAAATGGGGATTGGAGGGATCCGGCCCTCCACTCCAGTCCCCACTCCACTCCCCGAGCAAAACCCGCCGCCATGGCCCCGAAGCGACGGTTCGCTCCCGGAGCGAACGACGACGAGGCCAGCAGCAGTCGGCGTCGGCCGCCGGCGCTGCGAAGAGGCGGCCTCCACATCGGAGAGGCCGCTCGCCGCGGCGCGGCATTGCCGCAACCGCCGCCGCTGCTGCTCGAGCCCAAGCCCGAGTCCTCGGAGGAGGACCCGGACCTGCTCGCCGCCCTCATCGTCTCGGCGGCGGAGGAGGAGGCGAAATGGCCGCAACTCCATGCGGCCATTCGCACCTCCGAAATGGAGGAGGCGGCGCGGCGGGAGGTGGAGGACGCGGAGGACCGGGCGGCTCTACGACCGGGCCCTCCGAGCGCGACGGGAGGAGGAGGAGGAGACGGCGCGGCGGGAGGAGGCCGGGCGCCGCGCCGCCGAGCAGCAGCGCCGCCAAGAGGAGAGGTGCCGCCGGCCCGGAGGACTCGGCGCCGGGAGGCCGGGCGGCGCCGGCCGGGCAGAGAGGCAGCGACGCCTCCGGGCGGCGCGGGTGGCTCCGGACCCCCACTCGCCGTGGGAGGAGGCCCCGTGGTCTCCACGGCCGGAGTCCCCGGCGCGGTCGAGCCACAACGAGTGCCTCGCCGCCCGGGGACCTCGACGACGTCGCCGACGACGCCCACGGGGGCTAGGCGGCGCACCGGCGGCCACCGCGCCGCCGACCAAACCCTAGAGGGTTTTTAATTTTATGTTTATATTTTAGTTTAAATTTAAAAGCCCATATAGGGGCTTCTTTTGTTAGTTTTATTTGCCCAAAATAGGGCTATGTACTAAATTTGCCCAAAATAGGGCATATGTTTAATCAAATATCGTTTAAATTTGCCCTTTTAAATTTGTTTTCGTGTTTCTCCAATTTGCGATGCGTCCGCGCGTTGGGCGCAGCGCGCGACCCAAACGGACACGCGGACGCGGGCCGCTGTCCGCGTGTCCGGGCGGCGACTCAAACGGCCCAAAACGGACGGCCCAGCGCGTCCGTTTGGGTCGCGCGGTTGGAGATGCCCTTAAGCCAGCCTCTTCGTCGTCGACTACTCGTCGGCGTGCGACCCTGGACCGCGCGCGCTATAGCTCCCGTCAGCACTCGCGTCTGCTGCTTACTTTGCGGATCGCACCCTCGAGAATAACGAATTCAGCTACGAGGCCCAATCCGTTTTGTGATTTTCTTGGGTCCCTTTTGTCTGCTCTCCTCCTGTCACCAGCAGCAGCAGCCAAGGATCTCGGCATCTCGCCCTTTCCGCTCGTGCCGGCCACTTAGGGCCTGTTTGGTAGACTGGGGGAGCTCAGATTTTCTCACCTCATCCCACTTTTTTCCAAGAGATGTTGTTTGTTGGACCGGCTCGGGTCAACTGAGCACTGCCCACATGATACGAAAAAGAGGTCTTAGCCCTGCCCGAGAGCGAAGCTCAGATTGAGCTTCTCTACTCAACCGAGCTGAGCTCATACGGAAAAAGCCACCGCGGGCCGCGTGCGCGAGGCAGCCAGCTAGGGGTCACAGCCCCGCAGGCCCATTTCCCCCCGTATTCCATCTTCTTCTTGCTCCTCTCCCGTCGGCCACGCACAGGCAATCTTCCGCCATACTCCTCCTCTCCCGATGGCCCTCCTCCCGCTTTCCTCCTCTCCCGCGCCGTCAGACTCCTCCTCTCCGGGATTCCTCTCAAGTTCCTGATTACAATCCATGCTTGTTGTTGACCAGAGTGCAATCTGTGTGCTGGAACTGACGAAATATACATTCTTTTTCCCTGTGCAAATTCAATCTGCCAGATTGATTGAAGCGGACGAGCTAGTACCGGCGGCGCACAATGTCGTCGAACTGGCGGTCGCTGCAGCACCGGCACCGGTACACCTACACCTCCGTCGTGGTGCCCAAGCACTACCAGGAAGCGCTCGCCCTCGTGCCACCCTCGGTCTCCTCCTCCAGCTTCTTCGCCCAGCTGACCAACCTGATATCCCTGACCTCCACCTACGCGCAAGTCGGGACATGCAGCCATCACCGCCGGTCGGATGCGCAGTCTGGACCTCCGCCGCTAGCCCGTGCCTGGGCGAAGCTCCTCGCAGCAGCGACGGCGACGGCTGCGCGTGGCGGCGACTCCTCGCGCCGGCGCCGGCGCCGACAACCTGCAGGGACCCGATTGCTTTTTGGTTTTTGTATCTAAGGAGCCGATTGCTTTATTCTTTTCTGTCCAAGGACCTCTGTGTAAAAATAAGGTGGGAGAAAATCTTTGTCCAGCTTATTTTACCAAACAACATCTGTGCTGAGCTGAGCTGAGCAAACCCAGGCTACCAAACATGAAAGAAAATCTGAGCTAAGCTTGTCTAAGGGCAACATGTATGAGTGGAGATATTGATTCTCTGATAACCCGGGCTACCAAACACGCCCTTAAGCTCTCCGTATCATCACGTACTGCTAAAGATGTGCTTTTCTTCCTTCTACCTGCGCGTGATCATTGTGTTGGGGTAGTGTAGTACTATTTTTATAACGGTTAGCAATAGCAACCAGCTGCTAGCCTGCCACACATGCGCTAGTGGAATCAGTGAAGAATTTAAAACTCCTATCTTCCGAAATCAACGTGCTTTGCAGAAATGTTGCGGGGCCAACCCGGCAGCTTACACGCGGTCCCCCCTCCCCCCCCCCCGACATTGCGCCAAAGAACTTGCTGCGTGCACAAATTTCGTTCGAGAAAAACACTTGTGTGGTTTTTATTTTTATTTTCAAATGGGGGTTATGCGGTCTGTACATCGAAGAGATGCACATGGTGTTGTGAACATTGGCCAGACCAAACCTAAAACTACCATCAACAATGCATGCCATAGCGAAGCGAAACGATAAAACCGCCAGTTCTTGGGTCCGGTCGGCACCGAAGACAAGTGGGACAGAGAAAGGAGCATGTGTCAATTTTACCTTGGGACGTATAATTTTCTTGTATAGACAAAGAAAATCACTTTCAATACGGAAATGCTTTGACCATGTTCTACAAATAGAGCCAACACGCATGAAGGATACAAGCTAGTGAGGTAGATAGCCCTCTTAGAAAGCAGATTCCGAGATAGCCCACCAATAAATGTCACACCGAAAACACAAGCTACTCCACCAACCGTGTTAGGATGAGATGATAAGTTTGTAGACGGCCAAGATATCCTAACATGCACTCCCTAAGCCTTTGGCTTCCTCAATCAAGATATCATTGGGTTTCCTCTTCATCGACTTCTTTGAACATGTCATCCCCACGTGCCTGAACATAATAACCAAGGCATCCATAGTGTTGCTACCTTCGATACTAGCTTATAGTTTGCTATCACAATCCTAGTCCTAACCCGAGTGAGAGAGAATAATTGGGCTCAAGCACTCCATGCCGATGTTGAGAGAGCTCCAGATGCAGTCTAGCGGCATCAGGGCGTGGCGGTGGTTCTCGTGTTGCTCGCAGTGCTCTCCTAACATGGGAGCCATATGCAACAGATAAGCTCAGGGCCGTCTCCTCCAATAAAGCTCGTTGCGTCTGTCATGTTGAGGGATTCATCTTTTTTCTTGCTAATTTTCTCATGTCATGGTGGTGGAGGAGGTGAAGCAGTGCAGAAGGGATTTGGTCATGATGTTGTTAACTTGTTGCTCTGTATAAGGGGTGGTATGGTGCTGCTGCGAGAAGTGAAATCTCTGCAGTTTCTTTACTACCGACTCTTACAACCGAGCTCTGCTATCCCTAGCTAGATTGCTGCCGACATGTATTGTTGTTTTGCTAATTTCATGCCACCGCCAGGTCGTCATCAACCTACATGCCATGGTGCCATCAAGGAGGCCCTTCAGCTACAACATGGTTTTCTCCCGCCATTCCGACCCAAGTGGCCAAGTCCCCTTTGTTGGCATGGTTGACTGCCCGACAAATCTTTGGTTTCCGCTCGGTGGAGGAGTTGGACCACCGATAGGAATAAATGAGATGCATCTCGGTCCTTCGTGACCAGCCCCTGTTCAAAAGAAAATTCGGGGGCAAACATTGTTTTTCTGAACGAGCGAGGTTAAATCAAATGCACCCCACTCAATTGGCACAATGTACATGTATCAGTTTGTATGCTCGGGCAAATGAACGGCAACTTCCCGTTTGTCTACTACAACAAACTCTACTAAGAGAAATTTACCCGGTTGCGGCGATAAAGGGGTAAGGACCGTGGCATGCATCTGGCTCATGGTAGTGTCTGCAATCGTTGTCGGGTCGTTTAGTGACACGTTTATAATTTTTTTAAATGTTTAGGGATGTTGTTGGTGATTACTAATAGATCGAAGAGATTTTCGTCAAAAAGAATAGGAAGAAAAGTATGAAAATCCATTAAATTTAGATGAAAGGTGTCATGAGATCAAGCATATGCCAAAACATGAATCAATTCTCTTCCGCAAAAAAAACTGATTGGGTTGGAGCAAGGATATAAAACCCCATGTGCATGTACCCTAATGTATTACGATATTTGAAAAAATATATGTGGGGTAGCCCTCCTAGCAAGCAGATTCCAGGACAGCTGAACAATAAAAGTCACACCAAAAATACAAGATACTTCACCAACGTGTTAGGATGAGACGATAAGTTGGTAGGCGGCCAAGACATCCTAACATGCACTCCTAAGCCTTTGGCTTCCTCAATCAAGATATAATTGTGTTTTCTCCTCATGGGTTTCTTTTGAGCACGTCATCCCCACGTGTCTGAACATAACATCCAAGGCATCCATAGTGTTGCTCCCTTTAATACTAGTTTATCGTTTGCTATCATAATCCTTGTCCTAACCTGAGTGAGAGAGAAAAATCGAGGCTAAGCATGGTCTTCTGAAGGAGTGTGGTTAAATCAAATGCACCCTACTAATTAAATTGGCACAATATATACAGTCGCAATGCACATGTCTCGGTTGTCTACTCGGTCAAATACACGACGAATTCCCGCCTATCTACTACAACAAACTCTACTAAGAGAAATTTTACCTTGCTTCAGTGGTGAAGGGGCGAGGACGGTAGCATGCATTTGGCTCATGCTAGTGTATGTGTCTGCATTCGTCGCTAGGTAGTTCAATGACATATTTATAACGTTTGTAACGTTTAGGGCTGTTGTTGGTGATTATTGTCTGCAGTCGTCGCTAGGTATTTCAATGACATATTTGTAACTTTTATAACGTTTAGGGTTGTTGTTGTTGATTATCGTCTGCAATCGTGGCTGGGTGGTTTAATGACACATTTAAAAAAATTATGAAGTTTATGGGTGTTCTTGGTGATTATTAATACATCGAAGAGATTTTCGCCAAAAAGAATAGGAAGAGAAATATGAAAAACAATTAAATGGAGATGCAAGGTGTCATGAGATTAAGCATGTGCTAAAACGTGAATCAATTCTCTTCCACACAAAGAACAAATTTGGTTGGAGCAAACATATAAAATTCCTTGTGCATGTACCCTAAACTATTTTAATATTTGAAAAAAAAATCAATCGAATATCAGCACTGGCATCGTACACCTGGTGCCTTGATCCTCCACGGACTAATCTTTTTTTTTTCGGAAGATTCCACGGACTAATAATAATCAGCACGGCATAAACAAGGCGAAGAAGCAACCCCGAAGAGGCGGAAGCCACGACTTCCCCGAGAAAACGATTTCTCTCAGGGGCAAATTTGAAAACGTGCGATGGGCAATCGCCGCTTCGGTGGAGTTCCATTCCCCGCCAAAGTCTATATAAACGTTGGAAGGCCCGCAGCGATCCGCCTCCTCCGACACCACACGCAGCCAGCGACGAACCCCAGAACATTTCTCTCTGTTCCCAGATATTTCCCCTGCGCTTTTCTTCTCTCCTCCCTCAACCTCTCCTTCGGGATTCAGTGAATTATCCTTCACACAACATGCCTGAGGCACCACGGCCCGACGGCGGCGCCGCCGCCCCTTCCGATGTTGATGTCATCACCACCGGCAGCCGCCGCAAGATCCCTGCGCATTCGTCTGTCCTTGTAAGACTTCTTCTCCGGCTATCTATTCGTTTCTTGGTGCATTACTATGCTAATCTGCAAGTTCTCCCGATTGGATTGCTAGCTGGTCTTCAGAAATCGATCTTGCTGTTCGATCAGAACCTTTCTGAAGTTAGAATTATCTTGTCTATTGACCAGATGTCGGCGTCGCCGGTGCTGGAGAGCATCCTGCAGCGCCGCCTGCAGAGGGTGAAGGAGAGCGGCAAGCCCGGCAGAGCCGTCGTCCGGATCCGCGGCGTCACCGACGACGTGGCGGCGGCCTTCGTCCGCCTCCTCTACGCCGGCAGGTACCGTGCTGTCGCCTCCCTGGATTTGCTACTGTTATTTTAGGCACATGCGTTTCTTGCAACCTTGGGTAAGCCAAAGTCTGCTGTTGTTCGGCGGACAATCATTAGCAGCTGGATTTGAGTATTGACACACGAGGTTAAAAACGACAGCTTATTAGTAGCAGTAATAGCACGCGAGGTACAATAAAAGCTCATAAAAACACGCGGTGAAAAAATTACAGGTCATTGCCAGCACTATTAACAGGGAGGGAGAAAATGGAAAGATTAGCACGCGTAGTAGTAATTAACCCACGTTCGTTGACAGTCTAGCCGAAAGATCTGGCAGAGGCCGCCTAATTAAGGTCTCTGCTCTGTTTTCTTGCATTCGCAATTGGGGGAGCAGTTGCTGAAGGATCTGACAATCTGTAATTCTGCTGATCGACTCACCCAAAACAAATAATAATCTAGATTCAGATGGATTCCTTGCATACTGTCAAGACCATGTTTTCAAACAGTACGGTGGTATTCATCAGGTAGGGGAACCACAAAGCCTTGCGATTCAGCCTCCACGAGTACTGTACAACTAATAAGCTGCCAAAATGCAGAAGCAGATATTTTGTTCATCGCCTGTACTTAGATTCAGTGAACCTCCACATGAGCAGATATTTTTAGCTCCATTAACCTGACCGACGAGCGATGATTGTGCGTAGATTCAGTGAACCTCCACATGAATCGCGCCAGGGTGATCGATCGAGATGTATCACTCTCTCTCTCGTCGCCTTCAGCGGCGACCCCAACTCGGCCAACTTGCCAATTTTGTCTGGTCACGATAGGCGAGACGACACAGCCAAGTGACGTTGTAGAGATAAAACCTTAACCTGGCCGCCTGAAGCCGAGCCATACAAAGCCCCGCCGTCAATTTGCGTCCAAAACTTCGAGTTTTCTGAGGCTGGGCTAGGCAGCAGTCAGGCACGGACGGCGGAGAAGAAAGGAGAAAAGTAGACAAAAAAACAAGTTGATATTATTTTTGTCGTCTCCCTTCCGTGGTCTGGTTGGTGCGGCGGTTAGCGCCTGCCTAGTTGGAACCTCCCCGTAGCTCGGAGGCGGCCCCGGCCACAAGTTCTTGTTGCTGCCGTAGGCACAGCCAAGGCTGCCAGCCGGGCGCGGTGTGGATACAGAGACGGAGTACAATTTGTTTATCTGTGATCGCGAATGGACAAGACGGAAGAAGCAATGCCTAGTTTTATGTTGTGAATGTTTCTGAATGGACAAATGGCCGCACCGTCCAATATTACAACAATTCACAACGCGTTTGCCTGTCTGTCTGTTGAGCGAACTGTTCTTCTTCGACTGTAGTTTTCGAGTGGACAAGCTAGCTGAGGACGATAATCTAATCTTATGATGAAACTTTCAACAAATGGCAGGCGTGATGGGGAGGTGGTCGACGAGGACGTCGAGAAGTATGCGGAGCAGCTGCTCGTGCTGGCGCATGCATACGGCGTGCCGTGGCTGAAGCGGTGGTGCCAGGAGGCCATCGGGTCCCGGCTGACCCCGGGCACCGTCGTCGACGCGCTGCAGCTCGCCGACCTCTGCGACGCGCCGCAGCTGCACCTCCGCTGCATGAGGCTGCTCGCCAAGGAGTTCCGCGCCGTCGAGCGCACCGAGGCATGGCGCTTCCTCCGCGACAACGACCCCTGGCAGGAGCTCGACATCCTCAGCCGACTGCACGACGCCGACATGGTAAGTTCTAGTGCTGAAATATTGCTACGACGAACGAGAATACATGATTCTAGCCTGTGAAATTCCTGTAAAATTTTACAAATCAATGTGGGACATTCGTGTCGGCATTTGAGGTGTCTCCATGAGCGGTGGCGTGCGTGATGATGCGAAAGTGCAGCAAAAGATGATGTCTCGGTGCGCCGTGCACTGGGGGACATACGGCGGGCATGCCGGCCTCATCTTCCAGGCTTTGGGTCCGGCAGATGCTGGGCATGTCCGGCCGGCATATCGCATTGAGAAATGACACCACTGTTAGCTCTCCCGGGCTCGGCCGGTGCGTGTGCGTGAGACCTCGTCATGCTGCACACGTCGTTTCGGCCAGTCCGTCCACGTCCAATCCACGCCGAGTGCGAGCGGAATGGCCGGTGAATGTTCACATCTCCGAAACGGTCACGCCAAACGATTTGATCTAGGTGGAAACCCAGAGGCCACGCCTACTGCTTAGTGCTTACGACGACAACATAGTCCCACCGAACTTTTGATTTGACAAAGGTTGAGGAAAACCAAACACGTTTCTTGCTAAACGACGTCAAGATCAAATCAATTTATCCCGATGATTTTTGTTGGGTGTTGCACTACTCTTTATAACTGTATGATGATTGATGAACTGACTGAAATTTGTTCCGGCTTTGCAGCGGCGGCGCAAGTGGAGGCGAAAGAGCGCCGAGCAGAAGGTGTACATGGAGCTCAGCGGCGCCATGGACAGCCTCCACCACATCTGCACGGACGGCTGCACGGAGGTCGGCCCCGTGGGGCAGGCGCCGGCCACCACGCCGTGCCCGTCCTACGCGACCTGCCGGGGCCTGCAGCTGCTCATCCGCCACTTCTCCCGGTGCCAAACCCGCTCCAGCTGCCCGCGGTGCCAGAAGATGTGGCAGCTCCTCCGGCTTCACGCCGCGCTCTGCCGCCTCCCCGAGGGCCACTGCAACACACCTCTCTGCACGTAAGCACCCAACACATCTACCTGCTGATCAGTGATCACTGATCACACTTGCAGGGATCGGTCAATAATGTGGAGCTTGTTTCTGACGTTGGTACTCTGAAATTGTGATCGTGCAGGCAGTTCAAGTGCAAGGAGGAGCAGAAGGAAGCGATGCCGACTCCGGTGGCGGCCAAGGCCGGCGACGGCGGCGACGGCAGGTGGGGGCTTCTGGTGAAGAAGGTGAAGGCTGTCAGGGTCATGTCTTCTCTCGCCAAGAGAAGCCCCGCAGTGTCCACCGAATGTGTTCATGAGGATCAATCCTCTCTCAGACTTGAGACAATGTGTTGTTGATCAAAGCATCAGCCCGAGACAAGCTAGGTAGCTAGATGTGTAGTGTACGCGTGTGCTGAGGCGGGGCTAATTTTGGCCCGTCTTTGAGATGTTTGGTCTGTCGAGTAATGTAACATAGTTCTATTATCCCAAGTTATTCTTCTGTGGGTGGGAGGAGACGGGCGGAAATGTGTTGTACAAACCGCATGCACTGCAATATGAGCACAGTATGTGATTGATCAACATAGCAAGAAGCTCGTAGCTAGGGATATGGCAATGGGTCGAGGGTCTCGACAGACACATATTCATTTGTTGCCCGAGCACAAACATACTATGGAGTATGGACCCTACTTTTTTTTATTTTTTTTAAACGTAGGCAAAAAAAAAAACGTTACACGAATACTGCATGCGGACTAAACACAAAGTCCGGAACTACTCGATCGCCTAGGCATAACAACCAACTCTCTTAACCCGTTGTGGCCGAAATCTCTCAACTGAAAGATCACCACACACAAAAGAACCCACTGAAAATACAAAAACAGCGATCCTGGACACGACAACCCGAAAAGATGAGATCCTCCATCAAGCAGCTGCGAGCATCTTCTCTGTGGTGCCACTCTTATTGCTTTTGCTTTTGAGATACTCTCTCACCTTCTTGGTTTTGTCACGGTATCCTTCCATGAACGCGCACAATCTCTTTGCCATATCAAGATATAGCCGTCTCCAAATTGCTGAGAAGGTCGCAAAACTCTTTTGCAAATAGAGCCTCGGATTTAACAAAGGCAAACGACTAACTAAGCCCTGTAGATGGTACCGTGGAAGCCACCTCCGAGGGCCAAAGCGAGTGCACCTCCAAATGCACCAACAATAGGAAGGAACCACCACCCCACACAATTCGTGCAACTCGATCATCAACATCACCGAATCTATGACCTCACTCTCAGAGGCAGCTGACACATGGGACTGCGACAGCTGGCATGATGTTCACATTGGGGGCGTCAAAGAGGGATGTAGAGGGAGTGGATGCGATGGAGATGGTGACCACTCCTCCTTCCTCACTTAGTTGTTCATCTTATTCATCCCCGGACGAGTACCCCTCACGATTGACCAACAGTATCCTTGTTGACATCTTCTTATTGAGGAAGTTCTTGTTGTGTGAGGCAATGGATTGAGATTCTTCATTTCTACAGCTAGTGCTTATTCAACAGTTTGCCAAACAGGGTTACAAAACCCTCAAGCCGCATGTGACTGGGACTTTTATGCTTGAGTTCCTTGCCCAAGGTATTTTTGAGGGTACACCTGGATGCTTTGAATGGACCATCCAACCAAGCTTCATGGTTTGAATGGTACATATAATCATAGCAGGATGTTTTGAATGGTACATCTAACCATAGCCGGCATCTAACCATAGTAGGATGTTTTGAATAGAATATGTAACCATGACCGGACAGAGAAGTTGGTCCCATAATAGGTGTTATTCTTGATTACCCAAAACCAAATAGGAGGGTGCAGATGCCCTTTTACCAGGCACACACTACCATGCACTCACGAAGGAACTGGAGGCTAAGGACAAAAGAAAATCAGCAGATGATTTTTGCTAAGTTTTGAAGTTATTCCTAAACATCTTTATTCACTCAAAGTTAGGACTAGTAGAATTTGGTACTCATGATAGATCAAAGAAATACTTACATCGGTGATTATAGTTTGTCCAACTGACACAAATGTACTTGTACTGGAAAGTGCACAAGATTAGCTACTTTATATGGTTCAGTCCTTCAAAGAGTAATCATGTACCATTTACCCTTGATAACTTATAACTATTGATTATTATGTTATCGATATATTTATCTATAGCACTCTTCTTATGTAGCCATGCTAATTACTAGCAAGGGCTACCCTTTTAAAGTAAAGTAAAGACACATGTTATACGTGTTTCAATATTTGGTCATTGAAGTTGTTTTTTATATTTTAACACACCCATATGCTGAATTTCTTTTGTCAATATATTTTGAAGGTAGGTCTGGTCCATCAGAGAAGGAGTAGAATAATAGCATGGAGATGTTGCCAAGAAGGTGATGATAAAGTATCTAGCAGCGGCGAGCTTATATCATCACACCAATGCAACATTTTCATGGATTTCATGTTAATGATATATTTATGTTTCGAATGGTTGTAATGAACCAAGTCCTGAAAGTTGGTAGCTCTCTTATGCCTAAGCATTTGCAACTTCTGTGCTACCTGAGAGAATTTAATTTTCGTTGTCTCTTTTAGTGAAATTTAGATAAATGACATGTATAAATTATTGTTGCAAGATCTTTTTCGTAAGAAATGCTACAAGATTTTGATGTGTGCATTCATCATAATATTTGAACTATTTTCACGATATTTTGTCTTTTTGGACTTTCTAAAAAATTAGTGACTTCTGATTTTGTAGAATTGATACCTACTATAGATTTTTTGAAATAAATATAGATTATATGTGAAAATTCGAGAATTCAGGACCTGTTTATTGTATTTCTCGGTTCTCCTTTTTTTCGCCTAGGCGTTCTCCCTTTCCCTTTGCAGCCAAATGGCAACAGTTGAATGGCCACACAGTGGGGGGGGGGGATCCCATGTGCACCTAAAAATTTCCTCTAGGGGTTTGTTTCCCTCGGGTTTTTTTTTATCCCGGCAACTAAACAAACCCTTAGGTGGGAGGGAAACTCCGACAACATCGTCCAAAGTATGTGATTAATCATTATAGCATGAAGGACTCTTCTAGAGTGCCAATATAGTTGCGATCTAGTTAGGGCTCCAACCGTACTAGAGCATAAAAGTGCATGCATAGGAGACATGAGCAACTCTAAATATTATTTTGGAAAATTTTAATTGGTTTATCTCTTAAGTGCTGAAACAGATATCCGTTCTATTGTTGTTTGCTTTATTTAAAGGGGGTTTGAAAATTAGACCCAATGTTTCAATTACTATTTTTATTTTAAAGTCACCACCGAACGAAATATAAAGTTGGCACTGTATTGGCACTAAAGTTATCGCATGGTAACTTTTCACAAAATAGATTGGCAATGAATGTTCGGCAACAAAAGATTGAATTTTTGTTTGATATGGTTACCAAGTTATGTGGTAAGTTTGTAAATACTAAAGATTACTTTGAGTTTAGTTAGGAGTTTATAAAATGCTTATTCAGCAAGGTTGTCGTGAGTCGCTTTACTTTGGGAAAGTTACCACTTACCAGTTTATTATTACTAGTACCTAGTACATGTTCTAGAATAGTTAGTTCTTCATGTCCGTGAAAAGATTGTGTTTCAGACATTAATGTCATGATCCAGAATGATAGAACTGGAGAAGCGGAGTTGAGATTTACAAGTGTTTATGGCCAACCCGCAAGGAAAGATAGACATAGAAGTTGAGAGTTGATGAAGTATTTAAAAGGGAAGTCAGTGAAGCCTGGCTATGTGCAAGTGAATGAAGTACTCTATACGTCTGAACAATTTGGAGGCAATGATCAGGAAACATGGAAAATAGAGAGGTTCAGAGATTTCGTGGATTATTGTCGCAAGGCTGGCCTGAGTTTTTCAGGTTTGCCATACACCTGGGTAACATGCAACAAAGTTTTGATAATATAAAGTTGCGGCTAGATCGTGGTCTTGGTGGTGATAAATTCACTAAGATTTTTGATAACACATCACTGAGACATGTACAAACTACTGAGTTGGATCGTTATGTTGTGTTTATAAATATGGGCTGGTTGGATTGGTTAGGAGGGGGCTCAATCGGCCCTTCCGATTTGAAAATATGTGGAGTCAGCATGATCGGTACCAAGACATGATCCAGAATGAATGGTGAGCCGGTAATACGGATCTAGGGGAGATTCATTAAGTACTAGCTATGCCTGTTAGAAACCAGACTAGTCTAGTAGGTTTGTGACGAGTTTGTGTCGGTAAAAAAACAACTATGCAGCCTACGGGGTAAGCTATAGAGGGTTCATGAAGTAACACTAGTGACATGTACAATTAGGGAGGAGAAGGATTTGATGAATAGAATGTCTGGACTTTTATTAAGGGAAAAGACAATGGTAAAGCCACGGTCGAGTGTGCAATAGCTTGCATAAGCTGACCGTAATACGACATATTTTCAGGCCAAGGCAAATGAGAGATCATGAACTAATAATATCATTTCCCTATGCAAAGAATATGGTACATATGCCTCTGCTCAACATGGGTTAGAAATTTTGGCTACAAGTCTGTTCACAACATAGGATGATATGCCACTGGAGGTGGTCACAAATTTTGTTCCACGCAAAGTGACTCCAAATATTAATGAGAGGCTTTGTGCTGCTTTCACAGATATGAAGATAGAGAGTGCCCTTTTCATGATGGATCCGAGTAATTCACCGGGGACATATGATTTCACGGCATACTTTTATATTAAGCATTGTGATTTATTGAAGAAGGATGTATGAGATGACATTCGTAAATTTCTTGAAGCAGGAGACATGCCTGAGATTTTTAATAGTAGTACAGTTCTTGTGCTCATTCTGAAAGTAAAGCAGCCACAAGACCTTGCACAATATCAGCCTGCAATGTCTTATGTAAAATTGCATCTAAGCTTTTGGCCTTGAGGTTGAGGACAATGTGGATGAGATTATCTCGGAAGAATAGAGTGTGCCTTTGTGCCAAAGAGGCTTATCACGGATAATGTACTCATGAGATGTGAGTGTATACACGGTTTCAATAGGAAGAAAGGATAAAGTGAAGCATGCGCCATAAAGCTAGATATGACAAAATCCCATGATAGAGTAGTGGGCTTATCTCCAAGCAATCATAAGCAAACTTGGTTTTACAGAGAGTTGGATCAGGTTGATTATAAATTGCGTGCATGTAGTATCATTTTCAGCTCATGTCAATGGACGATTCTCGGGGTATTTCAAGCCAACAAGAGGGATTATACATGGATCCCATCTTGTCTTATTCTTTTTATTGAAGGTTGGAGTAGCTCGGTAAAATACAATGGACCACAATTTTACCGACAAGAATCAAAATTGGGGTGCATGCACCATGGATCCCATATCTGCTATACACAAATGATTATTTAGTGTTTGTTCAAGCTACATCAGTTGGTGCTACCCGTTCGTAGAGAATATTGGAGAAATATTGTAACGGTCGGGGCCGCTAGTCAACAAAGCTAAGTCAGTGGTCTTTTTCAATGGAATTGCACTTCGGAGATGAAGCAAAGGTGCATGAAATAATAGGAATTACCATTGAAGCACTCGTGGAAAAATATTTGGGGCAACCTATGGCCCTAGGAGGCTCCATGGATGAGAAATTTGAACACATAGTATAAAGAATTAAGAAACTAGTCGATGGGTATGCTGCAAAACATCATAGTGGCGCTAACGCCATTTGTCAAGCAATACCAACGTACTCCATGCATTGTCTCGGGCTCTCAAAGAAGATGTGCAGAAAAATCACTAATGTGATTGGTGAATATTTGTGGGGTGGAGATGACTTTAAGAGAAAAATCCATTGGAAGAAATGGTGTGATATTGCGATTCTCAAAGCAATGGAAGAGATGGGATTTTGTGATCTACAAATTTTGAATCAGGTGATACTTTCTAAGCAAGGGTGGAGGCTTTTGACCAAATCTGATTTGTTGTGTGCAATGGTCCTCAAAGGAAAATAATATAGTAATTCGTATTTCAAGTTGGTATGTCGGAAAAGAAATTTTTCGCACACACGGAGAGCTATATTGCATGATAGAGATGTCCCTAGGAAAGGGTTGATCAAGAGGGTAGGCCATATATCATCAATAAGGGTTTTTGATGACCCATTGATCCTCACAATGTTAACAATAGGCCACTGGCAAGGAAAACGGATACCAAAGCCACTTTGGTTGAAGAATGAATTTACGAAAATAGCATGGCATGGTAAAAAATGAGCTAGAGTAATTTTATAGAAACTGACAAATAGGCTAGCCTAAGAATCCATTTGGGAATATTTTCTGAAGATGATTGGGCTTGGACTCAACAAAAGAGTGGCAGTTTTACAATCAGGTCGGCATACATGCTAGTAGAGTTGGACCATAGAGCAAATGTTTTGTCATGTCCGGATACTACTGCTAGCAACCACTCGAAGAAGTTTTGGCGACTACCAGCATCACCGAAAGTGAGATCGTTCATTCGTTCTAGTGGAGGTCAATTAAAAGACTTATACCAGCAAGATTGGTTCTGAAGGAAAGAAACATGGATCAAGTTGCCACTTTCATGCTTATGGTGCCGAAGAGGAGTCTGATTCATCATTATCTGTTCGAATGTACATGGGACGAGATGAAACAAATTGCTAAAGTCAACCTGATTATTAGTGAGGAGTGCGCTTCGCTAATTTTGTATGATTATTGGGAAATCTGGAATGAATGCAACACCGGAAGCATGGCGAGGGGGGATAAATCAGTAACATAGTCTGTTAGATGGCCTATGAAAATTATTGTTGATCTCTCTCGTTCTAGCAGGGACAAGGTAAAGAAACCCCCATGGGTGAAGGGGTAGTAGTCACCTCCGCCTGTAGGATGCTTGAAAATTAATAGAGATGCGTCCTTTTTGGAGAATAGTACTATCTTTGTTCCAAAGAATATGGTGATATTATTTTTAAAAATTCAAATTGTGTTTAGTTTGACCAATTTTTTGCAAAAAATATTGGCATAAAAAAGAAAAAATCAATATCATTATATACATCATAAAACATATTTTCATATGATCTGTAGAATAACATATTCATTGATAGATTTATCTAAAAGTTTAATCAAATATTACTCGGCTTGACTTAAAAAAAAGACGTGTTTATAAAATGGAGGGAGTAAGACCGGAAGCACAGTTCTAGTGGTTCAGAACAATGAGGAGGTTCTAGTACGTGCACAAGCGATCTAGTATGAACATGCATCCAACTCGTCCATGATGTAGGCGTTGCCGGTTAGGGATGGAGAGGAACTACGATAGAGTTATCAAGCTACTCCAAATAAGTAGGTCTATTTATCATGAGACTAGGGAGAGTATGAGAGCTTTTACTAGCTTAAGCATTAACTAGAACATAAAGGCGCGTGTTGCTGCGCCCGTCTATTTTAGCACTTAAATAATAATATTAGGAAAAGATATGAATAGAAAAATACATCCAAAAAAATAGGCTATGTAGCTTTGTCATTGTGGTACAATGGTTGATCTAACATGGACCTTCGTGAGGAAAGAGTAATAAGGGAAAACAAGCTCTCTCTGACAAAATATAATATAAGCTAGCATAGATGGAACTCCGCTCGGGTTCAGTAGCAAGGATAATCTGTACCAATACAATACAACTATTTATTTTAGCTTGGTTCTAATTGTTTTCTTGGACAAATTAAGTACTTTAATGTTCATACAGTGAATTGTTGTACTATCTGATTGTTTCCTCTATAGTATATTCGCAACATACACTGTAAACTGGTACATGGGAACTCTTGCAATAGTTAAAGTTAAGTAAAAAAAATAGTTCATTTGCACCAAGAGTTGGAGAAAACAATTCAGTGCAAAACCAAGCAAAAGACTCACATCTTATCAATGTTCTTGCAACTGTTGACACAACAAGTGCACATACATGAAAAATAACACAACCTATTCAAAGGAGATTTATGTGATATCGATACACTGTTTTGACTGGATAGTTGATATTGATTATCACTTGTACTGCTGATCAGAACCTTGCTGCTGACTGAATCATATTAAAAAATTTCCTGACCAACAATTGGTCGCATTGTGCTGTTTTAAAAGGAGCAAATATCAAAAACAGAAGGAACAAAAGACTTGTCCTTAGATCAATGTAGCATTCATGTAACATGATCAACTACGCGGCATGATGGAACTAGTAAATTTCCATCAAATAATCAACTTACAGCCTTATCCGAAGGAGCAGAACCTGTCCATCTTTTCAGAGTGATCATGAAAATCACAAATGTTTATGCATTTTCAGAAAATTAAATTGTGAACGTATATTTTGCCATCTCAATGCAAGAATATCAGAACATGAATGCCCTACTTAGTGTCATGCTGAAGCCAACAGTTGCACGATATTCCAAATGCTGCAGAGTTTCCCAAACTGAACTATGTAGGACAAAAGAAACTTGACGCCTAGTCATAATGGGAAAGCAGGAATAGACCATATATCTTATATTTTGTTGACTAAATTAGTAGTCAAACTTGTTTCTTGAAGTGCGTATTTTCCCATTAATCCGGTATGGAGGGAGTTTTACTGTTACTTAATTATGTAAGCCATTAGGCTAATCAAGTAGCTTATTTTTGCGCTAAGCAAAAGAATTTCGATAGAAGAAGATGCCTATAAATAAACTATAATCCAGATTTTCTTATCAGCACTCTATAATGAGTGATTGTAATCTTGTAAGCTAAGTAATAAAGCTCTCAATGATTCGGAAAAAAAATGTTGAGGAACTAATTGGTTGCTAGCAACACTTTCCTGCATCGGGCGAGATTTTCTCCCTAGAGCCATGTTTAACTAGGCCAAGTCCAAATACATGAAAGAGAGTTTGTTTGGTTCCTAACAATTTTTTCAGCCCGTTTGTGCGCTTGTTTGGTTGCCAACTAAGCTACAATTTGGGTTTGAACTTGTCTGATTAGTAATCTACAAGACCTTGTTCTAGTTACCACTTCACCAAAGTGGTGACATTACCCCTCGTCAGTTCGACCAAAGAGGCAACATAACAACGAATCAAACTAACAAGCAAGACTATTATAGCGTCGTTGAGTCATAGCTACTTCCAAATAGCATTTTAACACAACAAGTTATGCCCTATCTAAGCACGAATGGTAGTTCAGATCGCATAAATAGTCGAGTCATACACACAAATGGGAGTAGTTCATAACACAACACATCATGGAAATGCTTCTTTTCTTCGACCTTTTATCAGCCCACATAGCGTCCGCCCACTCATGCATCTTGTTGTTCCAGACCACGTTATCAGTTGCAGCAACACCATGACCAACATCAACCTTGTCGTGCTAGACCTCATCCTCGTTCGGGAAGAACGAATCAATACCCCAACCTAAGATCCAGTTATGCAGAATGCAACAAGCCAGAACTATATTAACCTGGGTGGAGAAGGTGTGGAAAGGCTTCTGGCCAAGGATCTCAAATCTGTTCTTCAGAGCTGCAAATGCCATTTTGACGGTGACCCTGAGGCTAGAGTGTCTGACATTGAAGAGTTCCTTAGCATTCTTGGAGCAGAACCTTGCAGAGAACTCATTGAGGTGGTACCTTGTGAACCTGAAGGGTGGGAGACAACCAGGGCGGCAAGCATAGCCGACATCAGCTAGGTAGAACTTACCCTCAGGGAGATTCAGGCCGTCAGCTCTCTCCAAGCTATCAATCAGAATGGTAGCATCATGAGCTGATCCCTTCATATCGAAGTTCACAACGGCAAGCACATTCTGGTTGGTGTAATGCTTTCTCGCCTCGTAAGCAAGAGCTCGCTTCTTGGCACTTTAGATGTGATATGAGTACCATTAATGGCCCCAACACAATCCTGACATGAACATGAACAAATGGTTAGGCGTTTGTGGTGTACAAATGTGAAGAGCTCACCATCAAAAATGATGCACAAACGTGTAAATCGGCTGTACAAAGTGTTCCTCCCCTTGAAATATGGAAACCGGCAGTAACTTTCAGCGACGAATGGCTCTCGTGTGCATACAAAACACCCATGCCACTAGTGGAAAACGGCTCTTTTGCACCGGTTCATTAGGGCCATATGCACCGGATTGTGAACCGGTGCAACCAATCCGGTGCAAAATCCCCCCCTTTTGCACTGGTTCAGTTACGAACCGGTGCTAAAGGGGGCACCACGTGGCCGTCTGTGGAGCGTCCGGTGGGGGACCTTGTGCACCGGTTCGTAATACGAACCGGTGCAAAAGGGTTGTGCCGCGGCAGGATTTTGGTGCCATTCCCTGCCGCGGCAGGGAATTGCACTAAAACGCTGCCGCGGCAGGAAATTTACACTAAAACGCTGCCGCGGCAGACTCTGCCTCCATTCGAAACACGTTATAATGCACACACATATATATAGGAAACCATTATATTACATATATCGATCGAAGTGACACACGTTCATGCATATATATATATAATATAATGTATATATATATATATATCTACATCAACTTTGAAAATAATTTCTATTCAATATTGGATGGCGGGGACATAGTGTTCTCCGTCTGGAGCTGTGACTTGCTGATGTCTACGGGAGCTTCTATTCTTGTAGACAGTGTTGGGCCTCCAAGAGCAGAGGTTTGTAGAACAGCAGCAAGTTTCCCTTAAGTGGATCACCCAAGGTTTATCGATCTCGGGGAGGAAGAGGTCAAAGATATCCCTCTCATGCAACCCCGCAACCACAAAGCAAGAAGTCTCTTGTGTCCCCAACACACCTAATAGGTGCACTAGTTCGGCGAAGAGATAGTGAAATACAGGTGGTATGAATAAGTAGTAGCAACGGCACCAGTAAAAGTGCTTTGCCCGGGACGAGTAAACAAGCGAGTAGTAACGCAGCAGTAGTAACGCAGTAGAAACAAGAAACAAGCAGCGATAGCGATATTTAGGAACAAGGCCTAGGGATTACACTTTCACTAGTGGACACTCTCAACATTGATCACATAACGGAATAGATAAATGCATACTCTACACTTTTGTTGGATGATGAACACATTGCGTAGGATTACACGAACCCTCAATGCCGGAGTTAACAAGCTCCACAATAATGCTCATATTTTAGTAACCTTTAGTGTAAGATAGATCAAAAGACTAAACCAAGTACTAGCATAGCATGCACACTCGTCACCTTCATGCATATGTAGGAGGAATAGATCACATCGATATTATCATAGCAATAGTTAACTTCGCAATCTACAAGAGATCATGATCATAGCATAAACCAAGTACTAACACGGTGCACACATCGTCACCTTTGCACACGTGCAGGAGGAATAAAACTACTTTAATAACACATCACTAGAGTAGCACATAGATAAATTGTGATACAAACACATTGCAATCATAAAGAGATATAAATAAGCACCTCACTATGCCATTCAATAGTGAATAAGTATTCTGTGAAATATGGCCTAAGAGACCCACACGGTGCACACACTGTCACCTTTACACACGTGGGACAAGGAGTCTCCGGAGATCACATAAGTAAAACTCACTTGACTAGCATAATGACATCTAGATTACAAGCATCATCATATGAATCTCAATCATGTAAGGCAGCTCATGAGATTATTGTATTGAAGCACATAGGAGAGAGATGAACCACATAGCTACCGGTACAGCCCCGAGCCTCGATGGAGAACTACTCCCTCCTCATGGGAGCAGCAGCGGTGATGAAGATGGCGGTGGAGATGGCAGCGGTGTCGATGGAGAAGCCTTCCGGGGCACTTCCCCGCTCCGGCAGGGTGCCGGAACAGAGACTCCCGTCCCCCGCATCTTGGCTTCGCGATGGCGGCGGCTCCGGAAGGTTTCTGTGGTTTTCGTCGAACGCCCCGAGGTTTTTAGGTCGGGGGCTTTATATAGGCGGAGAGGCGGCGCAGGAGGGCTTCCGGGGGCCCACACCCTAGGGGGCGCCCCCCGGCCGCGCCGGGGTGTGGTGTGGTGGCCCTGCTCCCCTTCTCCGGCGGTTCTCGTGTGTTCGGATGCTTCCGGGTAAAATAGGAACCCGGGCGTTGATTTCGTCCGATTCCGAGAATATTTCGTTACTAGGATTTCTGAAACCAAAAACAGCAGAAAACGGAACCGGCACTTCGGCATCTTGTTAATAGGTTAGTTCCATAAAATGCACGAATATGACATAAAGTGTGCATATAACATGTAGATAACATCAATAATGTGGCATGGAACACAAGAAATTATCGATACGTTGGAGACGTATCAGCATCCCCAAGCTTAGTTCTGCTCGTCCCGAGCAGGTAAAACGATAACAAAGATAATTTCTGGAGTGACATGCCATCATAAACTTGATCATACTATTTGTAAAGCATATGTAGTGAATGCAGCGATCAAAACAATGTATATGACATGGGTAAACAACTCGAATCATAAAGCAAAGACTTTTCATGAATAGCACTTCAAGACAAGCATCAATAAGTCTTGCATAAGAGTTAACTCATAAAGTAATAATTCAAAGTAAAGGTATTGAAGCAACACAAAGGAAGATGAAGTTTCAGCGGTTGCTTTCAACTTATAACATGTATATCTCATGGATAATTGTCAATGCAAAGCAATATAACAAATGCAATATGCAAATATGTAAGAATCAATGCACAGTTCACACAAGTGTTTGCTTCTTGAGATGGAGAGAAATAGGTGAACTGACTCAACATTGAAAGTAAAAGAATGGTCCTCATAGAGGAAAAGCATCGATTGCTATATTTGTGCTAGAGCTTTGATTTTGAAAACATGAAACAATTTTGTCAACGGTAGTAATAAAGCATATGCATCATGTAAATTATATCTTATAAGTTGCAAGCCTCATGCATAGTGTACCAATAGTGCCCGCACCTTGTCCTAATTAGCTTGGACTACCTGGATTATCACCGCAATACATATGCTTTAACCAAGTTTCACAAAGGGGTACCTCTATGCCGCCTCGTACAAAGGTCTAAGGAGAAAGCTCGCATTTGGATTTCTCGCTTTTGATTATTCTCAACTTAGACATCCATACCGGGACAACATAGACAACAGATAATGGACTCCTCTTTTAATGCTTTAAGCATTTGACAACAATTAATTCTTTTCTCATTAGAGACTTGAGGATATTTGTCCAAAACTGAAACTTCCACCATGAATCATGGCTTTAGTTAGCGGCCCAATGTTCTTCTCTCACAATATGCATGCTCAAACCATTCAACTCAGTGTAGATCGCCCTTACTTCGGACAAGACGAACATGCATAGCAACTCACATGAAATTCAACAATGAGTTGATGGCGTTCCCCAAGAAACATGGTTATCGCACAACAAGCAACTTAATAAGAGATAAAGTGCATAATTACATATTCAATACCACAATAGTTTTTAAGCTATTTGTCCCATGAGCTATATATTGCAAAGGTGAATGATGGAATTTTAAAGGTAGCACTCAAGCAATTTACTTTGGAATGGTGGGAAAATACCATGTAGTATAGGTAGATATGGTGGACACAAATGGCATAGTGGTTGGCTCAAGTATTTTGGATGCATGAGAAGTATTCCCTCTCGATACAAGGTTTAGGCTAGCAAGGCTTATTTGAAACAAACACAAGTATGAACTAGTACAGCAAAACTCACATAAAATACATATTGAAAACATTATAAGACTCTACACCGTCTTCCTTGTTGTTCAAAACTCAATACTAGAAATTATCTAGACTTTAGAGAGACCAATTATGCAAACCAAATTTTAGCATGCTCTATGTATTCTTCACTAATAGGTGCAAAGTATATGATGCAAGAGCTTAAACATGAGCACAACAATTGCCAAGTATCACATTACCCAAGACATTATAGCAATTACTACATGTATCATTTTCCAATTCCAACCATATAACAATTTAACGAAGAGGAAACTTCGCCATGAATATTATGAGCTAAGAACACATGTGTTCATATGAACCAGCGGAGCGTGTCTCTCTCCCACACAAGCATGATGTAATCCAATTTATTCAAAGAAAAACAAAAACAAAAGCACACAGACGCTCCAAGTAAATCACATAAGATGTGACCGAATAAAAATATAGTTTCAAGAGAAGGAACCTGATAATTTATCGATGAAGAAGGGGATGCCTTGGGCATCCCCAAGCTTAGACGCTTGAGTCTTCTTGATATATGCAGGGATGAACCACCGGGGCATCCCCAAGCTTAGACTTTTCACTCTTCTTGATCGTAGTATATCATCCTCCTCTCTTGACCCTTGAAAACATCCTCCACACCAAACTCGAAACAACTCATTAGAGGGTTAGTGGACAATAAAAATTAACATGTTCAGAGGTGACACAATCATTCTTAACACTTCTGGACATTGCATAAAGCTACTGGACATTAATGGATCAAAGAAATTCATCCAACATAGCAAAAGAGGCAATGCGAAATAAAAGGCAGAATCTGTCAAAACAGAACAGTCCGTAAAGATGGATTTTATTAGGCCACCAGACTTGCTCAAATGAAAATGCTCAAATTGAATGAAAGTTGCGTACATATCTGAGGATCACTCACGTAAATTGGCATAATTTTCTGAGTTACCTACAGAGAATTAGACCCAGATTCGTGACAGCAAAGAAATCTGTTTCTGCGCAGTAATCCAAATCTAGTACTTACTTTACTATCAAAGACTTTACTTGGCACAACAAAACACAAAACTAAGATAAGGAGAGGTTGCTACAGTATTAAACAACTTCCAAGACACAAATATAAAACAAAGTACTGTAGCAAAATAACACATGGGTTATCTCCCAAGAAGTTCTTTCTTTTTAGCCATTAAGATGGGCTCAGCAGTTTTAATGATGCACTCGCAAGAGATAGTATGTGAAGCAAAAGAGAGCATCAAGAGGCAAATTCAAAACACATTTAAGTCTAACATGCTTCCTATGCATAGGAATCTTGTAAATAAACAAGTTCATGAAGAGCAAAGTGACAAGCATAGGAAGATAAAACAAGTGTAGCATCAAAAATTTCAGCACATAGAGAGGCATTTTTGTAACATGAAAATTTCTACAACCATATTTTCCCCTCTCATAATAACTTTCAGTAGCATCATGAGCAAACTCAACAACATAACTATCACATAAAGCATTCTTATCATGAGTCTCATGCATAAAATTATTACTCTCCACATAAGCATAATCAATTTTATTAGTAATAGTGGGAGCAAATTCAACAAAGTAGCTATCATTATTATTCTCATGAAGTGTAGGAGGCATAGTATAATCACAACAAAGTTTACTCTCCATAGTAGGTGGCACCAAAATACCACTATTATTATCATCACAAATAGGAGGCAAAGTATCATCAAAGAAAATTTTCTCCTCAATGCTTGGGGGACTAAAAAGATCATAAAAACCAGCTTCCCCAAGCTTAGAACTTTCTATATTATTGTCAACAATGGTGTTCAAAGCGTTCATACTAATATTACTACCAGCATGCAAAGAAGATTTCATAGGTTTTTTAATTTTCGCATCAAACAATCCATGTTTTAAATCAGGAAATAGAATAAGAAGCTCACTCTTGTACATTATGCCAAACTAGTGTAAACAAGAAACAAAAAGATGCAATTGCAGGATCTAAAGGAAATAGCTTCGAGCACACACACGACGGCGCCGGAAAAATAATTTACCTGAGACCGTAGTATGAGAGCCTTTTAGCTTTCCTCCCCGGCAACGGCGCCAGAAAAGTGCTTGATGTCTACGGGAGCTTCTATTCTTGTAGACGGTGTTGGGCCTCCAAGAGCAGAGGTTTGTAGAACAGCAGCAAGTTTCCCTTAAGTGGATCACCCAAGGTTTATCGATCTCAGGGAGGAAGAGGTCAAAGATATCCCTCTCATGCAACCCTGCAACCACAAAGCAAGAAGTCTCTGTTGACGTCAGAAACCCACTGGCGGGCAGAGACGGGCAACACCGTAGAGCCGGGAACAACTAGGGCTGCGGCTGGCCCTAGTCCCTCTGAGCGACGGCCCGCAAAGCCTCCTGGTCGCACGCACCGATGTTTATCACAAGGGCGTGCCACCCGACCTATACCTGGTCGGGAAGGTGTGGATGATGCCTCGCTTAGTTTCCTGCAGGGCACACACGTAAACGTTAAATACGAGCCTCGATCAGCTCTCAGGTTATCCTGTGAATCGGCTCAAAGAGCCGATCCACCCATGATTCAGACGGGGTGTCCGAATATATGGTGGTCCTGCTTGATCAATGTAAAGCTAATGAGATCTACGACGATTTAGGGTTTTCACCGCATAATCGGATCATCCTACTCGGGTTCGGGCCTCGCGCTCGCGCACGGTGACCGTAAGCCGATCCTAGACAGGGCCTAAAAACCAACACGAGGTTGATCCCCGAACATCCGTTCTAGGACTAGCAAACTCCACCCTACACGCCGCTGGATCCTCCGACCCCTTGTAAGGCCTAACTATTGCGGATATTAAACTAATCCTTGTAGAACAAGGAGCAATCGTAACGGACCAGATCTACTAAACTATGATCAAGCGGGTGCCGCCCTACGCCTAAGATAGGCGTAAGGGCGGCTAGACATGCAAGGGTTGCACTACGAGAGCATGCAGCATGAAGAACAATGCTAACCCTAACATGTCTAAGATAACTACGTTGCTCGCCATCAAAAAGGCTTCAGAGACGAGCAACGCATGAACAACGGGGCAGGCTTGTGCTGCCTAGATCGCAAGATGCGATCTAGGCAAGCATGATGCTTACCGGTAGAAACCCTCGAGACGAAGGAGTTGGCGATGCGCCGAGATTTGTTTGTGGTTGAACGTTGGTTGTTGTTTATTCCATAAACCCTAGGTACATATTTATAGTCCAAATGGACTTTCTAATGTGGGCGTGCACTAAACCGTGCACGAGTAAGATTCTATCTCTTAAACTAAGATGCGATCTAATATTTTACAGATACACGGGCAATTAAGCCCAACTTGGTATAAAAGGCCGATCCACGTATTCCTTCTATATATATTCTTCAAGTCCATCTTGATCGCGGCCCACCTCTGACTTGGTCAAATTCTGGTGATAACACATGCCCCCCTGGTTTTGGAAATGACATTTCCAAAATCATTACGCTTTCTTTCGTCGGGTCATGTCATGGCAGAGCAGAACTGCCGCAGAATCTTCCATCATTACGCCTTGCCCCTTACACTTCTCCACGTGGCCGTAAAATTTTCCTGTTGGGCAACATCTCCTCGGAAACTGCTGTGGCATTGAATCTTTCTCATATCCCCTTTACTTAACCGTTCTACACGGCTTGCGTCTCCTTCGTCCTCCTCGCATTAGCACCAAAAACCCCCTGTGCCGCCATGTCTTCTTCCTCTTCCTCCGAGTTCTCCTACGGGTCCGACTCCTCCCGCGAGACGCCGCCGGAAATTCGTGCCCCGGAAGACTGGGACGAGGAGAGCCATGCCTCCTCCATTTGGTCTGAGGACGACAAGTCCTTGACCAGCGGGGATGAAGATCTTCAGTTCCTCGCCGATGGGGAACTGGAGCCAAAAGCGAGGACGACCAGTTCTCCTGGGACGGCTGCCCCACCTCTGAAGAAGAGGGAGAAGAAGACGACGGCGACGACGACGACGACGACTCCCTCGAAGGCTACCCGCCGGCGAAGCGCCTCCGCATGTGGTGGGACGACGACAGCAGCGATGACGAAGACGGGGATGAAGCCCCCGTAGAGGGCTACGGGAGTAGCGACGAGGAGCCCATCGGCAGCGAGTGCCGATGAGAGTTCCGAGGATGACGACGAGGGCAGTGATGGCCCGTAGATTAGGATCGACTAGTATAGGCCTAGCAGTAGTAGATTGGTCCATAGACCCTTCTTTTGTCCTTCCTTCTTTGAGTAATCGGTTCTCCCTTTGTAAGAAATCCTGTTTATTAATGAAGAAATTTCCCCAATTTGGCATTGTCGATTCCTTTTGAACCGTTTCTCGATGAGCCGATGGCAATGACACAGCCGATCTTGGTAAGCTGGCGACTTGATCTTTGAGCAAGCGAATTTAAAAGAGCCCTGGAACCGTCTTGGATGCTCAAACTGATGACTCCGCAACTGAACACCGCCCTCCAAACCGGCTTGTGTCGCAAGGCTAGCCGATTCCAACCAAATCGGCTCCCTAGAGCAAATGATCTTTAGGGCGAGCTGCCCCCCGAGCCTTAGCGAAGGCGAACCAGCCACATGTGCCGACATTAGCCTTAACTCATGACGTAGCCCCAAGCAGAGAACCTTCCAGGTGAGCTGCCCCCCCGAGTTTCTTCCATTCTTTCTGCGCCTTGCCAGTTAGATCGGCTCCTTGATGTGCTCCATTCTTGACCTGATCTGCTCTTGGCCTTGCTATTGAAGAGAAGATCCGAGCTCTTATTCCTCGAGTCGATGGCCACGCATCGGCTTTCATATCCTTAAGTCGATGTCTGCTGCATCGGCTGTGCTTGAAAATTTTCGAATTTTTAGATTTTTATTTTTTACGGCCGACTAGTGCATCGGCCCCCATATTCCAATACCCATCACCAAAAGATGAGACGCTTTCATTACATATCCTCGTATTTTATCCACCTGGGTGCCCCCCCGAGCCGATTCTGTCAAGAGAATTGATGGTATCGGCTCTGTTGGATAACGTGTTGAACCCAGGCAGAACGGTAGGTGAGGATAATTTTGGCCGATTGCTGGAATCGGCCTCCATGTTGCTTGCTCGGTGAAGGTTTTGTAAGTTCCCTTCATAAATTTTTGGGGCCGATCACAAGGATCAGCCTTGCCATGTTTGCTCATTGACATATTCTTGCTACTCGTTCAGGCCGGTAGACAGAACCAGCCCAATCTCTGACCTTATCATGTTGGTGCGCTTGCTGTCGCCCACCTTGAATGCATCGTGTGATCGTGGAGCGCTAAGCTTCGTCGGAAGGACGAGCACCATGTTTGTGCCAGCCGATGTTTCATCATCGGCTTTCCTTTGCTTGGGGCGCCACTCCATTTTCCGTGGACGACCCTCTTCATCCAGGGTTCGCTGAACCTTCGCAGCCAGATCAGGCCTTGGTTTCCTCAATGTATGCAAGTATAACCTCTCGGCTTCTTCCGAGCCGCGCAATCGTTGAACCCTGCGTTTTCGGGAACGGCTGAGTCCGTCAGGGCACCACCGTGGCCGGTGGTACCTGTCTTCTTCTTCTCCCTCGTCTTCTGAATCTTCGAGATCTTCCAACCGAGGGGACTCAGCTCGTTTGCTCTGTGGCGGGAGAGGTCCTAAGCGCTCGAACACGGACACGTTGGCTGCCTCCTTCTTCCGGTTGCATTCTGGGCAATTGCCGATTGTTGGTAATCGGCTCATTCCTGAATCCCAGCAGTGCCTGAAGAAAGGACAATCCCAGTGCCTGTCCTCGTCGTCTTGCTCCCTTGCCTTTCCCTGGGCACAACGCTCATGCTCCTCCTCATCGCGATTCTGCCGACGATGTCTTCTGGCTTCTCTGGCCAGACGAACTCTTTCATCACCGTTGCTTGGACCGTCGGCGTTGGTCGTACCGACTCACATACTTGTTGAGGAGGTGATCGAGAGAGGGTCGCTGATATCTTATGTTCTTCACTTCTCCCTCCGTGACGTAGCGCTTGCCGTCTTGGCGGAGCCGATCGCGTGGAGCGGCTTCCTCCGAATCTTTGCTATGAGAGCAGCTGCCCTCATCTCCATCCTTGCCGCCGTGGTGTCCAAGATCTACCATGTTGATATTGCACAGGAAACCCGGCTGGCACCCGGCATGGCAAGCATACTCCACCATGTTCACGGCGGGGAAGGGCTGGGTATCGACCTTCATGGCGTACTGGTTGAAAACTAGACGCCCGTTCTCTATCGCCGCTTGGATGTGCTGCCGCCATACCCTGCAGTCGTTGGTGGTGTGGGAGAACGTGTTATGCCATTTGCAGTATGGCCTTCCGTTCAGCTCTTGCACCGTGGGGAACTTGTGGCCTTCGGGTACCTTTATATGCTTCTCCGTGAGTAAGAGATCAAAGATCTGCTCCGTTTTGGTCACGTCGAAGTCGAACCCTTTCGGAGGGCCTTGCGGCTTCACCCATTTGCAGGTCACGGGGCCTGACGCTCGAGTCCATTCAGCCACTTGCTACCTCCCGATCTCCCATGGCACCTTCATCTTCGTTCGCATCAACCACGGTCACCACCCGCTTGAATTTGTCCTGGTAAACATCCGGGTGGCGCTGTTCATATGCGGTCAGCTCGCACCATGTGCGCTAACGAAGGGTAGTCTGCTTGGGAGGCCACGTCCTTGATTGATGATGAGAGACCCACCAACGCCAGCTCGACTGCTTCTTTTTCACTTAAACGAGCCGAAAAGCATCGGTTCCTAATGGTCCTGAAGCGCTGGGCGTATTCTGCCACTGTCTCTCCGCGCTTCGTCGTACTTGCGCTAGATCGGCAAAACCAACATCGGAAGCCTCTGAGTGATATTGCTCGTGGAATTGCTCTTCCAACTGCTTCCAAGTCTGGATGGAGTTTGGTGGTAGCGATGTGTACCACCCGAAAGCCGATCCTGTGAGGGACTGTGCGAAGAACCTCACGCGCAACTCGTCTGACGCTGAGATCGTGCCCAGCTGTGCCAAATATCGGCTCACATGCTCGATGGAGCTGGAACCATCTGATCCACTAAACTTCGTGAAGTCCGGGAGCCGATATTTGGAAGGGAGCGGGATCAGTTCGTAGCTGTTGGGGTACGGCTTGGTGTAGCCGAACGCCTTCCTTTTCGGCATCATACCGAACTGATCTTTCAGAATTGCACAGATCTGATCCGCTGTGATGGCTGTAGGTGTCGAACCACGAAGATTCGCCGGGGTGGCATACTTAACCAGCCATGCTTGCTTTTCCGGTTCTAAGCCAACTGCGGGAGCTGGGCCTTGGAGGTTCGTCGGGGTGGCGTACTTAGCCAGCCACGATTGCTTGTCAGGATCGGCTCCTGACGTTCCTCCTGCCGTCCCAGAGGCCGCTGATATTGCAGCCTGGTTCGAGAGTGCCCAGGCGTTGCAATCTGGTATGTATGTGCACGTGTATCCGTGCGGGATCTCCTTAGGCGGCTCAGGTAGGAATTGGTAGTCCCTAGGATCACCACCATCCTTGTAGACGACATATGCCGATGAGTTCGGCAGTTCCGGTGCTACCCATGCGAACGGCCGGGGCTGGAGCGGCATCTCTCCTTTGAAAGTCCCCGAGCCGGTCCCGACAGGGAGTACCGGTGACTCATGATTTCCTGGACGACGCGCGAGCGACACGCTCCAAGGTGTTCACCGAGGCTCTCGAGTGGCGGTGCAGCGAATGAGCCACCATGTAGTTGATCTCCTCGCCGCGGCGACCTGGTGCGTTCTTCCGACGGAGCGGATAGGTCCACTCCATCGAGCGCGCCTTCGGGTGTGAAACCCTTCCACCCGACGCCATGGGTGCGGGTTCGGTGGAAGGAGCCGATGAGTTCGGCTTCGAGGGTTGCCTTGATCTCGTCATGTTTCTTCTTGAGCTCATCGGGCGGATCCGCGTACGTGACCGGAGTGTCTTCCGCCATCTCGGATGTAGATGGCGATGTCGTGGATGTCGTCGACGGTCGTCCCACTGGGCGTGCCAGAATGTGTTGACGTCAGAAACCCACTGGCGGGCAGAGACGGGCAACACCGTAGAGCCGGGAACAACTAGGGCTGCGGCTGGCCCTAGTCCCTCTGAGCGACGGCCCGCAAAGCCTCCCGGTCGCACGCACCGATGTTTATCACAAGGGCGTGCCACCCGACCTATACCCGGTCGGGAAGGTGTGGATGATGCCTCGCTTAGTTTCCTGCAGGGCACACACGTAAACGTTAAATACGAGCCTCGATCGGCTCTCGGGTTATCCCGTGAATCGGCTCAAAGAGCCGATCCACCCATGATTCGGACGGGGTGTCCGAATATATGGTGGTCCTGCTTGATCAATGTAAAGCTAATGAGATCTACGACGATTTAGGGTTTTCACCGCATAATCGGATCATCCTACTCGGGTTCGGGCCTCGCGCTCGCGCACGGTGACCGTAAGCCGATCCTAGACAGGGCCTAAAAACCAACACGAGGTTGATCCCCGGAACATCCGTTCTAGGACTAGCAAACGCCACCCTACACGCCGCTGGATCCTCCGACCCCTTGTAAGGCCTAACTATTGCAGATATTAAACTAATCCTTGTAGAACAAGGAGCAATCGTAACGGACCAGATCTACTAAACTATGATCAAGCGGGGTGCCGCCCCTACGCCTAAGATAGGCGTAGGGCGGCTAGACATGCAAGGGTTGCACTACGAGAGCATACAGCATGAAGAACAATGCTAACACTAACATGTCTAAGATAACTACGTTGCTCGCCATCAAAAAGGCTTCAACACGAGCAACGCATGAACAACGGGGCAGGCTTGTGCTGCCTAGATCGCAAGATGCGATCTAGGCAGCATGATGCTTACCGGTAGAAACCCTCGAGACGAAGGAGTTGGCGATGCGCCGAGATTTGTTTGTGGTTGAACGTTGGTTGTTGTTTATTCCATAAACCCTAGGTACATATTTATAGTCCAGCGGACTTTCTAATGTGGGCGTGCACTAAACCGTGCACGAGTAAGATTCTATCTCTTAAACTAAGATGCGATCTAATATTTTACAGATACACGGGCAATTAAGCCCAACTTGGTATAAAAGGCCGATCCACGTATTCCTTCTATATATATTCTTCAAGTCCATCTTGATCGCGGCCCACCTCTGACTTGGTCAAATTCTGGTGATAACAGTCTCTTGTGTCCCCAACACACCTAATAGGTGCACTAGTTCGGCGAAGAGATAGTGAAATACAGGTGGTATGAATAAGTAGTAGCAACGGCACCAGAAAAGTGCTTTGCCCAGGACAATAAACAAGCAAGTAGTAACGCAGCAAGTAGTAACGCAGAGAAACGAGAAACAAGCGGCGATAGCGATATTTAGGAACAAGGCCTAGGGATTACACTTTCACTAGTGGACACTCTCAACATTGATCACATAACAGAATAGATAAATGCATACTCTACACTTTTGTTGGATGATGAACACATTGCGTAGGATTACACGAACCCTCAATGCCGGAGTTAACAAGCTCCACAATAATGCTCATATTTTAGTAACCTTTAGTGTAAGATAGATCAAAAGACTAAACCAAGTACTAGCATAGCATGCACACCTGTCACCTTCATGCATATGTAGGAGGAATAGATCACATCGATATTATCATAGCAATAGTTAACTTCGCAATCTACAAGAGATCATGATCATAGCATAAACCAAGTACTAACACGGTGCACACACTCGTCACCTTTGCACACGTGCAGGGAGGAATAAAACTACTTTAATAACACATCACTAGAGTAGCACATAGATAAATTGTGATACAAACACATTGCAATCATAAAGAGATATAAATAAGCACCTCACTATGCCATTCAATAGTGAATAAGTATTCTGTGAAATATGGCCTAAGAGACCCACACGGTGCACACACTGTCACCTTTACACACGTGGGACAAGGAGTCTCCGGAGATCACATAAGTAAAACTCACTTGACTAGCATAATGACATCTAGATTACAAGCATCATCATATGAATCTCAATCATGTAAGGCAGCTCATGAGATTATTGTATTGAAGCATATAGGAGAGAGATGAACCACATAGCTACCGGTACAGCCCCGAGCCTCGATGGAGAACTACTCCCTCCTCATGGGAGCAGCAGCGGTGATGAAGATGGCGGTGGAGATGGCAGCGGTGTCGATGGAGAAGCCTTCCGGGGCACTTCCCCGCTCCGGCAGGGTGCCGGAACAGAGACTCCTGTCCCCGCATCTTGGCTTCGCGATGGCGGCGGCTCCGGAAGGTTTACGTGGTTTTCGTCGAACGCCCCGAGGTTTTTAGGTCGGGGGCTTTATATAGGCGGAGAGGCGGCGCAGGAGGGCTTACGGGGGCACACACCCTAGGGGGGCGCGCCCCCCCTGGCCGCGCCGGGGTGTGGTGTGGTGGCCCTGCTCCCCTTCTCTGGCGGTTCTCGTGTGTTCTGGATGCTTCCGGGTAAAATAGGAACCTGGGCGTTGATTTCGTCCGATTCCGAGAATATTTCGTTACTAGGATTTATGAAACCAAAAACAGCAGAAAACAGGAACTGGCACTTCGGCATCTTGTTAATAGGTTAGTTCCAGAAAATGCACGAATATGATATAAAGTGTGCATATAACATGTAGATAACATCAATAATGTGGCATGGAACACAAGAAATTATCGATACGTTGGAGACGTATCACTTGCTCAAGTAAGAACCCCGCCAGTTCTTCTTGAATTTCTCATACACACTCGGTTGCTAGAAGACCGTCCCGCAACCGTTGGATCTAATAATTTGAAGAAGGTACGGTGGTCAGTATATATATATGTGTGTGTATGTGAATGAAACACAAGGTGGTAAAATAAAAGCATGAATGTTGTTTACGTACATCAAGTTGTTCCAAAATTTTGGTCACATGGTGGGTATTCTGGCGGATGAACTCGCAAATGTAGAACCCGCATAAATTATTCCCGTCCTCTTGCCTCAAGCACTGTGGTGACCCGGCATACCACTGCATGGTGTAGTATGCAAATCTGATATAACACCAATGAAACACCATTCCACTAGTATTATATCGCTCAGAGTGGTACAACAGAAACATATGCGGGTCCAAGGCATGTCTATAGAATTACATACGGACTACTGTTACGATGAAGATCAGCCTGACCTCCTACTTTACAATGGGGTAAAACT
The DNA here is from genome assembly GCF_022539505.1 of Lolium rigidum. Lineage (NCBI taxonomy): Eukaryota > Viridiplantae > Streptophyta > Magnoliopsida > Poales > Poaceae > Lolium > Lolium rigidum. The sequence continues at coordinate 49,253,454 of NC_061513.1, read as the reverse complement.
GCGAATAAACTCCAGGAGAACGACTCGTAGTCTAATCCTAACACGAACTCTATTTGTAGAGTATTTAACTAGCTACAGAGGCTAAGAATAGACTAGCTAAATAGGAGCTAGGTTTAGGAAGCTAGTCCCCTTCTATGGCTAAACTAGGTTTTATCCTTGTTGGACGTGGTGTCTAACTCCTCTGACAGGGTCCTGTCTTGTGAAGTAGTTGTTGACTCCTCGGCCTTCGAGTTGCACTGTAGATCCTCCTTCGATGCCTCCATATCTAAGCAGGGGATTTAAGAGTGGGATGAGTACGAGCGTACTCAACAAGTTCATTTTAGGAAAGAGGTGTTTAATGCACTAGCTACGGCATTAGACCAGAAAGTCTAATACCCATGCAAGTTTTCATAACCATTTCTTCAAAAGGTTGCTTTTATTCAGAAGAACTATGTCCGTCAGCCTTCACCGGTTTACTAGAACTTCATGGAGCTCCTTTCCGGCCGCGTTCGCAGTTCCATATCCCGGAACAGGGAGTGACAGGTTGTTATCACCAGAATTTGACCAAGTCAGAGGTGGGCCGCGATCAAGATGGACTTGAAGAATATATATAGAAGGAATACGTGGATCGGCCTTTTATACCAAGTTGGGCTTAATTGCCCGTGTATCTGTAAAATATTAGATCGCATCTTAGTTTAAGAGATAGAATCTTACTCGTGCACGGTTTAGTGCACGCCCACATTAGAAAGTCCGCTGGACTATAAATATGTACCTAGGGTTTATGGAATAAACAACAACCAACGTTCAACCACAAACAAATCTCGGCGCATCGCCAACTCCTTCGTCTCGAGGGTTTCTACCGGTAGCATCATGCTGCCTAGATCGCATCTTGCGATCTAGGCAGGACAAGCTCGCCTACGTTGTTCATGCGTTGCTCGTGCTGAAGCCTTTTTGATGGCGAGCAACGTAGTTATCTTAGACATGTTAGGGTTAGCATTGTTCTTCATGCTGCATGCTCTCGTAGTGCAACCCTTGCATGTCTAGCCGCCCTTACGCCTATCTTAGGCGTAGGGGCGGCACCCCGCTTGATCATAGTTTGGTAGATCTGATCCGTTACGATTGCTCCTTGTTCCACAAGGATTAGTTTAATATCTCGCAATAGTTAGGCCTTACAAGGGGTCGGAGGATCCAGCGGCGTGTAGGGTGGCGTTTGCTAGTCCTAGAACGGATGTTCCGGGATCAACCTCGTGTTGGTTTTTAGGCCCTGTCTAGGATCGGCTTACGGTCACCGTGCGCGAGCGCGAGGCCCGAACCTGAGTAGGATGATCCGATTATGCGGTGAAAACCCTAAATCGTCGTAGATCTCATTAGCTTTACATTGATCAAGCAGGACCACCATATATTCGGACACCCCGTCTCGAATCATGGGTGGATCGGCTCTTTGAGCCGATTCACAGGATAACCCGAGAGCCGATCGAGGCTCGTATTTAACGTTTACGTGTGTGCCCCGCAGGAAACTAAGCGAGGCATCATCCACACCTTCCCGACCAGGTATAGGTCAGGTGGCACGCCCTTGTGATAAACATTGGTGCGTGCGACCAGGAGGCTTTGCGGGCCGTCGCTCGGAGGACTAGGGCCAGCCGCAGCCCTAGTTGTTCCCGGCTCTACGGTGTTGCCCGTCTCCGCCCGCCGTGGGTTTCGACGTCAACACATTCTCGGCACGCCCGGTGGGACGGTCGACGACATCCACGACATCGCCATCCACATCCGAGATGGCGGAAGACACTCCGGTCACGTACGCGGATCCGCCCGATGAGCTCAAGAAGAAACATGACGAGATCAAGGCAACCCTCGAAGCCGAACTCATCGGCTCCTTCCACCGAACCCGCACCCATGGCGTCAGGTGGAAGGGTTTCACACCCGAAGGCGCGCTCGATGGAGTGGACCTATCCGCTCCGTCAGAAGAACGCACCAGGTCGCGGCGGCAGGAGATCAACTACATGGTGGCTCATTCGCTGCACCGCCACTCGAGAGCTCGGTGAACACCTTGGAGCGTGTCGCTCTGCGCGTCGTCCAGGAAATCATGAGTCACCGGTACTCCCTGTCGGGACCGGCTCTGGGGACTTTCAAAGGAGAGATGCCGCTCCAGCCCCAGCCGTTCGCATGGGTAGCACCGGAACTGCCGAACTCATCGGCATATGTCATCTACAAGGATGGTGGTGATCCTAGGGACTACCAATTCCTACCTGAGCCGCCTAAGGAGATCCCGCACGGATACACGTGCGCATACATACCAGATTGCAACGCCTGGGCACTCTCGAACCAGGCTGCAATATCAGCGGCCTCTGGGACGGCAGGAGGAACGTCAGGAGCCGATCCTGACAAGCAATCGTGGCTGGCTAAGTACGCCACCCCGACGAACCTCTGTTATCACCAGATTTTAGACAAATCCAGAGGTGGGCCGGGCTTGGAAG
>NC_061513.1:49124437-49250901 GCF_022539505.1 Lolium rigidum | reverse complement strand
TCCACATAAAATGAGAAAAATCATCAAGAATAACTAGGTAATAAAGAAGACCAGAATTACTCGGGATTGGAGAGGTCCATACATCACTATGAATTAACTCAAAAGGAAAAGATGCAACAGTGGAAGACTGACTAAAAGGAAGACGAACGTGTTTACCAAGACGACACGCTTCACAACTATGGGAAGACTGTTTAGTAGATGAAAACGAAAAACCCCTCATTATTTGGTGAAGCGTGTTGGCACTGGGATGTCCAAGACGAGCATGCCAAAGATCAGCGCCTGCAGAGAGAGCACGAGGTGCGGCGCCGGGGGTGGAAGGCGACATCACCGGATACAAATCGCCGGGGCTCTCACATCGATGGAGGACCATCCGGGTGCGAGCGTCCTTAACAGAAAACCAAAAGCGTCAAATTCAACGATCACGAGTTGTCACGAGAAAGAGTTTTAACAGAGACTAAATTCTGAATAAGCTGGGGAGACACAAGGACATTATTGAGAGACAGTGGTTTAGAAATAGATGGAAAATTAGCAGAACCAAAGTGACAAATAGGAAGACCGGCACCGTTACCAACAATGATGCGAGACTCGGTGGAAGTGGGAAAGGAATGGGAAAGGTTACCCGGGTGAGCGGCCATGTGAGACGAGGCGCCCGTATCCATAAACCAGTTGCCGCCACCGGCGTAAGAGCCAGGTGCGGGCGCGGCGTGGTAGGCCGGGGCGTAAGACGGCGACGTGGCGGTGAAGGCCGGGGCGTAGGGCGGTGTCGCGGTGAAGTGCGCCTGGTGAGTCGGCGGGCGCGGCACCGGCATGTTGTAGGCGTGGATGAGCCCCGTCCATGGGTTGTAGGCGAAGGGGTTGCTGCCGTTGGAGACCGACGACATGATGACGCGCGCGCGGGGGATGGCGACGGCGCGGGGTTGGGGAGGGAGGCGCGGCGGCGGCTGCAGGTGCGGCGGCGGCGCGGCGTGAGGAGGGGCACACGCGACGGCGGCACAAGGGCGGCGGCGCTAGGGTTGGAGGGTGGGGCGCGCGCGGGAAGAGATGGGCGCGGCGGCTAGGTTAGGAACGGTAGGTGTCTGAGACCATGTAGAAAGGGATGCAACTCACAATGTATTGATTGTGTGCATATGGCGTTACATATATAGGCCACGTCCTCGACTATACAAGGAAGGAGGCGGATCCAATAATAAATACAAAGATATGTATCGCTATATATAACTACAGAAGATACACATCCGGATATGCAAGGATATGTATCTCAAGTTCTCAACACAAAGAATTGCATATTCATGCCAGTTCGTGTTGAAAAAGTTGGTCACGTATTCGGGTTGGTTAATAGCCGTTGCCTGCAAACAGTGCGTGTAGCCTGGCGCTTGAGATATAAACGGGCATGGATCGCTCAGGACACTATTTGATCACTTCCATTCAGCAAAGAAATTGACGACATTTTCTTCTGGTGATTTTGCGTGAGCGTTTATCGCCATGTTTCCCCGTCGGAGCCAGGAGCTAGCTAGGTTTATTTGGCTCTTGGGCTGCAGGCGAGGCAGCGTCTCCGTAAAGGCGAGCTGCTACTACTACTACTAACGTGACATCGACGGGCTGGGATGTCGTCCTCGAAATCGTTGGAATTATGGGGGCGATCTGGATGTGAGGATGCATGGCGGTGCACTGTGCCGGTGTAGCCATGTCGTCATCACACAATCGGTGAAGAAGTTTCATCCGCGCGGCGAATATCCGCGTATCGCAAACGCAATTACGCACCTAACTGAACCGATGGAGATGTATTCAAACAGATGATTCAAACGATGCTAAACTCTGAATATAATTGGACCATTTCGCTCCCTTGTGACCTGCCAATTCATACCTGTCTACAGACCAAAGTAAAGTAAAATGCTGATTGGTCTACTACGGGTATGACTGGATTGACGCGTGTACACGCACGCATGAACGTGAGAGCTGCGACTTAGTTACATCGCTGGCTGGCTACGCTTATGTATAGTATGTTTTTTCAGTTAGTATTTTCTTGCAGGTCATTCCTATCCATCTGTTCCAGCTCTCGTTGCACTGACTACGTGATTTTGACAAAGATTGTACGCCTTGACAACTTTCATATTTTGACAAAGATTGTACGACTTGACAACTTTCATATTTTCGGTATTGTTGTCGTTATCAAAATCATCTTATGGCCTCATGCGAAGCTTCATGCACATGTTTTTTTTTATAAGGCATCAGACTATTTTGGAAATATTATTTAGGAGTCTCCATTACCAACCAGCACAAGTGCTGAATTGTTTTTGTTTTCCTCGTGCATGGTTGATCTGGACTGGGAAGGGAGGATGTTGTCATTTGTTCAGTCCCTTGCTCTTCCTATTAGTGTTCTCTTCACGCTGTCAAAGACCTATCTACAAAGCAACTCGGCAAGGAAAACAGTTTGTTTAAGGTTGGCTTCCAATTTCCACTCCTTCTATACGATATCAATCACATCTTCATAATTATATCAAAATGGTCTGGCCATTTTTCATAAAAAAGGTTATGGTAAAAATTGGCTAGCTAGTATCTTAAATTCCATATACAATCATCTCAGTTCTTTATGTTTGGACAATACCATGCTAGTGTTGTTGGTATGAAAGCAATTGTTAGATTAGTTTATTTAAGAGTTTTTGTTTTTAAGAAAGTCCAAGTGTTCTCGACAAAAAAAAAATCTCGCTTTCTCTTATAGTCATACCTTTTTCTCGACCAATAACTGGTAAATCCTATACACCACTCGGTGCGCGCAGTCCGCTATTCAGGTTTGAGCAATGAGTCGAGAACGGTTCTATAGGTTTTCTTGCGTTCTTTTTATGGTTTACACGACGTGATCTCTTTCTTTGTGTATTTTTTGCACGGGAAATCTTTTCTTCCATTTTGGTTCCTTTAGTGTGAGATGTCTTTTCGAATATTTCTCATTTTTTGTAGGTTTTTTCATTTTCTATTTTATGTTTAGTTTTGTCATATTTCTTTCTTTTTTCCCTTTTGCTTCATTTTTTGTTTTTTTCTTCATTTTAAATAAATTTGTTTTTTCTTCCTTTTATTTTCTATTTTTATTTATCATTTTATTCCCCTTTTCATAATAATATTTTTTGCATAGTTTCAAAATTATTCACGAGGTTTCAAAAATATTTATGGATTTAAAAAAATAGGGTCATAGAATCAGATCAAAGAAATGTTCACGAGGTTTAGAATTTTTGTCAAAGTAATATGTTCATGCTTTCGGAGAAATGTTTCGTAGATACTGAAATGTTTTCACATAGTTTAGAAAATGTTCAGGTGTTCAAGAAATATGTTCACATACGCGAAAATTGTCACGTGTTTCTTTTTGGTTTTTAAAAAATGTTCACGCAATTCAAAAAATGTAAACCAACTTCCTACAATTTTTAATTTAAGAAATTGGTGGGCCCTATGTGAAGCTTCCCCTAATGAGGTGCTCCTGTGCTAGGCCCATTTAACCTCGCTCTTGCTAGCGTAGCTACCTTTGCCCGGACCTGCTAGTCGATTGTTGGCTGGTATCTTACTATCGGCTTTCCTCAGGTTTTCTAGTGTTTTTCTAATAAAATATTTTGAATAAGTGTTAAATCTGAAAAAATGTTTAAAATTTATTCAGATTTCAAATATTTCATATTCGGAAAACGTTCAAACATGAAAAATGTTCAGATTAAAAAATGTTAAATTTTGAAAATTTCAAATTTGAAAAATGTTAAATGTGAAAAAATTCAAAATATGAAAATGTTCATATATAAAATTTGTTAAATCTAAAAAATACTCAAATTTAAAAAATATTCAGATGTGAAAAAAGTTCAAATTTCAAAATTGTTCAAATCGGAAAATTTTCTAATTCAATTTCGTTTACATTTGAATTTTTTAAATTGAAACAAAATCCAGAAACTGAACAAACTTTGAAGCCAACAAAAACCAAAAGAAACAACCAGAAAACTGAAAAGATTTAGAAAACTGAAAAAAAAGCCACCAAAACAGCGGAAACTAAAGAAAAACTATACATACCTAGTTCTAATGGGCCGGCCCACCTTGTCCACCACTTTATGCGGGCCTGGCCATCGTGTCCGCAATGAGCGGCGAATAGGATCCACCTTCCCCACAAGCGGTATATAGGAGCACCCCCTATAGGGCTATAACGCATTTTAGAAATTCCCTTCCGAGCTTTACATTGATTCAACTCAACATTTCAGGTCTGCTAGCGCAACTCCTGTTGTTTAACTACTCATCTATGCAGTGAAAAGTAATGGTCAAACCCACGGTAATCAAGCACTTGCCAAACATCTCGTCGGTTTTGCCAATACTGAGAAAAACTTTGGTTTTAAGAAACTGAAGTATTCGTTGCCCAGGCACTTGGATACTACAGTTTTGTAATATACTTCTTTTTTTAGAAACACAGTACAAACACAGGCACTCATATACACGTGCATACATTCACCCCTATGAACGTACACACGCACACCCTACCCTTATGAGCACCTCCAGAAGACTGAGCCGGTGGATTGGATCTTAAAATTGACGAAGTCACCACATGCGCCTCGCTGTCGACGGGAATGTCGCCTCCACTGAATAAATAATCCGCCTTTATGAGACACGCAGATGTCAAACCTGTGGTTTGAACTCTGGTGGGCCGAGGTACACCCTCCTAACCACCCTCAGTTTTGTAATATACTTTAGTTTTACTAAAACTTTATTACCAAACTAGGCCTTACTCATTTACCGACGCGGAAATGAAAGGGCGAAAGTGTAGGCCCATGATGAGGTTTACTTACGATGAGCGCTGCTATACATACGATATATTTCGTCCGATACCTGTACGACGCTAGGAGGCAGCGAGCTTCCCACACGCGAGGCAGGCAACGGAAGCAAGAATTGACTGGGTTTGTGTTTGGCCGGGGCTAGGAACTTGGGATAAGATCCGGTAATCATTTCTTTACAAAAGCAGCTATGTCTTAGTGTATCTTCAATAGCTGAGCGAACAGTTTGCGTCCGTCGTGATAGAAAATACGTCTGGGCCCTGCTCCAGCAAAGCGACACAAAGTGAGCGGGCCATCCGTGGCGACGCAAACCTGATCCAAATATGCGTCAGGTTTGCGTCTCCGCGGACGCTCCGCGGTCGCGCCGATTGTCCACCAAAACTTATGTCGAACCCGTGCGTCAGTGGGAAATTTTTAGGTAAGTTTTTTGCACAAAGCACTAATCATCCATTGAAAAACCAATTTTTTTCCTACTTGTCTACCCAATTTAAATATAAAATATCCATAAAATAGAACCGTTGCCTCCCCCACGCCCCGCTCTAGACTTGGTAACCTACCGCACCCCGCTCTAAATTCCAGCTATGTCGGGCCGCGAGCAGAAAGGAGTGACAACGTCGTCTCTAGGCCATCCCCACAACACAGGGACGTTGCATGGACGGCGGACGGAGCTAAAACCCGCGTCGCGCTAGGTGGGCCAACATAGTCGGTGATGCAGAGGCATGCACACGAGGTTTAACCCGTCGTCTATCTCTGGTCCGCGAGCCGGTGCCCCAACTGCGGGCTACCCGTGGCCACGCTGCTCTCCTCGTCCCGAAGGTGGAGGTGAATGAGGAAGAGGATGAGGTGATGGCGCTCCTCCGCCAACAGCACCTCACTGCAAGCAACGACGACCCCGAAGACATGCCAGGGGTACAACACCGCCTTCATGTCGTCGTTGAACGACCACAAGGCCTGGGAGGGGAACATCGAGGACATGATCACCATGTCGATCTACGAGAGCGGCAGGCAACTCGTCGACTTGGCGCGCGACGACGACAGCGAAGCTGATCTCAGCGATGCAGTGAAAGATGGGCCCACCAACTAGGACTACAACTTCTTCCAGGGCTACGAGACGCCATTAGTTTATTTTATGTTTAAATTTGGTCGAATTTCATTCAAAACATTGTAATATATAACAATTTTGAATGAATTAGAGTGTTTTTGGTAAAATTTAATTTTCTTAAAGTCTTGTTAGGGTGACGCGACTAGAAACAGGCGCGTTCCAAAAGCAGCAACACGCGGCGCCATTCCCCAAGCGCTCGATCCGACGCTATTTTTGTGCGAATTTTGGGGGAGGCTGCTGGAAATGCTCTAAATTAGCATTTCAAAATGGTGATTTTATGTTGTATATACTCTTTGTAGATTGAAGGAACTGGGCACTAGGTCATCGTTTGGCCTGGGATCGGACTTAATTGGGCACATGGTACTGGGCTGGGGATTAATTACCGTGGTGGGCCTAAAGGAAAGTTAGTAGTTAATAGTATGGAGAGCATCGTACAGAGTTCGTACGTCAATCGTCGTGTGTGGAGCAATTCCGCTTACGATTCTGCTAAACATACACAGTTTCCAAGACAAAAAAAAAATAGTCTAAGTTCATTCATGGCGTTTTTGTACCTACTTTTTGAAGGAGTTTCGAATGACATTCCAAAATGTCAAATAAATTCGACAAAAAGGTCACGGGTACATCTTGATGTTATGTGTGCTCACAAAGTTGATTCACCAAACACTAATATTTTACTTACAAAAGTATTTCCCCTTTTTCATAGAGAGCAGCACGCATGCGTGTGTGTTTCCATCACCATCCATTTATTTCTTGAGATTCATGTTCACCATAGTAGATGGAAAGATTCGTTTCTCTCTCCTCTTTTTGTCTGTATCTCAAAGCAGAATGGACGGCGAAAAAATATCCAGACCTGTGTAAGTACAAAAGTATTTCCTATTTTTCATATCTTGTATAAAAATACAAAATTTGGTTCTAAAAAAACTTCAACTCGAAATTTTCTTATTTTTTTCACACATGAGACAAGAAATGTTGGTTTTCCACGAAACTTGGCTTGCACGCACAGAATATTGAGATGTACGCGCAAAAAAATTGTACAACTTTTAAATATTTTAAAATTATTTATACAGGAGCATATGCACCCAAGATCAAAAAGTGGATTCTGTCTAAGTCCACACATTTAATCCTCCAAATTCTCCATGTTATGGTTTTGTAGAGTTTTCTTTTAAATGGAGGATGAGATACCAACCTCTGCATCGAAAAGATCCATATGGCTTGTTTTTGTTAGTATAATCATCAAAGTGTGATAAAGAGCATACATTAAAACCAAAGCGCCAGTATACAACTATAAACCCGACACTGAGTGAAGATCATGACAGAAGGTCTTTTTAGGCTAGAAACACGAAATCTCCCCTTCAGAAGCATCACCGAGACACCCCTCATAAGAGCATCTCTAGTGGCTCGTCTATATGATCATATAAAGGAAATTTGGACGAGCAATACCTAAAAACAGCTCACAGTGGCTCGTCCTAAGGGTCATCTAAATTTGCACGACGTCCAAAAACTTCTACCCATCGTCTACATGTGGACAACCAAGCCACGGTTGTCCAAACCAGCGAAGCGGGAGCCCTGATCCAAAGAAGCAGACTATGAACAAATAGTAAAATGTGGTACACTGAGATTGGTGCCGTTGTGCCGCAAGACATTCAGGTGAAACGTTCGATTCAACTGCACCTAGTTGATGGTGATGGTCTCCCTAACCCTAACCCGACCATGCCCCTCCCTTCCCCCATACTCGCCGCCACCGGGCCTAACCTGTGTGGTTGCTCCTTGTGGTCGGCTGGTGGAGGCCCGGGACCCCGCGCGAGCAGGACCTCCTCACGGACATGGCGGCGGCGGCCGGTCGGCAGCTGCGGGCGGGGCGGGCGGCGACGTCTAGCCAACAGCTGCGGGCGGCGATGGGGGCAGAGGAAGGAGGCGCTTCGGTCGTCTGCTCAGGCTGGGAGGAATCCGGTAGGGTGCAGGGAAGTTCAGCCCACCGGGACAGGGGGTCGGCCCCTTCTCGAGCCCCTTCACGTCTCCTCTTCCGAATCTAGCACTGCCGGCAGCCGGAGTGGCTGCAGGCCGGGGATCTCACAGCGGAGGCTCCTGTCCGTCTAGCCTTCAGATATGGCATCGTCAAGAGTCGTGGTGGTTGTGGGCTGCCGAGATCTTTTGAGGTGCTCACTCACCGTGTGATCTGCGCGGGGCAGATGTCGGTGAGGTCGGTTGTCGTCTATCCGGGAGCGGGTGTCCTACGTCGGTGGTGGCCCTCGGTGCTGTGTTGCGGTCCGGTGGCGCAATGAGTTTGGTTTTCGGGGCGACGGCCTCGGTTGGTGGGAACCTTGCTGGTTGGCAGGCGAGCCAGAGGTTCAGGTGCTGGCCGGTGGCCATGGTCATGTGGGCGACGTGGTCGCGGGGAGCGGTACCCGTGGCAGCGGTGTGGTAGTTGTTTTGGCAGTGCTCCATGTCCTGGTGGAGAGGTTTGTCTGAGAGGAAGCTCTTGCTCGGGTCTTCCCGAGACACGACAGCAACGTCCACGGATGGCGTACCCTTTTTGAAGCGCGTCGTTGCGGCTCTTCTTGGTTCTCCTTGGTGCTCCGGGCGAATGCCCAAGATCCCCGGATCGGGCGTTGGCAGCGCTCTTGTGTCATTCTCTTCTTGAAGACACCGCCTTGGAGCTCACGACGTGCGGCTCTGATGGTTGTACGGCGGAGGTGAGCGGCTTCTTCGTCTCTTCGTTCGGCGATCTTCGGCAAAGTTTGCTTGGTGCTCTACTCCTTTGTTGAGCTACCATGGTTTTGCTTGTTGGTTTGTGGGTAGCATTGGTCGGTCTCCGGTGGTGGTCGGCCACTGGTGGCGGTGCCTACAACGGGGAGGGCTGTCGATGGCGTGCGTGTTCGTTGGTTTGCTCTTTGGATGAGGTCCGATCCGACACGGTTGCTATCTTGTTTCTGTCCCAATTTTGCGTAGTCGTCGTAATAGTCGTCAGTTGTTCACGCTTCCGGTTGTAGCTTCTCTGGTTGTTTCTATGGGTGTGTTGTTCGATCTTGTAAATTGAGTTCAACATCTTGTATGTTGTAGCCGTTAAGACTTTATTAATTTAACATTGGGTCTTTTGGCCTATTATCTAAAAAAATGATGATGGTCTCCGGTCCCAGAAAAGCAAAAGATAAAACAGAAGCTGGCTGCGTAGCCTCTCATAGATCGGTCGGGATCACCGCCGGAATGAAACTGTTGGTGCCCGGCTTTGCCCTTCGCCTCCTCGGTTCTTTACACTGTACACAGCTTCCGGTCTGAATCCTGGTTGCAGCGTACGGAGCAGGTACCGTACGTACGCACCCTGTTACCACGGGCATAGTACTACCATGAACTGTGCCTCACGACGCTGCTAGTAACTAGCAGTATACTGGTATAACAGACCTGCCTCCTGTATGCTGGTAGAACATACCTTGGATTTTTTTATCCCCCGACTTTCGATCGAGACACAGTAACGGCCGAAGTAGAGCCTACATCGGCCGGCCTGCCAGATGCACAGTGATGGACTGGAAATGAATTTTGTAGACCTGCTTTTATCGCAGCTGGAATGAGTCGGAACCTGGCGACTCAGGCCTCTGTACTGTCGCATTGGGCTCAGCCCAGCTAATTCGGATGCAGCCTTTTCCTCTCTCTTCTACTTGCTTGCCAGTTCCCACTAGCCAGTAGCCACGCACCTTTTGCTCAAAAAAAAAAGTAGCCACGCACGCACCTGTTGCTAGCTACTTTTGCAGGAGAGAAAAAAAACTGTATGGGCATCTTTGGTCCGCGCCGACCAAAGATGCGTCTAGAATCAGGTCTAGCGGCTTGACGCATAGTGATCAAACTGTTCAAGGAGACATAAATCTGGTCCAAATATTCATCGAATTTGGGTCTCGGCGGACGATGCGCGGACGCGCGGAGTGACCGCCGAAAGTCACGTAGGATCCACGTGTTAGCGGTAGGGATGCCGCTAACATTCCTGCCGGTGGCCATTCCCAGCGGGAAAAATCAAAGTTGACCGACGCCAACAATCCAGGCCATAGCAATGCACGTCCTCGTCGCCGCAGCCACCATCGATTATGGGGGAACCGTCACAGCCACCACCCCAAACTCCCCCATAGCCACCACCATAGTCCCAATGGAGGCCGCATCTCCGGTCGAGTCAAAGCGTGTAGCCACCAGCGACCGGGAAGCTAAGATGAAGGCGACAAAGAAGTTGTTGTCCAAGGAGGAGAAATGCATCGAGGCCGTGATAGGAATGCAGCGGCCGCCGCTACCCAGCAGGTGGAGGCCGCTGCCCACATCGTGTGGCAGATGAATCTGAAATTCGGCGCCCACGTAGGCCTCCATCCAAGCCTAGCGGAGGCCATGCTCCTCATCAAGGAAGAGCGGATCGTGGGTGTCGCTCCCCTGGCCTCGTCAGTAAGCTCGGTAAGTTCCAAGTTGCGTCCTAGAACACCTGCACCCTCGCATGTCCACACGGCGTCGCGGTTCGCCTCCGGCGCCCCGCCGGTGTACTTCAACAGGGCCCCGGTTCCCAACCTGAACCGGACGCCGAGAAGCGGTAACTCGTGCCCGGGCAAGACACAGAAGACGTGACAAGTCTCGGATGATAGCATGCCGGTGCCCCGCACCCTGTTTGAGGAAATACCACCTTCTGCCCCGACTTCGTCTGACGTCCGGTGATTCATAGGCCTTTTGGACGGGACGCAATGAGGGCGGCATACAGGCCATGATCTTCGGCGGCGGTTTCGTTGGCGAATTAGGCGCCGGGACAGGGACGTGGGATCAGCGGCCATAGACGCAGGATGGGATGGACATCGATGGGCACACGGCTATTCTCCACCCAGCCCATGCAGGCAACAAACGTCTGCGCGACGATGATGAGTAGGCGCCAACATGGCCTATCCTCACCAAGGATGATGCTACCAAGAAGAAGGAGGAGAGCCACAGGACCTGTAACTTCAACGACAACGAGGACAAATATTTGTGCGATGCGTGGCTCGCGACCAGCCATGACCGCATAAATGATGCCCAGCAAAAGGGCAAGGTGTATTGGGCGAAGGTGGTTCAGGAGTACCATGAGAGGAAGCATCACGCGTCCTACGAGATGAAAGTGGTAGCACGGAAGAGTCCATCAGAAAAAGATAAAACTGCATCAAACAAGAAACCGGCAAGTTCTGCGTCATCGTTGATCATGTTGTTTCCCACCCCGAGAGTTGCATTGGTGTGCTTGGAGTGGTAAGAAACGAGCAGTATCATACTATCTATGTGCAACATTAGCATTGCAGGTACCCAGGGCTTTGAAGAAGTTTAAGGCAACATATAAGAAGGACTTCTATATGGTCCATTCTTGGGATTTGGTGAACGACATGCTAAAGTGGAGGGTAAGCTGTGCGGTCTACCATGAAGCTAATCTGCGACGTCATTGTCAAACATCATAAATATCATGACCTTCTTTTGGACTATATTTGTTGTTCTGGCCATGTTGTACTCTTTTGAACTTCATTTTGTGCCGTACCATGTGTAAAATGTGATGAACTTATTTGAGGTCTCAATTTGAGCCAATATAATGGCCATATTTTCATGCAATTTGATTGTTTTGGGTGTTTTTGGATATTTCTGAAGAATAAATGGCCAGCGTCCAAAATGCGTCGGGCTACTTGGCCAGCGTCCAAAATGTGTCGAGCTGCTGAAGACATCCTAATGCAAATGAACGACATGACCATTTTTACGTTCGCGGACCGACGCAAACGGACGGACGCAGACCGAAATGGGTCGGCCGGTGGAGATGCCCTAACTGCTAGCTAGTCGCGGATCCGCTACTCGCTCGCTGGTCGGCATCAAGTTCTTCTTTTCTTTTAGAAGTGCAAGCGAGTAAGCGAGGAACACACATAGGAGCGTTTTGCCATTGAGGTATCCTACACCATGTTTGGAGATACATATATAGGGGACCGTGAATTCGGAACGGAAATGGGTCAGGCTGAAGCAAAACAAACCGAATATGTATGCGCATAAATAGATTGGCAAACCATACGATGAAAAATAGTTGATAAAACTAACTTAGCAAAACATATTAAATAAATAGCGTAATATGGCAGAGTAAATAAATATAACATAACCCATGAAGATCTCCAGAGCCCTGTGTCATCATCCCATAAACTTGAGAGAAGACCCCTGCAGCAGAAAGAACTACAACCAAACTCAAGCAGGTCATCATCTTCGACCACGGTGTAATTGCCACCACGCTGCTTCCTCCTTTCTTGACACCAGCGTCGAGAAGGCATGGACACCAATCCAACACGCCTGCAGCAGCCGTCGCCATCTTTGGCTTTGAGTACCGCGAAAAGTGTCCCTTCCGGAAGGAAGGGAACTCGAGTCAACCGACCGGTCCAGGCACCGCGGCCGGGCCATCCGCCGGGCAAACCGGGAACTCCCTCTTGCATCGGTGCCGAGGAAGAAGAAGAACGGCGGCAGCAAATCATACCGACAAGGAGGAAGAAGGGTCTTTCTCCCGACCATACGGCCGATTTTGGCGTCGCCACGTCGAACCGCCTCCTCCCTCGCCACCAAGGCCCGCCGGAAGAAGGCTGCGAGAACATGACAGCCGCAAGCCACCGAGAAGAACACAAACCCTAACGAGGAAGGCGATTATACCGTCCCCATCCCTCCCTCGCCACCACGGCCAGCCGAGGGGAAGACAGCACTAACAACCGCCCTCCGACTCCCAAAGCTCCACGATAGAGTCGACAGACGACCGTGCCCGAAGAGACCACCCTCCCCAGATCCATCGATCTGAGAGGAAACCAGGCCAGCAGCTCGTCGGCGCCGCCACACGTGGCCTTGCCGAGATGGGGATCGAGCTCCAGCACCTTTATTCTGATGCGACGCCGCCTCCACCATCTCGGCAGCGCCTCCCGAGACCCTAGGGGCCCCTACCACCGGCGATCTGAAGATCCACCGCCGGTAGGGGCGATCCATCGCGGCCGGAAGGCTGCTCCACCACCGTGGAGACATCCACGCCGCCGCACTCCCGCGCCAGCTCGCTGCCGGAGCCGCCGGAGTCGCCAAAGACGTACGTCGCCGCCGCCAGGGGAGCCTCCACCGTGCGATGGACGAAGCCCCCGCCGCCGCCATCGCCGCCAGGGCTTTGCCCTGCGGGTCTTCCGGCGGCGGCGAGGAGGACGGGGCGAGGAGGGAGGTGGCAGCGGCCGGCGGCGGGAGATCGCCCCGTGCCGCCTAGGGTTAGGTGACGCGGGGGTTCGGATGGTTCAATCATTTGAATCAAATGATCTCTATAGGAAAAATCCTACGAATAAGAATCCCTCAAAATTGCTTTACAAATCGATTAAAAAGATTTGTAAAGCAATTTTGAGGGATTCTTATTCGTAGGATTTTTCCTATAGAGATCATTTGATTCAAATGATTGAACCATCCAAAAATGTTATGGATTCTTTTTTATAGTACAATCCTATATTATTTCTAGTAAGACGTTAGACCTGTTGGAAATTTTCTGTGTGGCTATGCCAAATAATTTATGCGTTTTTCATTTATGTAGGATTACACATGTCATGTCGTCATGACATACTGTTCATTCGTTTTTCTTATTCCTGTGCTTTCAAAATCATCTGTATGAAATAGCCCCAAAATGGTATAAAATAGTAAATTTGTTGAATTTGTGGTAGTTTTATGATACATGCTCTAGTAACCGTGCATGCACCATAGGAGTGAAGTAGTAGCTCTCTTCCGCTCACCGGTCACTAGTAGAGTGCAGTGATTCATAGCTCAAGGGGATAAAAGAATTTGACGAATTGACGACACATGCACAAGAGATCGAGCGTGTCAGCGCGAGAGTGTGGATGTGTTGCGCGAACGACAGCTTGAACGCGCGGATGCTCAAGACCACACGAGCCCGAGAGGCCACGTGCCAGCCCTGAACTGAACTGAAACCTGTCACGGCGTTACTACCTGTGTCTCGTCCGTCCAGCGCAATTACGCAAAGTGCATTGCCAAAATTCTCGGCAAACTACGACTTGTGACGCAGGAGCAGCTGCGAGCGCCGCTGTAGGAAGCAACCCGGAACAGTATCAATGATCACCTCTTATATCTTCGCCATGCATGATCGATTTCGACGCCGAGATAGATCGATGGACTGATGATCAATCAGGTTCGCAGGCCGAGGCATCAACGAGGTGCAGAAAGCTGGCTGGGCTGGAAGGAAGCTTTCAAGTATGACAATACGTACAGATGTCAGTCAACCTGCTGCTTCGGAGATGAGGTCATACAGTATACTGTGGATAAATACCAAGAACATAAACTTAACAAGACATGACATGTACTGTATCTCTCTCGCTTGCTTGAACAGGTGAGACCCACACCAGTCTAAACCAGCGGCTAGTCTTCTTCCGCGCCGGCGAATGCACACACCGCCTGCACTGCCCACTTCTCTAGCGTTGTCTCTCCTGCAATTCGCGTCCAACCGGGGCGCAAGATCTTCTGCGATTACTGTGCACGCTGCATTCCCACTTCCCGCTCCAGCATCCGGCGCAGGATAGTCTGGGTTGATTTCCCAGGGTGGCGGAGCAGCGGCTAGGGTCCGTTTGGTTGGCTGGCCTCGCTTTGGTTCGCATCAGTCCAGCAATTTTCGGCATGTTTAGTTGCTGAGGTTCAGTCGTGTTTTTGCATGAACCACATATTAAAGCACCCTCGGGTCAAGCGCTAGAGGAACGTCTGGATCGACCGTTTCAAATCTTATACATAGCTGATGCAAAAGCGATTCTTCGGCGCACGCGCGGAGATAAGAAGTATATGGAGCACTTTCCAAGAAAGAAGGAGGTAGCATTCATGTTACCACATAATTTTCATGAGACTTGAATCAAGTAAATAAGTCTAGCTATATGGCTATAAAAAATGCTTTACAGGAGGCATTTCGAGGTGTTTTTATTTGTGGTTTTTATTTTTGCATGATTTATGTAGCATGTTTGTTTTATTTTAGTTTATTCTCTGGTTTTTAAATAAGTATCAAGTTTTTATCCATTTGGATGTTTAAAGTCAACATAATATGAAGTTGCTGATTTCTGCGCTGTAGTTTTTAGTACATGATTTTTGTGATTTTTTGGTAACTCCTAAAATCTTGATAAAACAATAGTAGCTGCAACTTTTCATCCTCTATATGCCCGTAAATTGGATAAATTTTCTGAGGTGTCTAAGTCATGCAAAAAATTCAGTTTTACTGCAGCAAAAATTCTGGATAGATTCTGCCTTACTTTGTTACGTCCGTTCTTTTGAGTATCAAAATAATATTTAGTTGGAACTTTTGATATGCTAGAATGAATTGAACATTATGTTCTCTCTTGTTCATGAAGATATAATTCTATTCTTGAGTAAAAAAGCAGCAAGCATGATTTCTTTGTACCTCTAATGTCACCCATACAAAAGAATGGGCAGAAAAGTTTGTGTTGAAGTTTTTCACAGGAAATGGAGAAATATCACACTAAGAGATTTAAATATGAGGAATATCATAAGCTTGGGGATTCCTATGACACCTCACTTGAATCATTCAAAAACTCATGGTTTGAGAACATCTAAACTATGTTTTTTGCGCAACATAAAATTTTCGCAAAAACTTGAAGCGTCCTTCTTTTATTTGTGTCTAGTTTTGTTTTTAAAATGAAAAGACAATCATATTGAGTGTTCATAATGCATATGCATGATCTACTAGACCAAACTCTTTATCTCTGAATGTTGAAAGTAAAATAAGTTGCATGATTATAAAAGAAACGGAGGAATGCCTAAAAGTTGAAATTTATTTTGTGTATGGTATTTCTAGTTTCACATGCTCTATTGAGTGATGATTTGTTACGTGCCTTATTCAGTGCTATTTCTTACTAGTATACATAGAGATTTAATTTAAAGTATCATTTATTGATGATGAATGAATAGTCTATGGATACTATTGCATGCTTTTAGACCTCTTACTAGCGAAAAGATTTGAATTCATACACAAACATATGATACGTCTCAAACGTATCTATAATTTTTGATGCTACATGCTCGTTTTGCATCAATTGCTATATGTTTTGTTTACACTTGGTGGCACATTTATGCATTTTCCGGAACTAACCTATTGACAAGATGCAATAGTGTCAGTTCCCTATTTTCTGTTGTTTTGTATTTCAGAAAAGTTGTACAAGAAATATTTTCAGAATTGGACGAAACAAAAGCCAAAGTTCCTATTTTTCCCGGAGCGAAGACGGAGTCCAGAGAAGAGACGGAGGAGGGCCACAACTACCCTAGGCGCGGCCTGGTCCTGGCCCGCTCCTAGGGGTGGTCTGGGGCCACCTGACCTCCACCGACCTCGCCCTTCCGCCTATAAATACCTCCCGACGCAAGAATCCTAAATCAATCAGCCTCCGCCCATGAAATGTTCCGTAGCTCCGCCACCGTTGCTGACAAGATCCGGGGGACAGAAGTCTCTGTTTCGGCACCCTGCCGGGACGGAGAATTGCCCCCGGAGCCATCTCCATTGACTCCACCGCCATCTCCATCGCCGTTGCTGACTCCCATGATGAGGAGCGAGTAGTTCTCCCCCGGGGTTGAGGGCTCTACCGGTAGCTATGTGGTTTAACTCTCTCTCATGGTGTGATCTTTATGTGATCATGAGCTTTGTAATCTAGATGTCGTTATGCTATACAAGTGGATTTTACTTATGTGATCTCCGGAGACTCCTTGTCCCACGTGTGTAAAGGTGACAGTGTGTGCACCGTGTGGGTCTCTTAGGCTATATTTCACAAAATACTTGTTCACTGAATTATGGTTTGAGTTGGATGTCTATATGAAATTGTGGTGTGTTAGTACCTCCTATGAATGCTCAAAGTGACAGCGTGTGGTGTTCATTAGTACTTAGGAATACATCATTAAGGTTTGCTTTTGCAACCCTACGCGGTGAATTAGTGTTCGTTATCCAACCGCAGAGTAGTTCAGAGTAGCATAGTGAAGTGCTTATATTTATATTACTTTATGATATAATTGTTGAGAGTGACCACTAGTGAAAGTATGATCCCTAGGCCTTGTTTCCAAACATCGAATCGTCGTTTATTTACTGTTTTACTGCATGTTTACTTGCTGCCATATTTATTTCAGATTGTTATTACCACTCATAGTCATCCATATCACTTGCATTTTATTATCTCTTCACCGAACTAGTGGACCTATACATCTGACAAGTGTATTGGGTGTGTTGGAGACACAAGAGACTTCTTGTATCGTAATTGCAGGGTTGCTTGAAAGGGATATCTTTGATCTCTACCTCCCTGAGTTCGATAAACCTTGGTTGATCCACTTAAGGGAAACTTTCTGCTGTTCTACAAACCTCTGCACTTGGAGGCCCAACACTATCTACAAGAATAGAAGCGTGCGTAGACATCAAGCTCTTTTCTGGCGCCTTTTGCCGGGGAGGTAAGGTAAAAGGTACTCACATCCTCTGGCTACTAAGTTTTTTATTTGCTGGTGTGTTCTCGAAGTTATTTCCTTTAGATTCTGCAATTACATCGTTTTGTTTCTTGTTTTTATTTTCACTAGTTAGGCTTAATGGGAAACAACAACAAAATTAGAGAGCTTTATAGTCTTTATCTTGAGTTAGGACATGAGTTGTTTGAAGATAAAACTAAAAAAAACCTATGGAACTTTACTTGCATGCTAGTAGCAATGTTATTAGTATGAATTTTTTGAAGACCATTATTGCTAATGCTATGGAAAAGTCTAAGTTTGGGCCGGGGAAGCTAATTTTTATGAAAATGATCTTTTAGTTCCCCAACTTTTGAGGAGGAAATTTTCTATGATGATACTATGCCTCCAATATATGATGATTGCAATGATGATTATGTTATTTTCAGTCCACCTACTATTGAGGAGAAAGCTAATTATGATTACTTGGTTGGCAAACTCCATCATGGTCCGTTGAGTCTCACTCTTGTACTTGAAGAAGAATACCCAACAATAACGTGAGTAGTCATCAAAGATGACGAGGCAACACTTATTTCCTCCAATAATTTCATGAGACGGTGGACCAAAGAGATCAACATGGAGAAGCTCCAAGCATCTTGTGGTAGATATAGTTGTCTTGGCCTTGTGAGGAGCTCCATGCATTTTCCCTTGAATGCAAGCCCGAGAATGTGGCCCCCCTTGTGGAGACTTTGCAAAGTCCTCATGTTGACATGGGCTAGTCGGCGATGACATAACCAACCCTTGTCACCTTTAGTGAATAGGCAAAGAGCGGATTATGTTGTCTTTCCGGAGAAGTCAACAACATACAACCCGCTCTCCACATATCCAACAAAGGCTACACGGAGTGTCTTGCTCCACAAGAGTACCACCATATGTTCATCGAAAAAGGTACAAACACCCATACATGCAATTTGATGAACGGAAAGGAAATTGTAACCAAGGGTCTCGACAAGGAGGACATTCACTAGTGAAATGTCGGGTGTTACCACCACCTTGCCAAGAACCAATACCTTTGTGCTTGTGTTGTCGCCATAAGAAACGGTAGAATGAGATGGCTCGAGGTCGACATCAATTTCCTTGCTTCCGGTCATATGACTTGTGGCTCCACTATCAACCACCCATTTAGCACCACCGAAAGCATAGTCCTACAAGGAATCAAGTCTTGGATTTAGGTACCCATTTCTCAATGGGTCCTATCATGTTAGTAACAAGGGGTTTGGGAACCCAAATAGTCCAATCAACATTGTCCTCATGAGAACCAATAAAGCAAGCACGAATATGTCCATAGTAATCAACAAAAAGAACACGAGAAGGGTTGTTGGCACCGGCGTAGCCCCTTGTGGTGAGATCGGGAACTCCACCCCTTCTTGGGTTAGAGTCACCTTCCTCACGGGAGATACCCATGTTCTCGTTGCTCTTCTTCTTCGTGGTCATCCTTCTTCTCTTCCTCTTTGGCTTGGTAGCCACTCCTCCTTCATTGCAAGAGCCCTCATTGGCTCCATTTTTAGCTTCAACGACTCCCTCCAAGTATTTTACTTGGATTTGGAGTCTATCAATCTTGGCCTTCAAACGATTGACTTCATGTTCATGTTCCGGGTGAGGGTGATTGATATCAAACACTTGGACCTCCTTTGCCTTTTTCACCCGAAAATGCTCCATCAATGCTTCTTCTTGGAGAGAGTTCATCTTCATAAGTAGACGCTTGTGGCTCTCCAACGTGGCAATGTCACCTTCATGGTTGCAACACACACGATCCTTGCTCAAAGGAAAGTACTCCTTCAAGGCTTCCACTTGCATTGAATTGACCTCCATGAGCGCTTGGCCTCGCTCCTCTTTAAGGAGGCAATTTCTTCCTCATGATCACAACAAGTAACCTTCTCTTTGATCATGCGAAGGCACTTCATCAAGGACTCTTCTTGCATGCCACTCAACTCCAACAGCTTGGCCTTGGTCTTCTCAAGAGCGGCAATCTCTTCTTCATGATTGCAACATGATGTCTTCTCCTTTCTCAAGCGGTAATACTCATCCAAGACTTCTTCTTAAAGGGAATTGACCTCCAAGAGCAATTCATTATGCCTCTTAAAAGAAGCAACTTGATCAACAAGCGCGTCACAACAAGAGTTAGGGCCTTCGTCTTCTTTCTCCTTGTGAGCTTCCTCTTGAGGATGATCACATATCTTGGAGAGAAGCGCAAACTTACTCTCCAAGGATTTTAAGTCCTTGGTGAGAGTTGCAACTTCCTCGAGCAATAATTCATGGTCATCCTCAAGAAAAAGCTTCTTCTTCTTGAGCTCACCCACCAAGCCAAGAGCATGATCTCGGTCCTTGGTGAGTTGGGATATGATAGCATTGTTGGAGTCTTCAAGGGTAATGACACTTGCTTCAAGAGACATGCGCAAGTTTTCTCCTCCTCATGAGCTTCAGTGAGAGAGGCAATCTCATTTGCCGCCTCCCTCTCAAGCCTATCCTTCTCCTCTATAAGGTCTTGAGCCGCACCAAGTTTATCCATGAGGGCCTCAACATGGGTCTTGGTATCCCCTTGCATGTTAGTGATAAAAGCATCCAAACCCACAATCTCACGCTTAATGGTGAGACTAGTGGCATCATCAATAGATATGGCATTAGAAGAAGATGTAAGTTTGGAAGGGGATTCTACCTCCGAAGATACCTTTTCCATGAGGCAATGGGAGTTGTTGGTGACGAGGTTCTCATTAGGAGAGTCGAAGAGAGAGATGGAGGTAGTGGAAATGGCGATGGCGGTCACTCCCTCTTCTTCCTTGTTCGAGATCTTGTCTTCACGCTCATCACCTTCATTGGAGGAATACTCCTCATGGATAATGAAAGCTCTAGGCTTCTTGGTGAAGGAGACCTTGGAGTCACCGGGCTTGGGGGAGAACTTGGAGAATCCTTTGGAGAGGGATTTTAACTTGTCCTTGCGGACGAGCCTTCCACCATTGTCTTACCTTCTCTCATAGACACAATCCGCAACAAAATGACTTTTGTCGCTGTAATTGTAGCATCTAATCCCCCTTTGCCCCTCCCTTGGGCTCTTGGAGAAATTCCTTGGAGTATCTTCTTGGTCTTGAGCTTCTAGTCTTGTTCCCATCCCAAAATCTCTTGGCGGCGAGAGCCATGTGTTCATGATAGTTGGTCTTGAGATCATCCGGGCCCCACTCAATGGGATCGTCATCACTTTCAATAGCTTCATGCTCCTTCATCTTCAAAGCGAGGTTGGGCTTGCGGGTGTTGTGAGCACGTGCAACAAGATCCTCCGCATTCTTCTTAGAGATGTCCAAAGTGATGACTTCGCTAAGGACTTCATCAGATGTCATAGCGTGAAAGGAGGCATTTTGGCGGATGGCCGTTAACTTGACTTCCTCATAAGGGAGGAGAGTGTTGTAGAACTTTCGCTTCATCCAATGGTCATCCACAAAAGTTGCTCCAAGATCTTGCATTTGTACGGCAAGAGCGAAAAGGCGCCGATACATCTCTTCGGGAGATTCTCCTTCATTCATGACGAAGTTGCCGGCCATGTTGTTCACTTCATCGAAACGAGAGCTTTGAATGCGCTCATTTCCAAGGAAGAGCTTGTCGAGTTTATCCCATGCTTCTTTGGCGGTCTTGAGCGAACGGATGTGAGCGCGGTACTTGGGTGTGACGGCCATGTGGATCATGTTGATGGTGGTGGCGTTGAGTTGGTCATCCACTACTTCTCTTCTTGTCAAATTCTTTGGGTCTCGTGGTGAATAACCTCTTCGATGATGCGCCAAAGCTCGGTGGATGCGCTACGCACATGAGAACGCATTACGAATTGCCAATTTTCAAAGCTATTGGATTCAAGTAGCGGTGGTGAACCATGAGACAAGATATGTGGCATAGGAATTGGAACATTTATGGTGTAATCACTTGGTGGTGGCACCGCATGATTACCCCCTGAATGTTCCGCAACCGGTTGCTCATCCTTCCCTTTTGATGAAGTGCCGGCCTCCCCAAGCCCTTCCTTTTGCAGGTTTTTTGTCAATTGAGCGACGAAACCAACAAGAGGAAATTGATTAGCTTTTGGTGGGGGAGCCTCGGCACTTGCCTTAGGATCTACGGTGGGGGTTGGTTTTGGAGCAATCAACTCCATCATCATAGCCTTCATTTGGCTTACGATGGATGACTCCAATTTCTTGAGGTCATCCAACGTAGCCGTTGTGCTATCGACGGTAGATGGTGGAGGTGATTGCTCACCGGGAAGGGGCCCATTCTCAGCCGCCTCTTGTTCAGCCATTTCTTAGGCGGTAAAGCCCGAGCAAGAAAACCTTGCTCTGATACCAATTGAATGGACCGTAGCGAACAAGAGGGGGGGTGAATGGTTGCTATACAATTTTTATGCCTTTTCAGTTTTTATGCGGTGCGGAAGTAAAGGTGATAGCTTGGTGATAGGGATGCTCCTAGTTTGACCCTAGGATAGTGCAACATGCAAAGGAACCGAACAAGGTAGTAAAAGAGGGAGCGAGACAACCGGGGACGCGGAGATGAAGCGAGGTTTGTTTCCTGCAGTTCGTCCCACAAAATGGAGTACGTCTGCGTTGAGGAGGTGCTAACCATGAAGGCTAGACGGCCACGAAGGCCTCACCTTGTTCCTCGAGAAAGCCCCACGAAGGAGCTTCACCTTCTCCACTAATTAGCCGGTCGAGGCGGCGGTTCCTTCACAAGGTTGGGGCGAGCTCCACAAACACCGGAGGCTCCCAACACCCTATGGGGCTAGCAAAACTACAAGCTAGCCTCCATAGGAGCATATCATCCAAGATCCCACAATCGGAACCCTAACTCCAAGATCCACTAAGGACTAGCTGGTATTGGTGAAATCTCTCTTGGTAGAACTATAGATCGGGGCCTCCACCACCACTCCTCAAAGTTTGGGCAAGATTGGTTGGGTAGGTGGGGAGATCCTAAAGGTTTGAGCTCAGCAACAATGGAGGAGAGAGAAGGAGAATAGATAAAATCGAGCTGGGGAAGAAGGGGCCCTTTTATAGGCTCCCCCAAATCCAACTGTTATTTGCAGATCCTGCACAACCGGTACTACCGCTTGGGCAAGCGGTAGTAACGCTCTGGGTTTGAAATCTGACCAGTGGCGGTAGTACCGCTGGCGGTACCGCTGATGGTACCGACATGGCCTCTGCGACTCCCGGACTCCATCCGATACCTCGGCGGTAACTGAGCGGTAGTGCCGTAACTCGAATTACGGTACATAAGCGGTACCATGTCGGAACTACCGCTTGGGAGCGGTACTTCCGCTCATGGTACCGTCAAGGTACCGTAATCCGCTCTGTGGGCCTTTTCACGTGTAAACCCTAGAGCGGTACTTCAGGCTGGTACTAGTAGGGTAGCAGCACTACTACTCCTGGTACCGGTAGTACTGGCCAGGCAGATTCTGCACTTTCCTCTTTGCCTCTCCAACCACGTCACCTTGTGACACACACAAAACCAGAAAACCTTTAAGCTACGTTTGAGTCTTCCGATCATGAAGTGTTCAGTGAGGGCACCGTGCACCTGCAAATCTATCAA
The DNA here is from genome assembly GCF_022539505.1 of Lolium rigidum. NCBI lineage: Eukaryota > Viridiplantae > Streptophyta > Magnoliopsida > Poales > Poaceae > Lolium > Lolium rigidum. The sequence goes on along the minus strand of NC_061513.1, from coordinate 49,227,960 downwards.
TGACAATTTATGCACACTGTTAAATCATTCAAGTGTTGTTATCAAACACACAAAACACGAGGTATAGACCTTGCTCTTTCAGTTTTATTGGCCAACAGTAGCAGCCGATGCAAGAGACTTAGTTCGGAAGTGCGACCCTTGCCAACATTTTGCACCAAAACCACATACACCTGCCACGGATCTAATGACAATACCTTTGGCCTGGCCCTTTACGCAATGGGGACTTGACCAAGTTGGTCCACTGCCGAAGTCATCGCCTGGCGGTCATACTCACCTATTGGCAGCAGTCGATAAATTCACCAAATGGATTGAGGCCATACTAGTCACCAATCGGACGACCAAAACATTGTTAAATTCTTCAAAGGAATAACTTGTCGTTTTGGTGTGCCTCATAGCATCATTACAGACAACGGAACCAACTTTGATTCGAAGGAATTCCATGAGTTCTGCAACAACAATGGCATCAAGCTCAAATTTGCCTCAATAGCACATCCTCAAACCAACGGACAAGTGGAAAGGATCAATGGCTTGATATGTGATGGCATTAAAAAGCGTCTCACGGAGTGCGGCTGGAGCTTGGATCAAAGAGTTACCATCAGTACTTTGGAGTCTGCGGACTACACCAAATAGGTCAACGCAATATACTCCCTTCTTCCTTGTCTACGGAGCCGAAGGTGTTCTACCCACCGATGTTCGCTTTGAAGCACCTCGGGTGGCTGCATATAAAGAGACAACCTCTGTTCAAGCACTGCAAGACGTTGTGGATCTTCTTGACGAGGCTCGAGACATCGCCTTAGCAAGAACAACAGTATATCAGCAGGCGATACGGAATTATCACAGTTGAAGAGTTCCCACTCGAAGTTTCGACGTTGGTGACCTAGTATTACAGTTGAAGCAAGAAAGAACCTTGAAACTTGAATCTCCATGGGAAGTACCATTTATCGTCACTGAAGTAATCCCAGGAGGAGCTTATCGCCTCAAGAATCCTACTTCAGGAAAAGATGTTGGGAACCCATGGAACGTCACACACTTGCGACGATTTTTATGTGTAGGACTCGACCTTTTTCTTTTTGCATTAAGGCTTCTTAGCCAGTTACGTATTATGAATAAAACTTCTGGTTCAGCTTATATGATTATCTCTTCACCCGAACAGATGTTCGGGATATTTTTATCGACTACTACTCCCATCGGGAGCTCCGGTTAACAACGCGTCATAGCTTACCCGGCAATACTCGGGGGCTGCAAGAATTATTACAATGTCGTCATTAACTACTACTCCCATCGGGAGCTCTGGTTATCAACGCAACATGGTTTTTCTAGCAATACTCGGAAACCGTAAGTTCTTATCAAAAAAAAATCCATCAAAGCCTCAAAAAAATGCGAGTGCTGCAGTTGGTGGCAATAATACAACATACGAAAAGATCATACCGGTGCACCGTGTTACGAAGCCAAATACAAAGCGCATAGTTCCCTCGTTTACTCGAAGGGTGTCGCTCTTACAAACATACATGCGACTCAGCAAAAATTGTGATTACTACAGGGTCGTCGAGTGAGCAAACTGGCATGATCACTCAGTTGCCTTCGACAAAATAGAAAAATATTTCGGCTGGACTTACGGTCCATCGATTCACAATGGTGTTAAAAAAGAACATTAAATACACACAATGTTACTTCTTGCAACGCAAGATCATCTTAAAAAGGAGTGATTCCTTACAAAAAGCACACGGTGTGCAAGAATATTTAAAAACTCCTATCATGAAAAGGTCCCTTGATCTTCTTGATTCTTCAAATCTCTTTCGGTACCTGCCTCCATCCTGGAAATAATAATATGAGCAGGGTGCCTAGCTATGGGATAGTATTGATCTAGTCTTACATTAGCATTGGCAATGGATTCTAAATCCATGGTCGGATGACATGCTAAAATAGAAGCAAGTGCTAGCTTTGCTCCAGCAAAAAGTTCTTTGCGCACCAAAGATCGAATTCAGACTGGAGTCTTGAATCGATTGAACAAAGCCGACAGAGTCTCGGGTGTTGGATCCAAAGGAAACATGGTTTTCCATACCATGGTTAAATGAGCATGGTACTTATCAAAGTAATAATGAACTTTCTCAGCTCGATACTCGAACTTCGCCACGATTACAGTTTTTGACCTATTTGACCATAATTCACACTTCGGGTGAGAAATGTCGGTCATCACTACAATCTTCTCATGGATCCGCTTATTTTCTTCGATTCATCGGAAGCAACAACTTTGAAGACGAATAGCAAGTCGGCGAGAAGATCATTTACAGAAATATCAATAAAACAAGAAAGAGTGATTGACTACTTACAGCTTAGGCTCTCGGTAGCCACACGAAGGTGATCTAAAGCATGTTGCTCAACTACAGCAGCAATTTCACTCTTCTTTTTCACCAGTGCTGCCATAGTATGAAGACCAGCTATGTCTTTATAAACCAGGAAACTTCATCGCGCAGACGATGCACAAGTTCCGATTCATCAATAGCAGAGGGGAGCAAAGAACTCTCGACTCGGGAAGAAGTCGAAGGAGTCTGCAACAAAATATTTAATATACATCTTCAGAAAATCATCAAAAGGAAAATATCGAATACAGAAAACTCCCATCGGGAGCCAGCGGAGCATTTCATTCAAAAGATTGTGATGAAAGTTAAGTGCCGACAACAGAGTCAGCTTAATTCATTACAAAGCAAGGGTCGAATGTATTCAGGTTACAACTAAAAAAGTTAGTAGATCCAGCTTGATCAAGTCAGTGTCAACGAACTTGGTGCAGCTTCGGATGTAGCTTTCTTCTTGTCTTCATGAACTAATTTAAGGAGCCGATTGGCGCACGACAGTGAGGGTTGTTTGAAAGGATCAAGGTCGACAAGGCAACCATTTGCATCCACTGGTAGCGCTTTAGATAATTTCTCCAAGTCAGAACCAAATCCATGCCCCATCAAAAGTTGAAAAGTGAGGACTGCTTCATAAAGACGAGAATGTTGCTTCAATACCTCAATAGCTTCAGAGGAGTCGACGAAGAAAGTATCTGCCATCTCTCCAAGAGTCTTGTTCTGCTCCAGCTTCGGGAACATCATCGAGAATAACCTCGACAAAGCTCCTTTGGTCTTCTTCAAGAGATCTTGGATCTGGCTGCTGGATTCAACTGTAAATGAAAGGGCATCCGACATAGAATCCACTCGAAGATTGTTTGTACGGTCAACAGGCATGTCGGCAGTATCTGAAATATCATGGAGAAACAATTTATTACAACAATAGAATACTCTAAGGAAAAGAAGAAGCATACAAGCATGAAAAAATCTTACTTAGCAAACTTTCAATGGACTCGCGGAGAGTGCCTTCTTTTTTGTCTGCTTCAACGAAAGCCTTGTGTCTTGCCTCCTGCTCCTCCTTCATTTTCTTCTCCAGCTTCTTCAGCTCGTCCTTTAGGCTTACGTTTTCATTCTGCGCCTCGGCTGCTAGCCTGTTAGCCTCTAGCACTTGGTCAGCCGAAGTTTTAGCAGCCTTGCGAAGTTGGACGTTTTCTGCTTCAAATCGAACGAATTGACCAGCAAAATCTACCAAAATATCAACTGGGCATGAATCAAAGGACTGTGTCAAGTTATACAACGGGCATATCTTAACCTATGTATGGCTTTTTTCAAAAAGCCAATCATCGGCTCGGGGGCTGATGGATACTACGTTGGATGCTATTTGCTAAAAAGTAATGCTTACATGATCTCTCGAAGACGGAGGAGCGGAGGCGCTTGCTGAAGGATTCATTGTAGAAGCTTTAACCTTGGCCACAAGCTGTTCTTGGCGGAGGAGTGGCGGTATGATCAATTTCGGCGGTCGAAGGCACCAATTCCTTTGCGGACTACTGCTTTATCAGAAAGTATTCTTGCCCTCTTTGAAAGAGGAACGTCGTCATCTTCCTCGGAACTGGTCAAAGCAGAAATGAGATTTAGTAAATTGAAAGAAGCTAAGTGGAAGTAAAAAAGAAACAAAAAGGAGAAAAGGAAACTCACGAAATTGACTCTAAGTCATCCTCTTCTGCGAAGAGTCTTGATGGTCCTTTTGTGACCTGAGGAGGCGAAGTCTCTCGGGAAGGTGCAGGAGAAGGGATTGCATCAACATCATCGTTATCCCGTCTGCTAGGACTTGACTCCGCTGTTGTCATCAGATCTTCATTAATCTTCCTGCGACACTTGGACTTGATAAGTGCATCATCTTCATGGGCTTCATCGCCCGAAGCATCGCTATCCTCAAGAACATTCCGGTCATCCTCAATTTCTTCGGAAGCATCGTCATCTTCGGGAGCTGCTCCACTTTCGGGCGTCGGTGGATAGCATTGAGCGATGGTAGAAGCATGTTGAAAGCAAAAGAAAAAATCTTAGGTTCAGAAGCAAACAATGATATCAGATACAAAGGCAATTGAAATAATTAAATCGTAGGTAGGTGCTTAAAATCAAAAGGGGGGCGAGCTGAAGTCATAGCTATGGTATCTTTCTGGCTGAAGCAAGTCAGACGCCTCACTTCGTCCCGAATATCTTCTTCAAAAAAATCATTTGGGTTGACCCTTGATTTGTCCTTGGCACCAGTGTACAACCAGAGTTGATAAGCTCTCGACATTACTAGCTGCACTCGATGCTTCAGAAACACTACGACTACTTCAGTGATGCACATCGTCTGACCTCCTGCACTCTTTAGATCTAAGATCTTTTCGTACAGTTGGTCGGCTACCTCGCTTTCCTCAGCAATCAAGGTGTTTTGCCAGGACTTCTTCGGCACGGCAGCAAGAACATCTTTGAATGGTGGCAGATTAGATCGACAGCCTGATGTCGGGATGTCCCGAAGATAAAACCACTTCTGCCGCCAGCCCTGGACAGACTCCCTCATCGGAAAGTTGAAGTAGTTGACTTCCTTCCTGACGATGAAGCTGACGCCACCGACCACGTGAGGGCCATCGTTTCCAATATGGCGTTTGACATAAAAAAATCTTCCTCCACAGAGCCCAGTGGGGATCAATGCGGAGGAAGGAAGAAATCAGCCCCAGTGACCTCATCTTGTTCTCTTCACGTTTGGAGATGGTGGATGCGGTCCACTCGAGGCTAGCTTTGGGTGCGCCTGCGGTAGCACCAGAGCTAGCAGTACCCTTCTTCCTGCCCATGGTTGCTGGGAAGCTCGTGGAGGCATAGACAATGGTGAGGAGAAGACAAAGGAAGAAGATGAGCAGTATGGGAGGCGTAAAAAGTGAAAACGTAAGAGTTCCTCTATTTATAACAAGAATTGACTAAGGATCGTGGTCGTTATTTCTGCATCGTGGGGAGATGGACAAGGATCCAGTCATACATGTGTCAAGAAGAGAGAGAAACCAGCGGCCCATTACTCCCACTACGTGCGGAAATCGAGGAGGTGCCTCGGTCAACGCGCAAGAACTAGACATTTCCTAACTGACCGTGCAGAAGTAGGGTGGGCCCGTCAGGTCACGTCCTGTCAATCGAGCTGCCGCAGTGGCCACGTCACTGATGATGTCACCAAAAGTATCGAATCCTCATGAAGCATCCGAAGGAAACTATAATATTGGGTTGTTTGACTTGAGTCTATGCACGGTTGCAAGCATCTGTCCATAGACTCGGGGGCTACTCCCATCGGGAGCGCTGGATGCACACCCGATAAAAAAAATTGAAGGCAGAAAAATATGGACTCGAAGATTTCAGAAGATCCAAAATATAAAAATATAAACTTGATCATTGTGACGATCTTATGAAGTTTATATGTTTGCAAATTGCAAGTTGGGAGTTAGCATAACCATGCTTTCATGGGGAACGCTTTCAACATTGCACTTATTCATATTTAGTTGATGTCATGTTCTTTTGTTTATGGATGCCTAGCGATTCAAAATAAAATGGAAACTTGTAAGTCCATGGAGTTTGTATATGAGTTAGAGAAACGCCTGGTGATGCGGGCATTACCCTTCGGGTAACCAATGTTGTGCTACCCTGCGGCCCAACCAGGGGCCCATGAAGATCATCCACCGACCAAGGTGGGCCGATACGTCGGTTCCGAAGAAAGATTCTTGATGGACAATGCAAGAAGACGAAGGACGAGGAAAGTTTAGACATAGAACTCTTTGTAATCTAGTCGAACCCGGACAGAACTCTTGGGAACTGGCCTGCAATATAAGGGCCATGAGAGGGTCTGCCGAGGGACACACAATCACCAGAGCCAAATTCATCGCAAGTCTAGAGCTAGGTCATTAGAAATCTTAGCCTCTCGACGAGATCTTAGTCTTAGCCTTTTGCTACCCCATTGTAACCCAATAATTTCGATAATCAAGATCAGACAAGCAGGAAGTAAGGGTTTTACCTCATCGAGGGCCCCGAACCGGGTAATTCTCTCTCCTCTGCATTTGGTATCCGATGTCTCGTGTCAGCCTGCATGATTCCATCAACCCTAAGCCCCTAAAGGTGGGCATTGCCGAGGAGTACCCTCGTCACCTGGGCCGCTAATCTAAGACATGCATCATTCATGGTGGAAATTTACAGCGAACCATAGTGAGCATTCTATGAAGCATTTTCAGTAAAAAGCTATACCCATAGTAAATAGAAAATTGCTGAGATGCTCATTGTCTGTTTGTCTTGTCATTTTTGTATGGGAATGCTCCTATATCATGGGGCAGGAGGTACCCCGTTGGCGGTTCTCGATGATACATGTATACTTACAATGACAAGAACTTATTTGAGACCTAAGTTGAGTAGCATGAGGTTTAGGTACTTGTATTCAAGGGGCATGAGATTTTCAACTTGTGATTTGCAAGCATGTAGCTCATATTTGATTCACATTATGAGATTTTCGACTTGTGATTTGCAAGCATGTAGCTCATATTTGATTCACCTTAACTTTAACAATTCAAGATGCTTATGATAGGGGCAATGAGAGCTCAAAGCTAATAAGTACCATACTTTTTGGAAGGTTTATAAAACTTGTTTATCTTGCTTACTACTGCAAAGAGTCTCTCTTTTACTTTTATGTTGAGTCTTCATCTTCTACTTTATGCACCAATTAAGAGAGCATAGTTGTCATTCTTAGTGCAATGTGCATAGTCCCAAAATTATTATTGATAGATTCATGATTATGCTATTGCTTATTCTTAAATTACTTGTATCTAGTCACCCTTTGAACTTTGAAGGTGTCCTGGCATTTATGTTTTGCTACTTCATAAAGGACATGTTGAGTACCACTTTCCTATGTTTTCTCATAAACAAACAGTTGCTTTCGATGCATTATTATTCATGATCCTTTGTTTGAGTTACTCTTCATGTTATAAAATAGTAGCTATGTTATATTGAATTATATCTATCATGCCTATGTTTAGAGTACTTAGATCCCAGTTCACAATGCTTTACATGCTTGATCAAGATTGTGTTGGCTTCATGTCACCACAAAAATTATTTTGTTATCACTTACCTACTCAAGGACGAGCAGGAGTTAAGCTTGGGGATGCTTGATACGTCTCAAAGGTATCTATAATTTTTTATACTACATGCATGTTTTACACCAATTGCTATATGTTTTGTTTACACTTTGTGGCACTTTTATGCATTTTCCAAAACTAACCTATTGACAAGATGCCACAGCGCTAGTTCCCTGTTTTCTGCTGTTTTGTATTTCAGAAAAGTTGTACAGGAAATATTCTCGGAATTGGACGAAACAAAATCCAAAGTTCCTATTTCCCCCGGAGCAAAGACGGAGTCTAGAGAAGAGATGGAGGAGGGCCACAGGGCGGCCACACCTACCCTAGGCGCGGCCTGGCCCTGGCCCGCGCCTATGGGTGGTCTGGGGCCACCTGGCCTCCACCGACCCCGCCCTTCCGCCTATAAATACCACCCAACACAAAAACCCTAAATCAATCAGTCTCTGCCCACGAAAAGTTCCGTAGCTCCGCCGCCATTGCAGACAAGATCCGAGGGACATAAGTCTCTGTTCCGGCACCCTGCCATGACGGGGAATTTCCCTCGGAGCCATCTTCATCGAGTCCACCGCCATCTCCATCGCCGTTGCTGACTACCATGATGAGGAGGGAGTAGTTCTCCCCCGGGGCTGAGGGCTCTACCGGTAGCTAAGTGGTTTATCTCTCTCTCATGGTGTAATCTTGATGTGATCATGAGCTTTCTAATCTAGATGTCATTATTCTATTCAAGTGGATTTTACTTATGTGATCTCCGAAGACTCCTTGTCCCACATGTGTAAAGGTGACAGTGTGTGCATCGTGTGGGTCTCATAGACTATATTTCACAAAATACTTGTTCACTTAATTATGATTTGAGTTGAATGTCTCTATGAAATTGTGGTGTGTTAGTACCTCCTATGAATGCTCAAAGTGACAACATGGGGTGTTCATTAGTATTTGGGAATACATCTTTAAGGTTTTGTTTTGCAGCCCTACGCGGTGAATTAGTGTTCGTTATCCAACCGGAGAGTAGTTCAGAGTAGCATAGTGAAGTGCTTATATTTATATTCCTTTATGATATCATTGTTGAGAGTGACCACTAGTGAAAGTATGATCGTCCCTAAGCCTGGTTTCCAAACATCGAATCACCGTTTATTTACTGTTTTACTGCATGTTTACTTGCTGCCATATTTATTTCAGATTGTTATTACCCCTCATAGTCATCCATATCACTTGCATTTTACTATCTCTTCGCCGAACTAGTGCACCTATACATCTAACAAGTGTATTGGGTGTGTTGGGGACACAAGAGACTTCTTGTATCGTAATTGCAGGGTTGCTTGAGAGGGATATCTTTGAAATTTACCTCCCTGAGTTCGATAAACCTTGGGTGATCCACTTAAGGAAAACATGCTGCTGTTCTACAAACCTCTACACTTGGAGGCCCAACACTGTCTACAAGAATAGAAGCGTGCGTAGACATCAGCATAGACTTTTTTCCATGCTAAACTCAAATCCAATGTCTATCATACTACCTATATAAAACTTTCTATTCCAAGTATAATGTGTGTGTTTTTCCTCCAAACTTTACAAAATATCCTTTTTTGTGTAATTTAAAGCTCATAAGAAAGTAAGGTGTGGAAGGAAAATATCACTATGGGTGTTGTGGTTTTTACTGATTATGAGTAATGAGCTAGACCGTAACTATTTTTACTGGGGAAGTCTTTCAACATTACACTATTGGGGTATTTCACCGTACGTTGATCATCATTTATTTTGTTTTGTTGATGGCTATCTGTTGTGGAATGAACAGAGGTTATTTAAGCTAGTATGCATACATTATTAGAGAAGAGAAATGGGCCTCTAACCGAAGCCATGCTTAATCATGGTGAAAGTTTCAGCAACGAGCATCCTGAATAACAAGAGTGAAAACTGTAAGAGAAGAGGAGTTGTGAAACAAAGTGGAAAAAGAAAAGAAAGGAAAGAAAAACGAGTATGAGACAAACGTGAGAGAGAGTTAGAGAGGATGCTCAACGTTTGTTGTTCATGTTGTCCGGTATGGATGCCCTATAGTTGATATACCCATCTCCTTTCGTCCTTTGTACAGGCGGCATGAAGGTGCCCCACTATGATACTTGGTTGAAACATGTATGTTGAAAAGTCTTGGTAACCCGAAGTTGTGAAACGAGAGGTGTAGTCCTCAGAATTCAAGAAAATGAGGCAACACTTACTCATAAGAGGTCAAACTCATGACACATAGATAGCTTTATATGTGAGATACTTGGTACCCCATCCTTATTATTATTGTTGACATGAATTGCATAGCTCAAAATCATGTTTTATGCTCTCTACTTTTTTATTTTGTTGGAGGTTTAGCACATACATTCCCTGCTTACTTTCTTGTGTTCAAGAGTCAAACAAATATTCATGAAAAGAGAGGACAAAGAGTTTTCCAACAATTCTATACGATTCTACTAAGCATGCTTTATGATTCATATTAATTACCATTCATGTTTCTTACAATGCTATTTACTATTATGCATGCTTTGTAGAATGTAAGAGTTATCACTTGATGAGTTCACATTACCTATTGTCATTCCTCATTCACTAAACCTTGTGATATTTTGCATGATTATTTAGAAGCTATATATTATAAACTCCAAAGTTCATGTTAGTTTTATCACCTTCATGCTCGGGACGAGCATAGGTTAAGCTTGCAAGATGTTGATGCATGTAAAATGCATACATGAACTTTGTCCTTTATCATATTGAATTCCCACATATTTGCAACATATATGATGATAATACCATGTTTTACATTGATTTATGGGGATTTACCAATGATCCCCTTTATTTGGCTTGTAACTCTGTAAAACAGGAAAACCATGGTTTGTCTATTTTTCACTTTCAGAGACCTATACGGAGTAAAATTGACCTGGGATTTGGAGCGTCGGTTTTCATCGGGAGAAGCACCCTGGGCACTGGAACCTCACTTGGAAGGGCCCGAGGCCCAAAAGAGTCCAAGTGGCGCGCCCAACAAGGTAGGGCGCGTCACCTGCACTCTTTCGGCCGTTGATCTTTCAAATCGCGTGATCTTTTCCCCCACCGACGTATTTGGACCTAAAAATCACTATATATATGGCGCACTCCCTCACGAAGGAGGCATGGAGCCTCAACATTGGGTGACCCAGTCGGGGGAATCAAGGACTACGAGGAGCTCGACGAACGGGCCGATGCGGCCCTCCTCGGACTTCCTGGCGGCCAGGAGAAGCGGACGCGGAGGTGCGCTCGGCGGATGTCGAGGCGCACTCACGGGCCCGGAAGTGGGCTCGGCGCCGGGGACCGCTCAGGTGGGCTCGGTGCTGGCGACCGCTCGCCGCGCCTCCTCCGTGGCTTCATGTCGCGACTACCTGGGGGACGGCCGCGAGGACGCTTAGCAGCCCCCCACTGCCGTTTGGCCCCACTGCCGCCGGGGAGGCCGCTCCCGCGACGGAGGAAGATGACGGCCCTCCGCCGTGCGCTTCTACTCGGGGGCTTCTCAATTTCCTCGCGATAGAGCCCATCACAGCGTCGGCCAGCATCGACAGCTCCGACGCCATGAGTTTGAGGGCTAGAGGAGATGAAGAACGGGAAGTGAAGTGGGTGGCGAACCCCCTTCTCTCCTTAAAAACCTGGACCGATGGGTCCACCGGCGCCTCGATCGCCGCGCATTGATCACCGAGGAACGCCACGCGCCCCGAAAACCTTGCGCGCAACTGCAAAGCCACGTCTTGTCACGCCGCGGTTTTCAAACTAACGGTGGAGGATCGTCTGCCCTTTGGTGTGTACGCTTCAGAGGCAATCGACTGCTCCGCCCGGCGGGCCAATGAGAAGTGACTTGTGCCAGCAACAGTGGGCCACATGCCCTTTCGCGGCCATCAATGGTCGCGCAAAGGACACGTGCCCAGGGGCTACTGTGGGATCCTTGGTGACTAGGGTTCCAAGGACCTAAGGTTGCTAGGCGCATGATGACTCCCCGAAAGCAATCACTCCGAGAGGCATCTCTCGAGTGAGGCTCCGCGAGGTGTAAAACCCTCACGGAGACACCTAGATGGAGCAGAAGGCAGGCTCGGGGAGGAACTCCCTCGTGGAGGTTCCCGAGTCATAAACTTATCTACGCTTGAAGGTCCTCTGAAGGTGAGAAGACCAACCATGGAGCTTAGGATTCCTTCTCCACCACGCCTGCTGCAAGGACTAGCGGAGTGGGCTCCCAGGCTACAATACAAGCAAGTTCTACGTCGCTCGCGTCATGGCTGAGCTCACAAAGCGCCATCCCGAGGAGGCAAGATTCCTTTTCCCCTTTGGTGATTAAAGGGGGCTCGACGAGGACCAGAAGACCAAGGCCCTGCCCTTGCCTCTTTAGTGCAAGGCTGGGTGGACGGCACAAGCTGCCAGCGCGAGGCGTCATTGACGAACTCACATCTGCCATGGACCGAAACTTTAATCGGCCATGGACTATGTCCATCATGTAAAGGACGGGGAGTTCCCCTCCCCCAGTTTGGAGATGTGGGAACCCTTCCCCCTCAAGATATTTCGAGGGGAAGAGGTCCAGCTCCTGTATAAAAGGACTAGCCTTGCTAGCGTAGAAGGGGCCGATCCTTGGCGATCACAAACCCTAGATATTTGTACGATCATCTTCTTCATTGTGACCTGCAATACACACACCAAGGCCGGACGCTGGGGTTTTACCTCTCCGAGGGCCACGAACACTGGGTAGCCGTCGTGTCTCTCTCTGTAGTGCCCAACGTCAGTGAGACGACGACCGATCCTGAGTCCCCTGTGTTTGAACCTTTCGGGTTTGGTGATACCCGCGTTCCTTCGCGGACACGAATCTCCGCCATAGACGGAGTTTTCTACGAAGTAATCAATCAGCGATCTATCAAAGTAAAAAATTTGGTACCCCCCATACAGTCGGCTACCGACTCGGGGGTCATGCCTCAAACAACCGATGAAAATATCGTTACTGGCCCAAGCCAGCAAGTTCTGCTCCTTGAGCCTGTTTGGACCAAGCTTTTCTTACTTCGGCAGGAACTGCCTGATGACCCGACGGAGGCACGGCGTATTGTGCGCCGCTCTAAGGCGTGTACAGTGGTAGCTGGCGAACTCTACAAACGAAGTATATCCGACATATTTCAACGGTGCATCCCACTTGAGGATGGAAAGGCCTTACTGCGAGAAATACATGAAGGCATGTGCGGCCACCACGCAAGCAGCCGAGCACTCGTAGCTGAAGCCTTCAGAGCTGGGTTCTATTGGCCAACAATAGCAACATACGCCAGGGAGCTAGTCATGACCCTTTGCGCAATAGGGACTCGACCAAGTTGGACCAATGCTGAAATCTTCGCCAGGAGGGCATACTTATCTATTGGTTAAAGTCGACAAGTCACCAAATGGATAGAAGCTATACCAGTCACCAATCAAACAACTGACGATAGCTGTAAAGTTCTTCGATGGCATGACTTGTCGTTTTGGTGTACCTCACAGCATCATCACGGACAACGGAAGAAACTTCGCCTCTGACGAGTTTCACAAGTTTTGCGGACAACTCGGCATCAAACTCAGTTTCGCTTCGGTCTTGCATCCTCAAACCAATGGACACATTGAGAAGATTAATGGTCTAACTTGTGATGGCATAAAAAACGTCTCACAAAGGCAGCATACACTTCTAGTTCGTTCATACATTTATTACTTCGCTTAATAAAGGCGCACCCGCAAACTGTTCGGGAGTTCATAGAAAATCTTCGGCTATTGTGTTTACTCCCATCAGGAGCCCTGGACTTCAAATAAAAACATCATACACACGATAACTATCTCAAAATTTCTCAAAATCGTTTATATATACTATCAATGCGGTAAGCATACCCGAAAATACTCGGGGGATGCAGACGAAAGCCTCATGGAACATTCGAGTAGTGCGATTGATGGAAATCTTAACATACATAAAAATACGAATGATTCCATAAACCCTCATGGAACATTCGAGTGATGCAATTGATGGAAATTATACAAATCAAAAGGCCCATGCCGGTGCATCGTGCTTACAGTACCTATCGCACACATGGTTCCCTCGTTGACTCGAGGGCTGCTGCCGATATTAATCAAAACATATACATATGGCTCAGCAAAACATATTGCGATTACTACAGGGCCATCGAACACGCAAACTGACTTGATCACTCAGTTTCCTTCGACATCATACAAACAAAACTATCATTTTCGAATCAAGTGGACTTACTGTCCCTTCAAATATTCGCAAGTCGTCGACTGCACCTGATGTTACAAAAAGAACATCATCGGCACAATTTGATGTTATAAAAGAACATCATCGGCATGCGGTGTTATAAAAGAACATCGTCATTAAAGTAGAAGATTATCTTCGATTACAAGTATGATTCAACTGACAAAGGTCAAATAAATTGGTATTAGTTACAAAGCAAACATCGCACCACGTGCGTGAATATTCAACGTCTCGTTCAAATTGTGGCCCCTTGACCAGTTCGGGTCCGCATGCTTGCTTCGGTACCTGCCTCCATTCTGGCAACTATGATTGAATCCGGGCGCCTCGCGACAGGGTAATATTGTTGAAGCTCCACGTTGGCTTTAGCAATTAATTCTTAGTCAAGCGTTGGATAACGAGCTAGCATGAAGGCAAATGCAAGCTCAGCTCCGGCGAGAAGTTCCTTACCTATCAGAGCCTGGACTCTGACAGGATTCTTGAATCTAGTCATTAAAGTCAACAAAGTTGAAGGGGCCGGATCGAGAGGAAACATGGTTTTCCACACCATGGCTAGATTTGCATGACATTTGTCAAAGATACCATGAGACACCTTCTCCATCCGTTACATAAACTTGGCCACAATTGCACCTTTTGATCTATTGGTCCATATTGTGCTTTGTGGTTGCGATAAGTCAGTCATGGTTTCAATCTTATCGTGAACACGCTTATTTTCTTCCAGTGCGTTCAAAGCAATGACTGTTGGAAAATCAAGTCATAAAAAGGCAAAACCGGGCCTTTACAAGGTTCTTGGGGCACACGCCCACAACTGAATTGGAGGCTCCCAATAGCTGTAACAACACAACAACAACAAGAACAAATCAAGCAGCAACAACAAGGGTTTCCAAATGGAACACTAGCAAAGGGGCCCTTAAGAAAATGAGGGGGAAATGTCAATCGCTTCGGTAAAGATGTAAATCGGGGTCTTCGCCTTCGATTCTTCAAGGATCAAGAGCTTTGGATGGTTGGAGAAGGAGATCAAGTGATTATTGTGTTTCTTGTGGCTCAACAATGGTGGATCTTGGAGAGAGTGAACATCTTGAGCTTGGGGAAGAAGGGCGGTATTTATTCCCCCACAAAATTGAGCCGTTGCAGAAAATTGAGGCCGGATATTCCGGCCTAAGTAAGGGCCGGATAATTCGCCCCGCCCCCAATTTCCGGTGCCAAGGAAAATATCCGGCCAAATATCCGGGGGGGGGTATACTGGTGTTCGGCCGCTTAGTACTTAGCCGTTTTCAGGGGCCGAATATTTGCAAATATCCGGCCCTGGATTATCCAGCCTGGGGCTATTTTCTCCTCTCTTTTTTTTCTCTTTTCAACATGAATTCGACCACGGTTAATCTCTGCACCATTTCAACGCACATCAATGTATCACACATGTTGTCATCAAACACACAAAACTATAAAGTTAGAGACATGTTCTTTCAATGGGGTACATAATATGCATCTATCAATACATATTACACATAATATGATCAGATCTCATAGCACAATATCATAGAATAAGGATCCACCACATATGTATACAAATATGGCCATAATCATGTGAGGCAGCTCATATGGCACTAAGAACTATGAAGAACATGAGAGAAATAAATCAAGCTACTGCCACTAACCCGTAGTCCAGAGGTTGACTACTCTCCCTTGATCATGGTGATGATGAAGACGTTGGAGAAGGTGGAGATCCCTCCGGCGGTGATCCCGGTGGAGTTTCCCCCTCCAATCTTCTATGCTTGCGAGGCCTCTATTTTCGTGTTTCTGTCTTCTGCGGCGCTCTCCTCCCGAGAACTCTTTGGGGCCATAATTATAGTGCTTTTTAGGTCAAAATACGTCGGTGGGCGAAAGAAATCAGGTCGATTGGACGATCGAGGGCCAAAAGAGGGTGGGTGGCGCCACCATGTTTGGGCGCGCCACCTGACCTCTTTTGGGCCTTAGGCCCATCCATGTGTCCTCCAAAGCTTCAGGGTGCTTCTCCCGATGAAAAAGTGACGCTCCAAAAATCACAGATCAATTTGATTTCGTATAGGTCTCTGAAAGTGAAAAATACGCAAAACAATGTTTTTGCTGTTTTGCAGGGTTATAAACCAAATAAATGAGATCATTGGATAATCTCCATAAATCAATGTAAAACATGTTATTATCATCATATATGTTGCAAATATGTGGAAATTCAATATGATAAAGGATAAAGTTCATGTATGCATTTTACATGCATCCACGTCTAGTATGGAGTCGAAACATGGGAGAAACGGAGTCCCGAAGGTGGTGGGAGCCACCACGGCGCGTCCACCATGTGGGCCCATGCCATGGGGTGATTCTCCACCTTCCCATCTTCGTTTCGCCGACTACTTTTGTGCTCATTTCTTATGTCCAAAAATATTGATGTCCGGGATTTCTTCCCTAGGTCTTCAACATCGAAGGAGCCAAGCTGCTAGCCTGTCGACGTGTAGTCTTGCTAGCCAAGGAAGTTTATGTAAACAAGGTAATATTAGAGACACGTAGTAAGTGTGCATGATTTCTGGATATGTACCGTGCGACATACGATGAACGAGGTTGCACATTTCTTAGCTAATGATGACTGCACGAATAATAAGATTTATACTCCCTCCCTCTATCTCAAAGTAGTATTTTTTAAGATAAAATCAGATTTTGTAGAGTTTGACCATATAAAAAGACAAACATATTAATCCTTGCAATATCTAGCGCATTTCATGGTTGTTCTTTTAACATAAGTTTCATATTACAGATGTTAATGTCTTTTTTGCATATATTTGGTCAAACTTCAAAAAAATTGACTAAAAATTATATGGAACATAGGTTGGTGTTGGATTATTCCGTTTGGGTCGGTGTTCCACCGGCTTTAATTGTACTATACATAGGTTGGTGTTGGATTACTCCGTTTGCGTGAACATCGACCACGATTGGGCAAATCACCTCTCATAATTTTGAATACCTAGGAGATCTCTACTCAACAATGAGAAATATCAATCAGATAATAACTATTTGTAAATGAAGTATGAAATAGTCATTCTGTAATGGCACCAGACAGCGGCAATTAGAAGATCCGTGAAACAAGACATTAGGGCTGTAATAAACTGTACGGAATCATCCATGTCTCCCGAAAGATCAACACATTCTGGCATCACAGAAGATCCGAGCCAACAGGACCAGCCGCACGACACAAACACAAGCAAACACCACTCCTCCTCGGCCCCGACCCTTCTTCCTCCCGAGACCGCCCCCTCCCTCCCTTGTTCCTGTAGACTTCCAAATAAAAGCCCACCTGCTTTCTTTTCCCGCGACCATTTCCAGAAAAAGAGCTCACACTCCCACTCTCTATCTCTCTCTCTCCTCACCCACACACGGAGCTAAGCAAGACCCAGGAGGGACCGCTCAAGTACAATTCTAGCCTAGTTTCTTGATCGCAGTTTGGTCTCCCGACCGAGAATGAATCCCTAGAATCTTCTAGATCTTACGTCTACCACCACCTCTGCTTCTCTAATTTAGGTCTCACGTACCTGAGCCATGGAGAGAGGAGGAGGGAGTGGCATCGGGGGCATGCCGGGCGCTCCCCAGAACATCCTGGACGCCGGAGCTCAGGAATACTACCCCGCCATCGCCGCCGCCTACCCGTTCCCGCCGCTTCAGCACCAGCAGCTCTACTGCCCTCCGGTGACCTACCCGGTCATGCCACCACCTGTTCCGATGCAGATGCCCATGCCTATGGCCATGCCCGTGCCTATGCCCATGCCGCCGCCGCAGACTGTCGCGATTTCGCAGCAATTCGGGATCCCCATGCCGGCGGCTGCCGCCACGGCGTCGGTCGACGGACCGCCGAGCCGCGCCGTCGTCCTCAGCCTGCTGCCGCCGCACACGCCGGAGGCCGAGGTGGCGCGCGCGATGGCGCCCTTCGGCGACGTGCGCGCCGTGGACTCGCTGGCCCTGGCGTCCGAGGGCGTGGCCACCGTGCACTTCTTCGACCTCCGCGCAGCCGAGCGCGCCGTCGCCGCCGTGCGCGAGCAGCACATGCGGAGGCAGTGCCTCCTCAGCCAGCACTACGCCGCCATGGGCGCCTGGCCTCCCCAGCAGCCGCCACCGCCGCCCATGGACTGGCCCCAAGACGACGGCCTCGGCCTCGGCCTCGTCCTTGGCCAGGCCGTCTGGGCCAACTTCGCCGCCGGCTGCTCCCTGCCGGACGGCGGCCCCAACGGCGGCTCCCTCATCGTGCTCAATTGCCTCCCGGACGTCTCCCTTTCCGAGCTCCGCCAGGCCTTCCAAGCTTACGGTACGCACTCACCACCAGCAATTCTCGCCACATCCTGATCGAATTCTCTTAGATATATATGTTGGGCTTGTGCCCGTTGTTAATTTGCAGGTGACTTGAAGGATGTGAGGGAGCCGGCGCATCGGTCCAGCCACAAGTTCTTGGACTTCTTCGACTCGCGCGACGCCGCGCGCGCGCTCGCTGAGCTCAACGGCCGGGACTTCTTCGGCCACCGGCTCCTCCTCGAGTACACGCGCCCATCCATCCCCGGTGTCCGCAGGTAAGCAATTCTTGCCACACGCACACCCACCTGCTAAGTATCCAGTGCTCGGCTAAAATCTTGTCCAATTGCACCTAGGCGCGCGCACGTGCCGCAGCGGCCCTTGGCCCCGACGCCGCCGAGGCTACAATCAACGTGGCGTCCCTTGCCGGCTCCGGCTAAACCGCCCCCGCCGGCGCCGCCGTCGTCCGGCGCAGGCAAAGCGAGGGAAGGGGTGGTGCTGCTGAGGAGGAGCTCCCCTAAGTCCAGCGCCAGTGATCAGTCCAAGGCTGGCAACAATGCCGGCACGAGCCAAGAACGGAAGGGCAAACGAGGAAAGAACATCACCATCGTCGTGAACGCAACGTCGGCTTCTCCTGCTTCGCCTTCCGAGTCGCCGTCGCCGGCGTCGGCGTCGGCGTCCGGCAAGCAGCCGTGCACGAAAGCAGTCGGCCGCTCGGGCAGCTGGAGAGGCCCGAAGGGCTGGAGACACGGCTGGGAGACGCGGTACGAGTTCAAGCAGCCCGACGCCGACAACAACGCCGCCACTGCCGGAGCAGCCACCGACAGCAACACGCAAGAACCGGAGACGCGGACCACCGTGATGATCAGGAACATACCGAACAAGTACAGGTCGTCGTGCTAGCTTCCGCATTTGCCGCAACAACACAACTCCTAGTAGTAGTAGTACTATATTTCATGGATGCATGCTACATTATATTGTGTGAAGAGTTTGCCTAGCTTGGCCTTGTGTTTTGACGACTGAGCTGCTGTGCTATGTTGTTCCTCGCAGCCAGAAGCTGCTGCTGAACATGCTGGACAACCACTGCATCGAATACAACAAGAAGATCGAGGCCGGCGGAGGCGAAGGCGAGTTTGAGGGCCAGCCTTTCTCCTCCTACGATTTCCTCTACCTCCCCATAGATTTCAGGTGAGTCTTGGCCCCAATTACAAGCTGCTCCATTTATATTTTATGGAAGACAATGCCACGAACACCCACCTAATTTGCAACTGAAAATTATATGGATCAGTTGTGGTACTAGAAAATGTAGGTGCTAGAACATTGGAAGAACAAAGTAGGACAAGTTCTTGGGTTTTAGACTTTTAGCTGCCGGATGTGTGAGCTTGTGTGTTTGTGGGAGGCATCTTGTGATAGGACTGTAGTAGTACTACTAGTACGCCCTGTGCAGCTGGTCTGCAACGCATTGTTGTTATTAGCCCAAATGGAGAAGAAATTTGATATCACACCGGATCCTTCTCGTTTTGATGCAATGAATTCTTTTGTTACATCGCCTGCTGATCGATCAGAAAGGGGTCTCTGTTCCTTCACCTGCTGCCTCTCTCCCTCTAGGATCCTCCTCCCTCCCTCCCTCCTCTCTGCCAATTGCTTTGCTCAGGCCTGCATGCGCTTCCATAACAAGGCCAGCACGAACGGATAAAGCGACGATGGGTGTTGAGGGAATCATGGAGTAGCCGTGAAAAGTTGCATCGATGCAAAAGCCTTCTTTTGCATAGATTTTTCTTTATCATCTTTGGGGGAGTCAAAGTATGAAAATTTGTGTAGGCTAATTTGAAGCACTTTCTTGTGACTTCTGCTTGACTGCCATCTTTTCGCTTGCACGAATCAAGTTGAGAATAGACCTGTCATCAGTGCCCAATGACGGGAGGAACTTGGTGCGTCTTGGTGTCCATAGGCAGCTTCACATCAATAGTAAAAAAATTCTGCTAGCTCCAAAAGCTTGTGACCTGATCACTAACCAGGAGTAGTGAAAAAATAGTGTAATGAGAGCTCTTAAGTCTTTACTTAGCGGATCATTGCAAATTTTTGGTACTCTTAATTAATCAGTGCATGCGGTGCTACAGTATGTCAAAATTAACAAGTAAACAACATTAGTAATTGCTATATATACCGTTGCATGCAGCAACAAGTGCAATGTGGGGTACGGGTTCGTGAACTTGACCTCGCCGGAGGCAGCCGTGCGGCTGTACAAGGCGTTCCACAAGCAGCCATGGGAGGTGTACAACTCGCGCAAGATCTGCCAAGTTACATATGCACGCTTGCAGGTACGTACGTGTACTTCATGCCATGCTTTGAGTTAATCTTTGCATGCCACAGCTGCTAGCTAGGCTAGCTCGTCGTGTTTACTAACACAGGGCATCATAATCCACAGGGCCTGGAGGCGCTCAAGGAGCACTTCAAGAACTCCAAGTTCCCCTGCGACAACGACGAGTACCTGCCCGTGGTCTTCTCGCCGCCGCGCGACGGCCGGCAGCTCACCGAGCCGGAGCTCCTCGTCCCCCGCACGCTGGTCTCGTCGTCGTCCTCGTCGCTGCCTGCCAACGTAGATCCACTGGCGCTAGAGCTCATGGCGCCACCCTCATCTTCCGGCGACGGCGCGTCCTCCACAATGTCCACCCACGCCGACGAGGACGTCCGCGGCGACGGCAGCAACGATGACGACGACGACGGGCTCGGCGAGGAGCTACAGCGCCTAGGCTACACCGACTAGGTAGGCATGCAGGCAGCCTGCGTAGCTACACGATCTCGTGATCCATGTAGCAGCATTTGCTTCGAGAAGTGGCCGAGACAAGGCAACAACAATCATGGTTGCTGCCAAAGCGTATCTCTGGGTGGGATCTGCGAGTGAAGTGAAGAGTCACACATTTATGGCATGTGAATCAAAATGGAACGACGACAGGAGTGTGGGAAATGACTCGAGAAAAGAAGCGATTTGATGTCTGTTTCGATGGACAGATAGAGAGAGACTATCATCGTCGCCGTCGTCATTCATTCTTAGCTTGCATGCAGGCGGAGACGTGTTCTTGTGGTTTTCGATTTGAAGTATCCATCTTTGAAACTTGAGCCTAGCTAGTAGCATTTGCTAGGAGGAGCTCCCGAGAGACTATTCTTCGTCATGCGTTCGTTCGTTCGTTACATTAATTACATGTTACCTCTCCGAATTTCGAGACGTGATGTTACAATAGATTTGATAGGATCTCCAAAATCTTTTTTCAATCATTTTGTCTTCTTTGTTATGTTTATTCTTCTTATAATGTGTTTTTTATTTCCTTTTCATGCATTGTTGTTTTTGGCTGCCCGTTTCATCATGAGTACAGAATCATGTTGTTTGAAGAATGTTTGTTTACCGCGCGATACACCGCGGTTGCCGGCCGGTAACTGGATTTCTGGACCCACTCTCTCGCCTGATAAATGAGTTTATCTTCCAAAAAACTCAATCTACTCCGTATGTCTAGAATTACCAGCCCCCTCCCACCTTGATAAATGTGCATCTCCCAAAAAAAAATCAGTCTATTTGTATGTGGTCTGCATTTAGGCTGGTTGGTTAGTTTAGCCTAAACGGTATGTGTTCCCCCTTTTCTTTAACCCTAGGTCCTAACTTATTTATCTGGAATATTTAGTTTCTCCTCAAAACATTATATTCAAAATATTTAGATATTTTTGAGTTCAAAATTTAAATTTGGTTTGAGAAACTCGTTCGGTATTTGACTGGAAATCCTAGCCCCCTTCGAGACTTCTTTTTTCATGTCGGAGTAGACTAAAGGTGTCCATTAATTTTAGTAGTGCGTATTTACTTGCAGTATTTGGGACTATTTGTCATGACACGTAACTTAATGACAATTAAATTAAAAAATCATTTTCTACATTATAAGTAGGTCATAATTTATATTTCATTAAGATATAATTTTTAGTAAATTGAATTACATCCACATTTTTATAGGATATATTCCTTAATTAGATAAAGCTCATGTATTAGTTTAATATCTAGATTTAAGTGATGATAATATCAAGTTTTTGATGAAGATAGAGGTTCTTATGTGGTTGACTATTTAAAAAAAAAACTATACCTAAACTAATATGTACACTTTTTGGCTGAAGTTTTTTCGATAAAGGGCGTTTTATTACTCGAAATATCAAGTATTACACCCAGGCTCTGCATAGCTAAGTTGCACATAGCCGTTTATGAAACCAGTATCCAATCAAAAAGAGTACAGAAAAAATAAAAAGGAAAAAAGCCAACTAGTCGACAGCTCCATTGGATTCTATCCTACGGTTATGCAGCCATCCATGTTGAGTAATAAAGTCCTTGGTCGTATTCTCCAACCGTGTAGACACCTCCATAAATAGGTCTTGGTCCTCGAAACATTGAAGCGGCGACCATGAATGGAACATAGTTGTACACCTGTAAATAGCCTGCATAATAGAAGATTTTTGTCATTAAAAACCTTGTTGTTTCTACACAGTCAAAGCGACCATACAACTGCAACTGCTCCCACTCGGATAATCGTTATATACCTTGAATCCATCCCATTTAGCCAATTGCCAAAAATATTGGCAATAGTACGGGGTGGGTACAGGGTAGATCCTATCTGAATGATCTACCATATAGATCTAGCACCCTGACAATTGAAGAAAATGTGTTTTATTGTCTCTTCTTCGTGACAGAACACATATTTCTTGCAACCCTGTCAGTTGCGTTTTGCAAGGTTATCTTTAGTAAAGAATCACACCTCGACGAAGATACCATGATACCATGCAAAGACCTTTGTTTTTGTTGGTATCTTCATCTTCCAGATGCACTTACTATTTAAAATCGGTGGAGTAGGAATTCATAGAGCTTTGTACATAGAGGCCAGCGAGAATACACCATTCTTGGTAAGACTTCAACAGAATTAATCGGTTCCCGTAGATAACTAAATAGAATCTAACCGCTGAAGCAGTTCGTTCCAAAAATCTAGTCGGGGACCAACAAGATTTCGTTTGAATGTTACCGAGGGTGGAGAAGATACCATCACCTTCTGTAAGGTGTCCCCTTTATAACGAACAATATTGTACAAGACTGAATACTGCTAACGAAGAGTGGTTGTTCCCAACCATTGATTCTCCCAAAAACGTATCTCCGCCCCATTCCTAATGGAGAAGGAAACAAACTGAAAGAAGTGTCTCTTTGTTGCCATAATGCCAGCTCAGAAGTGTGAGTCACATGGCTTCCAAATAACCTGGGAAATCGCCTTTGAGCACATACTTTTTACGCAATAGTTATTGTCATACACCATCCTCCGTTAATAACCTGGCCAGCATTTTCCTAGCAAGGCCCTGTTTTTGACTTCTAGATCATGAACACCAAGTCCACCTTGATCTTTTAGACGGCATACAACACTCCATTTTGTCAACCCATATTTTTTCTTCTCACTATCGTCTTGTAAAAAAATCTTGATCGGAAGTAATCCAATCTGTGCAAGATTCCTTTTGTTTTGGCTGAAGTGTACCTCCAATAAGAAGAAAATTATTCCTAGTTGTTGGGGAGTCCTTGAGTTATGGTACTTTCGTTTGAAGGAATAAGGCGCACGCGTATTCCAAGACGAATTTTGACCATAAAAATTGAGTAATAAAATCTTAATTATATTATATGTATATAGTATCGTTGGATTTGTATTGAAAAGTACTTTTTAATGGTACTAATTTCATACAAACAATCTTTATCTATCTGATGTAATTCTTGGTTAAACAAAAAACTCGCAAATGGAGGTATTAGTTTGTTCTGTGGAGCATTACTAACTCGTCCGGTGTGTGGAGGATTTGTATGAGGCTGATGATCTGGATGTGTGTGCTATCCTGACCACCTTGCCACGGATCTATGCGTGACACACGGCTGACCACTACAAAAAAAACCTATGTTATCTGGTGGTTTTTTTTGGATGTCACAGGCTGTAGTCGTCTGTAATTTCTTTTGCTCGGCATATATTCCTTTCGACTAGATAAGAAGGTGAATAATTATGCGCTGTGACTGAATCTATACTGGCACATATTGGTGTCATGGTTGTCACGCAAGAGTGTTGCTTATTAATGTTGAGTTAGGAGAACATATGCATATGTATTTGAGCCGTGCATTCGGAGTAACGATAATAGTGGTTGGCCAGCAAAATAAAAGTCAAACATGTTGCATTGACTGGCTAGACATGTCTCACTACCTAGTGTATACTCCCCGTCCATAAATAGGTGGACGCGCGCGATTTTCAAGAGATCTTAAATTTTTTGTAAAAAATTCATCATTACTTCAATCAATCTGCTCATTAATCAAGAAGATGCTTTGATTTAGGTGCTAATTAATATTGTGTATGCTAGTAACCAATAAAATAACATTGGCAAACCAAAAATGATTAATGAGGGTTGGAATCAAGACATGCACTAGGGCTAAACGTACAAAATATACCAAGAAATCTAGATATGCACTTATTTATGGATTTCTTTAAAAAGCTAGATGTCTACTTATTTGTGGATGGCTGGAGTAGCCCACATCACTGCCAGCCGTTTGACTAAGATTCTATAAATATAGCACCAACATAATACACCTCACCACGAAAATCATTAGTAGTCCATGTTGCGGTTATAACACCGTACACATGGCTCGAGCATGCCAATCCCACCCAACCACTAGGTCGGTGGTGTTGCGCCGAACCCTAGATCTACCATCACTCTAATGTCGTCTATAATCCGAAATATAGATCTCGCAACAATCCAGTGTCTACACTCCAAAAACTATATCTCACGGGACCTGAGTCCTCCATCTTCCCGCCTGTTTTGAAGGTGTGTTCATCGTCCTTCTACATATCACGTTTCTTTTTTGTTCTTTACTCTTCCTTATCACATATCAGATCCGACTCGAGGAGGACAACTGGCAGATGCTCGATGCGTAGGATGGCCAACAGATGCTCCGCGTAGAGGTCGGCGCTCAGATGCAGATTCTCAGCGCGATGGGGGCCAACGTACCTTGGTGTGGAGGACGCTCAAGAACATCAGAGGGCTACCTTATGCTCAAGAACAGCTAGAGGAATTTCCTAATAGATTTTTTTAAAGAAATACGGTAGGGGAAACCCCTACAATGATTTTTTTTTTTGAAATAATAAGAACCTAAATCTACATCACTGGGGACTTGAACCTGGGTGGCTCGAGAATCATGTGTTTGTCTCTAGATTCTAATTTTCTCTACTAGAGTAGGAAAGTTTTGTGTAATTGTAATGCTATTAAAATAAATGTAATTTTATGTCTTAATTAATATGACTATTATCAGATGCGCATTAGAGTATGAATTATTAGCATTGATTGTAACTAACTATTTCTGCCGTAGAAAGGTGCATGAAAGATGGCAAAAGTAATGCAGCGCGCCTTACCTCTACACGACACTGAATTTTATGGTGTCTATTAATGTACCGAGGTGGATTGGCGTGGTGCCGCGGTAGGAGATAGCGCGGCGAATCCAAAGTTCCGTGCGAAAAATTCGCCTCGCCTACAGTTTCCACAATGCAGTTTTTTCCTAGCGGCTTTTTTCCCGTGCTAGCTCGACCATGGCGATTATGGGCATGCCAGGGGCCGCATGTTGTGTTGTAGTGGATGAATTACCATGGTTCCAAAAAGAGATAAAGAGAGACAAAATAAGAGAAAGCGGAACGACATGAAGTGTGATTTGTGAGAGGATGAAGAACATACATGTAGATCGGGAATGCCAGTGGAGGACTCCAGTGCAGGAGATGCTACAGTCTAAGGTGCCGGGGCAGCCTACACTTCTTCTGGTTGCGGACCATCTCTTCCGCGTGGACACAATTGGGACCGAAGGGAGAAATGGGGATCACAATGAGAAGTGGAGAATAGGAGACGAGTAGAGGGCTGCAATCTAGGGTTGGGCGTGCATATGGTAGTCAATGGTGGGTAGTGCAACATCATGCATAGTGGGAAGTGGGTAAGAGTTCGTTATATTGTCAAATTTTTAGGGTGTTTTTCATGGTGTATAAATAACCGGCAAGCAACGTTGAAAAAAAAACCCGGCAAGCAATAAACTCAACGGTAGTGGGCACTGGACCGTACCCGTCAGCGGGACACAACTTATCCATGAGCGGGCGCCGGGAGGTACTTGATCGGTCTTTAACGTCGGACCCAATGTAAACTCGACGTAAAATTTACTACTCTATATTGCAGTAATTCATACACCCTCCATCTACCGCGGCATTACAATGTGTAGATCTCCGGTAAAAAAAATTGTGTCGATCTTGTCAGGCACGTACACTGTGCTTGCGGTATGGAATCTGTCATGACCGCATAGCTATTGAACTTTGCGTCCGACTAAATACAACATTGCCGGGATTAAACTTCCGGTAACCAATAGACTCACCGCTGTCCCGTTCATCTGCAGAATTTGTGAACGCTTATTGATCTGATCGGATCTACTTATTTTTTACGGACTCGCACAGAAAAGGAGTGACGATGTACCTGCAGCGGCTATGTGTACTTGTGCTATATTTCATGTGTCGGACACTTTGAGGCGCATATGGCGAGGCTGCCGCCTGGCGGTCCAGCTGGGTCCGGCGTCCTTTGACGACCAGGGGTAGGTGGACCACCTCTGTCAGTGGTCATTTTCCACTTCGCAATACCGTGACAACAAGATTATTAAAAATGTGTTTAAAGAAACAAGATTGTAAAAAAAAAATTGTCCAAGTTTTTCTACCACAACGACACTAGAACCGTGGTACTACGAGCAGTATACACGGCCGCGTCATGCACCAACAAAGCATGAATAAAATGAGCGGACACCGAGCAGTCCGCGCGTGCGGGTGCGTGTCGGTCCTCGTGCTTTGACCGCAAATTTTACATTACGTAGGAGTACGTGCAGTCGAGCAGCTAGATCTAACTAGGAATTGTGTGTTTGTTCGTACGGTAGATCAGGGCCCGAGAAGTTGGGCAAAACGGGAGGTTGATTTGTTTACTCAGAGACGCGTGTGCCCGTGATCGATGTAAATGCTAGTTTATTGATTCTCAAAAGATTGTGTTAGTATGTTAAGCAATTTCATTACGAGCAAGTTTAATTATTGAGAACAACAATACATAAACACTGGTGAACTTAGTAACCAAATACTAGTGCAAGGTAGGAGATGAAAAACACATATACAGTACTCCCTCAGTTCCACAAAAAATGTCTCAACTTTATAAAAATTTAGATGTATCTAACTATTAGAGATTCATATCTCAAGTTAGGCACGCCCACACCACCAAATTCTTGGTTTTAAGGTTCTTCAATTCTGAAGACAAAAA
The DNA here is from genome assembly GCF_022539505.1 of Lolium rigidum. Lineage (NCBI taxonomy): Eukaryota > Viridiplantae > Streptophyta > Magnoliopsida > Poales > Poaceae > Lolium > Lolium rigidum. Next base: position 49,200,574 of record NC_061513.1, on the reverse strand, counting down.
TTGGAAGAAAATAGTCTCGTATAAATATAATATTTCCCCTAACTATGTTGAATTTCTGATCATAGTTCTTGTCCCTTCCAGAAAGGATTGTGTTGGGCTGCTCCTTGTGTTAGGACCGGTTATAATTGGAAACTGGGTAATAGCAATGAGGTGTTCTTTTGGATGGACACATGGGTATCCCACAGCTCTCTTGCAACTCTTTTCTGGGATTTGTTTTCCATTTGTAATGAGCCAATGGCTACGGTTGATCAGGTATTGGTAGACGGCCAAGTTCATTTATCTTTTCGTCGTTGTTGCAGTGCTCAGATGATGGGTAGATGGGATGAGCTTTGCAGCTTGTTGCTGATGTCTACGCACGCTTCTATTCCTGTAGACAGTGTTGGACCTCCAAGAGCAGATGTTTGTAGAACAGCAGCAAGTTTCCCTTAAGTGAATCACCCAAGGTTTATCGAACTCAGGGAGGTAGAGGTCAGAGATATCCCTCTCAAGCAACCCCTGCAATTAAGATACAAGAAGTCTCTTGTGTCCCCAACACACCTAATACACTTGTCAGATGTATAGGTGCACTAGTTCGGCGAAGAGATATTAAAACGCAGGTGGTATAGATGGTGGTAAACGATAATTGCGATCTGAAGTAAATATTGCAGGAAGTAAAGATGCAGTAAAACAGTAAATAAGCGATGTTTGCAGTATTTGAAAACAAGGCCTAGGGATCCTACTTTCACTAGTGGCCACTCTCAACATTGCAATCATAATTGAATATAAATATAAGCACTTCATCATACTACTCTCCTGTTGGATAAATAACAAATTCATTGGGCAAGTGTGCAAAAGCACACCTCAAAGGCGTATTCTCAAGTACTAATAAACACCCCACACTGTCACCGTGAGCATTCATAGGAGGTACTAACACACCACAATTCATAAGGGAGTTACACACGGCGCACACACTGTCACCATTACACCGAGGACACTGTAACTCCAAAGTTCACATAATAAAACACTTGAATAGGATATGACATCTAGATTGCAAAGCCTACGATCACATAGATGAACAAATAAGTGCTACTCTCAAACACTCTCTTGTTGGATAACAAACACCATTCATTGTGTAGGGCTACAAGAGCTCCCTCAAGCCGGAGTAAACAAGCTCCACAACATCCGGAGTTCATATTAAAGTAACCTCTAGAGTGCATAATAGACAAGAGTAACATCTACATATTCATAAAGATCACACCATGGGAGAGAGAGATGAACCACATAGCTACCGGTAGAGCCCTAAGCCTCGGGGGAGAACTACTCCCTCCTCATCATGGGAGACAGCAACGGCGATGAAGATGGCGATGGAGTCGATGGAGATGACTCCATGGGCAATTCCCCGTCCCGGCGGCGTGCCGGAACAGAGATTCTGTCCCCCGAAACTTGTCTTTGCGATGGCGGCGGCTACGGAACTCTTCGTGGAATATGACTTGACGATCTAGGGTTTTCGCGACGGAGAGTATATATAGGCGAAGGGGCGATGTCGGTGGAGTCCCGAGGGGCCCACACCCTAGGGGGGCGCGCCCCCCTCTTGGCCACGCCGCCAGGTGGTGTGGCCACCTCGTGGGCCCTCTCCGTCTCTCCTTCGGTGTTCTGGAACCCTCCTGGAAAATAGGAAGTTCGGCTTTTGTTTCGTCCAATTCCGAGAATATTTACTGTGTAGGATTTCTGAAACCAAAAACAGCAGAAAACAGGAACTAGCGCTTCAGCATCTTGTTAATAGGTTAGTGCCGGAAAATGCATAAAAATGATATAAAGTGTATGTAAAACATGTGAGTATTGTCATATAACTAGCATGGAACACAAGAAATTATAGATACGTTTGAGACGTATCAGTTGCATCCCATCTCCATGTGTGCTGAAATGGATAATCCAATTTTGAGAACTCGGGGGGTTTGTTCGGTCAGATCCTTTTACCGTATTGTTAGTGATGGGGGTATTAGGGTTCGTCACCTTGCTGCCATTTGGAAGATTCAAATTCCCGACCATGTGCATGTCTTTGTCTGGCTTTTGTGCTAGAATAGACTTCTCACTAGAGATAGCATTGCAAAGCGTCGTCTTGTTCATGATCTCTCTTGTTTGTTCTGTGATGATCCGAAATCGAGTATACATTTATTTCTTGACTGTGTGGTTGCGAAACAGATTTGGAAGACGATTCGGGGAAAAATTTCCATGCATTCATATGGATGATTTTAATTCCTTGTATAACATCATCAAATGATCACATGGCTAGTGTTATTACCGCTTCTTTTATGTGGTCCTTATAGAAGACTCAGAATGATATGTGATTCCAGGGAAGAAAGTGGTCGAGCATGTTGATGGTTTGGGATCATGCAACTTCAATGATACGAAGTTGGGCGCCTTTGGTCAAGGAATCAAATTCTCGGTTGATGGACAGAAACTTGCGTTTGCTGCATATCAAGAGGGAAGAATTACGACGGATTGCCTCGCGGGGATGATGCCTGATGTGTAGCGTCGACAGTTCTGATCGTCAACACCACCTGGTACAGAGTAGTCTGTACATCCTGGAGTTAACTTGGCGTTTCCTGCATCTTTGAACTTCTGACGAACTTCTGTAATATTTGATGGAGGGTTACTCTGACTCCTTCTGAATGCTATTCTGATACCTTGGCTTCATCTTCTCTTTCTTAATAGATGGCCCCATTTTGCTGGCCTCACAGAGAGCCACGTCACCGCATAAAAAAATTCACCTGCACACGCTCGTACTCGGCCCGATGGCGGCAGACGACACGCCCGTCGTCGCCACGACACATCACGCCCGTGGTCGCCAGGCGCAGACGCACACACCCCTTGGCCCCAACGCGCGTGGACGAGATGCCCGTCCTCGCCAGGCGCAGACGCACACGAGCGATGGCCCCAAGCCGCGTCCACCAGATGGGCCGACACCGGCCCATCTACCGGCCGATTCTCTTCCTCTTCCTGGCGTGCTCTTCCTCTGTCCTCATCGATCCATCACACCACCGCTCCACCTCGGCCGCCTCGGTTCGTATTCGTCCCCCACCACCGCTCCGCCTCTTCGTCTTCTTCGATCGCCGAACATGCTTCTTGGATATGTGAAATACACCAAGTGAAATTTGCACTCTTAATCTGAATGTACAGATGCGAAGAACAGATTACAAAACCAGGCCATTCTGCCATCCGCATCAACCACATGCTGCCCGCGGCCTCTACACTGGTACCTACCCGCACCCCATTTTAATTCCCCTTTTAATTTTTTCAATCCCTCAACATATTTTCCCAATCTGCCAGGTTTATCTTCGGCTTGAAATCCGCTCGATATTTTGCCCCTGCACCCGATTTGATTGGAATCTGCCTGCTGCTACCCCCTTCACCCGATTTGATTGGAATATGCCTGCTGCTACCTCCCCTGCACCCGATTTGGTTGGAATATGCCTGCTGCTAACTCAAATCGGTCTATTTTAATTGGATGAGCACATACTCCTTCTATTTTCATGCGGTTGTAATCTATTTGTTACCCTGGAATCTCACCTGAATTAATTAGTGACATTGTATTCGGTAAGTACATCGATAATATTACAGCGGATTATCTTGCAGTATCCATGTTGATTATTTCTGTCAGTATACACATTTTTTGAATAACCAACATTCTTTCAGTTATAGATGGCCTGGACTGGCGAATTTAGAATTGTGCTGGATGCAGAATTCAGAAGTACACATGTTGTATTACACTCTTGGGTTACCTCATGAGCTACATTTCTTTCCCAAGCTTATCTGTTTTTTCGACATAACTTTTTTATTACATAAGAGGTTGGTATAACTTTTGGCTGGTTTGATCTTTCCACCTCTGTTGTATACACATATAATTCCTTTTTTTGTACACGGAAAGTTTGTTTCCTTCCAATCATGCATAGATCAATTTTAGTTGATGGAACATGTGATTAACAAGCATTTTCGAATTATTATTTTTACCTTCTCCAATTTATCCAACTATTCTTACTAGGAATTTCCGCCGCAACGCGCGGGGTATCATCTAGTTTTAATAAAAATGGGGCTAGGGAGGAAGGGGCTTTGGCTCCTCTGTTTGTCTAGATACATCCAAATTTTAACAAAGTTGAGACACTTTTGATGGGACGGAGGGAGTGCATCCAAACCGGGAAAGTTGTCACCGCAGCTTCGTTGTCAATCTCGTCCATGGTGTTATCAAGGTCGATGGATCTGTAGAGGAAGAAGACGTACGAACAGTCAGCGATGAAGCAGTCTGGCAGAGGCGAGCATCGGGCCGAGACGTTCCTCAAAAACTTATCGCTCGTGTCCCGGTACAGAATCTCGATGGATGGGGTTTCGAAGACATGTTCTCTAGGACGGTCATGCACGAACGCCCGGATGGAGAAGACTAGAGGACCGCAACAAAAGGAGATTGGTGGCGAGACATCGATGAAAGGGAGTGAATAACTTTAGATGTGTTTTGTCTCTCATCTTAGGGAGGAGAGGCGCCAACCGAGCAATTGCATTCAGCCTCTGCACCAACACATTGCCCTAGCGGCATTAAGGATGGACACAACAAAAAAAGGAATTACAATAAAAGAAAAGTCTCGCTAAATAGATCTATTCTTTGAAGCATCACCATTAATACCACCTAGACAGCACTAGAAGTCCAGCTTCTCCAAAAGCGACGTCTCCAAAAAAGGAACATAGCACACACGTCGTCTTCGCCGATCGAAAATTTTAGGTTTTCACCCTGAGGAGAAGTCGCGGCTCCAAAAACAATGCCTAAAACCAGACTTTAGATTTGGATTTTCAGAGGTTGAGAGGGGTACTAGTTTTACCAAATAGGTCGAATTTGTATTTTAAAAAAATACGAGATCGGCGGGAGGTCTGGCACTAATGACATCGGCAACACGATAGACCGATGCACTCGTGTGCGCTTGTGGGCACAGGACAGAGAAGATACTTAGTTTAGTTTAGTTCGTGCGGGAGTAGCGATCGATGCAGAGCGTTTTCTGGTAGGATTTTCTGCTGTCAGCAGCAAATTATACTAAGGTCTCTTCCCCCTCCGCCTCCGGCCGGCGGTGGCGAGTTGCGGTTCGTGCTTGCAGGTCTCGGGGAGAGGTTGCTGATTAAGCGAATTTGCTGCCAGATTAAACCTGTGATCTGACTCTTGAGAATTCCGAGGCCACTCTCTGGTTTTAACTCGAAACACCGTGGGCAAGCGCATACAACAACAAAGAATCGTGGCCGCGCGCGCGCTGCCCACTCGTAAAGTTTACCATGGCTCGGTCGTCTCCTTCGTCGGTTGCATAAAACAAAGCTCAGGATTTCCTTGGTGGTTTTGCTTTAGGTACAGTAAAATAAGTATTACTAGATCAACAAGGGAATTCGCGAGCACCACTGGGGAACCGTACGATCGGCCGACCGCAGAACCATTAGTTTAGTTGGTGTTTGGATTTGGATCTACCGAGCATTGGCTTCTTCGCCATGGAGTGGACCTTCTGTCTACCTAAGTCTCAAGTGCATCCGCGGTGCAGTGCTAGGGCGAGTTTGGTTCCTCACCATTTTTTCCTGCTCTAGTGGATTTAAAAATACTTTGTTTGGTTGCCTCGGTACGTTTTTTTTTTAGAGAAAAGGGGTGGAACCCCCAGGTTCCATTAAAATGCAACCAAGTTCACAAGTTTTAACGAGATTTGTGAGCTCGTCCATTCAGCACATAAGCCTAACAAAACTTAGAAAGCACCAAAAACCAGGAAAACATGGTGGAAGCTACTGAGCCACATTAGGCGAACACTTTCGGTAAGCTTCTCACATGCGATGGCCTGGTGCCAGAGATTCACTCTTTCAGCTGGATGGATACCTGCATGATCTTTGCCCACAAGCCCCATCAGTAGCGAAGTCATATCCATGCTATCCGGAGCAATTCCCCACGCCGATGGTCCAGCAACCTTAGGTTTGCATCCAGGAGACTTGAGTGCTTGTCTAGGCAGAGGGGGCGCCAACTCCTGATAAGAGATGCAGTTCTTCGCAACATTTCCTTCACACCTAGCCATCTTAGACCTGGAAACACATCTCATTACGAACTGACCAAATAGTCCAGAGAACAGCCGAGGAGAAAATATTAATAACAGAGTTTTTATCCTCACTCAACCACCATCTAGCAATAGATTCAAAATCATCTCCAAGCGGCTTATCCAAAATAGATGAGACGGTATCCCAGATATTTTTTGCAACTACACATTCAAAAAATAGATGCTTAGCAGTTCCATGTTCATTGCAAAACAAACAGGAAACGTCATCTACATGTCTTCTTTTATTAAGATTGTATCGAGTTAACAACTTATCATTAGCAAGAAGCCACAAAAAAATATGGATGCGGGGTGGAATATGTAGCTTCCACACTGCAGGGGTATGAACAGGGATAACCCCACGATTATTAAATATCCCATAGAAAGATCTAACCGAGTAAGTACCAGAAGAGTGAAACAACCAAATCGGACTATCCTCATCAGCATTGAGACGGATAGTGCTAATTAAAGAGACCAACTCAAGCCAACGATTGTAAAGAGCAGGGAAACTGTTCTTCTAAAAGAACATTTAAGATCAGTACCATCCCAGACATCGGCAACAGTAATTTTTTGTTCATTAACAGTAGAATATAAATCCCAGAAAAGGATAGCTAAAGAACAGTTGCCAATCCAGGTGTCAACCCAGAACAAAATTTTACGACCATTTCCCACCTGCCACTTATAGCCAATTTTTGCTGCAGATGCGGCCCACATGACCCCTTTCCAAAAAGGGGAACACTGAAGAGGATTAGCTCTAAGTAGATTAGGGGATAAATAATATTTATAGTCAACTATCATACGCCAGATTTTATTACTATCCATGTGGTATCTTCTAATCCAAGAAGCCAACAAACAAAGGTTAAAATCCCTGATGTTTTGAATACCCAGACCACCAAACTCCTTTTTTTGGGAAACAAGATCCCAATTAACCAAATGATATTTATGTGAATCACCAACATTGTCCCAAAAGAAATGGGACATTTGAGAATTAATAGCTTTAATAGCCCATTTAGGAAATTTAAGAAAAGAAAGTAAATACATTGGGATACTAGCAATGCAGGCCTGTAACAGAATAAGCCTCCCCTTATAAGAGAGCAACTTACCTCTCCAGCCAGCAATACGTTTAATAATTTTATCCAAAATGGGTTGTAAATCTTCTTTTCTTAATTTGGAAAAGTGAAGAGGGACCCCAAGGTAAATAAATGGGAAATCAGATAACTTGCAACCAAAAATCTGTGCAAACAGATTGGCTTCATCGTCATCCACATTTATAGTCAACAAGTCACTTTTATGATAGTTAATACGCATGCCTGACATTTGCTCAAAACAGGTTAATAGCCATTTCAAATTCCTTGCCATATCTAAATCTTTTTCAAGAAAAAGGATGGTGTCATCAGCATATTGGAGACTGATGACACCACCTGGGATAGCTCCAGATAAAAGACCAGCAATTAACCCTTGAGAAGCAGCTTTGGAAAGAATTTTTGTAAAAACATCAGTAGCTAGATTGAAAAGGATGGGGGAGAGGGGATCACCCTGTTTAAGCCCTTTCCCAGCCACAAAATATGAGCTATTGATGTCATTTATTCTCACACAAAAAGATCCTTTTTCCAAAACGGATCTGACAAGCTTTCTGAACTTTTCACTAAATCTTCTAGATTTTAACATGCTATCAAGAAAACTCCAATAAATTCTATCATAGGCTTTTTCGTAGTCTAATTTCAAAACTAGACCCGAATGTTTCTTGGAATGCACATCATGGATGACCTCATGAGCAGCCACAACGCTTTCTAGGATATATCTACTTTTAATAAACGTTGTTTGGTCTTTAGCAATAATACGATGGCCAATAGGAGAAGTCCTATTAGTCATTGCCTTAGTAATAACCTTCAGACTACAATTACCCAAGCTAATTGGTCGAAACTTCTTGATATCACGAGCATCTTGTTCTTTCGGAATCAAAGTAATGATGGAAAAATTCATCCTAGAGACGTCAAGAGCTCCACTTTCAAAATCCCTCACCAAGGCCATAAAGTACACCTTAATAAGATCCCAAAATTTTTGGTAAAAGAGAAAAGAAAACCCGTCTGGACCAGGCGCACCAGCGGCATAAGAGCCCATGATAGCAGCATAGATCTCATCCTCGGAAAAGGGAGCATCAAGGAGGGAGATTTTTTCATCAGTAAGAAGATCATCCTCATCCCAAAAGTCAGAGTCCAAAGAAATATGATGTCTAGATTCCTTCGAAAATAAATTTTTATAGAAGTCGGCAGCAACTTTAAGCATATCAGAAGTAGACTCAACAGGACCATCAGGACCATCAAGGACAACCAGTTTTTTCTTCCTTTTACGTTGGTTAGCAACAACATGAAAGTACGCTGTATTACGATCGCCTTCAACAATTTTCCTATCTCTAGATCGTTGCCAAGCCTAAATTTCTTCTTGCGACCATATACTTTCAAGCTCATTTTTAATCTCTTCTCTTCTAATTTTTCAGACTCATTTAACTGATTTTGTTCCGAAAAAACATCTAAAATATCAAACTCTTGTAGAGAGTTTTCTTTTTTCTTTTTAATGCAGCATCTACATTAATACTCCATCCTTTGGCAGTTTTCCTCAAAAGTCTCAATTTGAACTGCCAAACATCGATCACAGAAGTGAAATTACATTTGGTATTCCACACTCGGTGAACCAAATTAATAAAATCATCATTTTGAAGCCACCATTTTTCAAAACGAAAAAGTTTCGGAGGTAACTCCTGACTTTGTCCAGAATCTAACAAGAGAGGAGTGTGATCACTCACAACTCTCGGAAGAGCCTTAACAGAAGTTAAAGGAAAATGGGCCTCCCAATCAGTAGACACAAAAAATCTATCCAACGTAGCAAGGATAGGAATATCCTGATTGTTGGACCATGTGGTGACCCGGCATACCACTGCATGGTGTAGTATGCAAGTCTGATATAACACCAATGAAACACCGTTCCACTAGTATTACATCGCTCAGAGTGGTACAACAGAAACATATGCGGGTCCAAGGCATGTCTATAGAATTACAACATCTACTCGTTACATAAGATCATCACAGACCTCCTACTTTACAATGAGGTAAAACCGCAAATAACTCCGGAAGAACGACTCGTAGACTAGTCTTATCACGAACTCTATTTGTAGAGTATTTAACTAGCTACGGAGGCTATGAATAGATTCTAGCTAAATAGGAGCTAAGTTTAGGAAGCTAGTTCCTTTCTATTGCTAATCTAGGTTTCTCCTTGTTGGATGTGGTATCTGCCTCCTCTGACAGGTTCCTGTCCCTTGAAGTAGTTGTTGATTCCCCGGTCTTCGTGTTGCACTGTAGATCCTCCTTCGGTGCCTCCATATCTAAGCAGGGGATTTAAGAGTGGGATGAGTACGAGCGTACTCAACAAGTTCATTATAGGAAAGAGGTGTTTAATGCACTAGCTACGGCATTAGACCAGAAAGTCTAATACCAATGCAGGTTTTCATAACCGTTTCTTCAAGAGGTTGCTTTTATTTAGAAGAACTATGTCCATCGACCTTCACCGGTTTACTAGAACTTCATGGAGCTCCTTTCCGGCCGCGTTCGCAGCTTCCATATCCCGAACAGGGAGTGACAGGTCACGGTTCTTTACACTCGCAGAGGTGTGTTGCTTTACCCATAAGAGATCTTAACCTTGGTGCCAACCGGGCGTACTCCCCGTCCACACTTCCTTTGGTGTGAGGCCCGGTATAAGGTCTAGCCAATCATGTTCCTCCGCTACCTCGAACACCCACCCTTTGTTGCATGCCCCGACCCTGGGTCCTCGCCGGTCCCATTATTCCCACTCACGGGTGGACCCCGACCACGACGACAGCTTTGGGATCGAACCAAACTCCTTCGCCGGTAGCTGCAACCCATCATAGACCGCAATACCGTGGGGACTTAAGGCCTCCCCAGCCAACCGCTTGCACTTCGAGCGACAAGTGTCTACGGACTATGCCGTGGGGACTTAAGGCTTCCCCAGCCAACCGCTTGCCCTGACAGATACAAGTGTCTACGGTAAAGCGCATCCGTTGATGAACGAGAGGTGGAAACACTTTTGACTACTCCGTCCCACTCCGGATCTTATGGTTAACACGGGTATTACGGCACAAGAATCATCGGCGACATTTGTTGTTTAATCCTAGATGGATATAAACCCGTGCAATGGAACCTCCACCATATCAACACAATCCATGGTTCCATTGCCCACCACATAGTCATATTCATAGTTATGAAAGTAGTGGTTTTGATTTTTGTGCAATAGTGATAACCATAATACTTTGCAAGTAATTTGATAAAAATACTCAAATGACATGAGCAAGTGATGAACTTGCCTTTCTTGGCTGCAAGATTATGCAGACAATGTCTTCGATACGCAATAACTCCAAATTCTGAAATAGCATCATCGTCCGGTAAGGACGATGTTTAAAAGATTGGCAAGGATGCAATAATGCATAAGTATGAGATGCAATCGCTCTAAGCGTGACCTAACCCCGATGATTTAGGATCGATGAGTTATAATGATTGGTTCAGGGTGTGTTGCACTTTTAGAGTGATTCACATACAAGGTTCTTATTCGGGTGTGATTACTTGGTATTATCAACGGTAGATAATAAAGCATAGTAATCAATTGAGCACACAAAGAATAACAATTGGCATAGTGTTATCAAGTAAAGAACAAGTGGTCAGTTTTAGGACTACATGGCATGGTTAATGATTGATTATCATATACTTCAAAAGAATAACTTTTGAAGAACATGTTCTTTAATAAAGAACAAGTATGGTAATTAAGTGGGTGGTTTTCTATGATTGACTATGGCTTCATGTAGTTGCTAGGATAGGTATTAGATGGATCCCTATAAAGTTGGATTCATCAACACCTAGGGCTTGTAAGGTTAAGATAAGCTTAGGTATCCTAAGCAATTCATTATACATGGTTGTTGTCGAGTTTGGTTTATCTTGCTAGTGATAGGGTTCTACATTATATGTGGACCTAGGTATGTCTTTTAGTTGCTAATGGTGGCTCTATGATTTGAATTAAAGTACCATGATCACCTGTTCTAACCTTGGGTTTAGGTTAGAAGCAAATTAGGGTTCATATGATTTAATGGAGCTAGGGTTCCTAATGGTGTTAGGGTTTTAGGGTTTCACAATCAATGATAATGTTGTAATACCATTTAATAAGAAATTTAGGGTTTTCTATTTACCACATAGTTCTAAGATTAATAACTTCATATTTAAAGTTGAAGTTATTAATAACTTTGAAATAAAAATAATACTTGAATTTGGCATTTTATTATTTTTAAACAATTAATAATTAAGGTAATTATTAATTAGGGTTTAAATTTCCACTAATAAAGATTTAACAAAATAACAAATAAAGAAAATAGCTTTAATGTTTTCTTTATTTTTCTTAATGGTTTTTATTTATTTTAGAAGGTCTTACTATTTATTGAGTTTTAATTCAATTTAGAATTAAAGAAAAGGCTTAATTAACAAGTATTAAATAATTAAATTTTTATTAAAAATAAAAATTTCATATTATATTTTATTTGGATAGATTTAATTCTTATAAGAATTTTGATATCTCATTTGTATTTTTCTGAGCGTTTATGAATTTTCTACATTTATTTGAAGTTTCTGACATTTTCTGTAAATGAAATTAAACTAAAACACTAGACACACCCGTGCTCGTGCTACTCACGTACACCGACAGGTGGGCCTGGCTGAGTCATCTGCCACGGTGGCGTCGAGGTGGCAACTATGGCCACCACCGGCGGCCGGTGACGGTGATCGCCGGCGGCACGGCGCTCGCGCGGGCAATCTACCCATACAGCCGAGACTCGGCGCGCCGAGGTGAACACGCAGGTACCATCGCCGCCCCTATTTGGTCGCCGGAGCAAGCTCGCCGGCGATGCCGCACGGTGGTGCTCACGGTTAACGGCGCGGCGATGATTTGGGAAGCAATCGGACGGGCTAGGAATGCCAGGGGGATCAGGAGCTCACCAGGAGCACGCAGAGCTTGGCGGTGGAGCAAGAGGAGGTCTGGTTCGCCGGGATTGCCTGCTCCCGTCGTCGGAGAAGACGATGTCGATGGCGGCGCTACGGCTTGATGGAGGTCGATTCCTCTAGCGGACAGAGCAAGTCGAGGCCGCCGATCACGATGGTGTCCACCGCAAGGTCCGGGGATGCTCGAACGATGGCGATGTTCAAGGTCTGGGCGTGCTAGGGTTTCGGGATTTTGGGGAAATCGAACAGAGGGAGAAGAAAGCGAGCTAGGGTTCGTCCTGGGGCTTTTATAGAGCTCCATGGCCTGCCTCGTCACGTCTACGGTCGCGGAGGAGCTGCCGGCCGGCGAGGGAAAGACGGCCACGGCGTCGCGCCGTCCTCCATCGTGCTGGAGAGGATGAGGACGAGCTCGTCCCGATATTTTGGGACGAAGGGGTAACGGGCTGCCTATGGGCCGTGGTGTTGGGCTGCTAGGCAGGCTGCTGCTGGGCTGTGTTGCTGGGCTTCTGCGGCCAGGTGAGTCCAGGTAAGTTTTTCCCTCCTCTCTTCTTTTTCTGTTTTATTTTCTGTTTTCAAATCTGGTTTTTATAATTCAAATTTGAATCTTCTAATTTTGCAGGTGTTAAATAATTGGAGTTTGCTGAGTATTTAGTGCAATGACCATTACACCACTCTCCCAATTGAGAAAAGCATTTTATAGTTGATTAACTTTCACATGTGTGGCTTATTCAATAAAGCAATTAAACATGAGTTTGTATTCTCATTTTAATTCTTTTTTTTATATGAATCAACTCTATTTGGAGTTAATAGAGTTGATAATCTCAACTCAAAGTATTTCAGAGTTAGTTATTAGGACTTGGCTTCTATTTGAGGATTTTGTCTCTTGCATATGATGTTATGTGAGCTCCAATCTGTTAGGGTTTTATATTTTCTATTACAACCATATTTCAGAGTTGGCACTAGGATCATATTTAATAACACCTTGAATTACTTAGAGTAGGTATTACTCTCATTATGGGTTGGTCTTAATTAAGAATAGGTGGTTGATTACCACACATGGGTTTCAATTGTGATTTTAAGCACTAGATGTTTCTGAGGTTTAATTAGTGAAGCATAAAATTTAGCTAATGACAATTCTAGGGTTCTAATTATATTCACCTAATGGTACTTGGTTTGGATCTCAATTATGACTCAGGTTTTAGTTGTGATTACCCAAGTGATACACAAACTAGGTTTGAGTTATATTTCTAGGTTATAAGGTTGAAATGACACCATATTGCATGTGCTAGGGTTAATCTCCCCTAACCATGATAAGATGGTTATTTGCTTAATATTTCATGAGCTTCCCTAATTACTAAGGATTTGAGAATTGGTTTTATCTTCTACCAATTTATCTTCTATTATTATCCTTAATTTATCATTTAGAGTAACTAAAATGTTTATGGTTCTTTTTATAGTTAACTTTGGTTATAAGGATGAATGGTTTCTCACACTACCTTAAATATAGAGTTTATCTTATGGCTTATTCTTCTATTTCCCCAAAGCATGGTCATGGCATCATCATGAGCAACTAATTCTTAATGTTTATCTTCTACTCCCACTTCTTATTTTGGAATGGATTATTCTAGGTTTCTACTCAAGGAATGATGATGTGGTTAACTAAATATGTGGTTTGCCTAAGAATTCTACCTTGTCTGGCTTCGTAGCTTGTTCTTCAGGAAATCTGATAAACCTGCATCTTGTGGCATGCCTCCACCTCCTAGCTTCTTCATCTTGATCCTAACTATTTTATGGAGTGGCTCAATGTGTTGGTCTTCTTGCATCAAGGTGCAAGATGATGAAATGGATGAAGTAGAGGGTTCCTTTTATAGGCTTGGGCATGCTCTAATATCATGACACATAGGTGGATGACTCTTGTTTTAATTTGATGAGTAAGGTGCTTGGTTGTCATGCTCTTATCCATAGTAATCCTTTAAGCATGAGGTGGCATTGCTTAGGATGCAAGCTATGTAGATATTTTCATCCTATGTGGCATGGGTATTATCCTCTCTTGTGATTTGTTTTTGGAGAGCCAAGTGGCTTTTGTTACTAATTGTCTTATGAATGATCTTATGCTTATGGGTGAGTAACTATATCATATGTGATTGTATTTATATTATAATTGGGATCAAAATGTCAAGAATAAGAATTATACCCCAATTTTGAGTGATGATGTTTGATTTCACCAAGGCATGATCATATGAGTTTCAAAGTACTCATAGTTTATTTTATTCAAATAGTTTGAACTATAATTCGTAATGTAAATGAATTTATTTTTGTGATATTCCACATATTTAAATAGTTATGCTTAAAATAAGAATGTGGGGCTTTTATGCACTTAGGTCCTTGTGTTTTACCATATTTGGTAATTAGTTTTAAAGTGAATTCAATTATACCCCAAGTGTAGTTTTCTTAACTTTTAAGTGTTAATAACTTAGAGTTTGATTATTATCTATTTGATGGTTATAGGCATCTCTCATCTCTAGGGTTTAATGATAAGCTTGTGTTGGTGTTGAGTTCAAGAATTACCATGAGGTTCATAGTAAGAACATGGGTTAGTTTTAAGACATGGAGAAGATAAGTGAAGAATGGGTTCTCCATTTATTATTACTTGATTTCCAATTTAATAGATGTTCTTATGTTATGGCAAGGAATACCATGTTATGATCTTTTATAAGATTTAGCAATTGATCATTGTTTAAAGTCTTGTGGTGTTAGTTCCATTTGGTATAAACCCTTAGATCAAATCATCTCTACCCAAAACAAGGTTCTAAACAAAGTCACATTGAGGTTTATAGCGCTTGACTTGATGAGCTACTTCAATTCCACCAAGGTCAAGTGAAACTTCGATTCATTGTGATTGTTTTACTTTAAAGCGCGAAAATTCCCAGATTTTCTATGCATGAATGCAATGCACACATCTGTTTCCTCTATTTCTGTAACCCCATTACCTGGGATATTACAGTCTCTACCCCTTAAACTAAACTTCGTCCTCGAAGTTTGATATCTCTCACGTTTCGGAGTGTGGATCTGTCTTGTGCAAACTACATCTTTTCTCAAACTCCTTGGTGATCTCACTTGGATATAATTGAATACATCCCTTGTCCAGATTCTTCCTGGAATCCATTAGTGTTTGACATCAAGCAACTATTACTTCCTTTACTTCCATGATTTCCTCCAATATTATAAGCTTGTTTCCTTTCTCATTGGATATTCAATGATTGGGACTTCTTCTTGTCCTGACAGTCTTAATTGAGGACTAATTGGATAACAATCTCCTATTTGATAAAATAGGTCTTTGTTTTTCCCTTACTACCAAACTGCAGTAATGGTACTAGGTAAGGTGCTTAACATGGAAATGATCATGATGATTTATTCCCCTAAGAATGGATTAGACTCATTTAGTCCATCCAATCATGGTTTATAGTTGATACTTATAACTATTTTGGGTTATTTAGGTTCCATGAAAGGAATCATTCAAATAGACTGTAGTTTTGGTATGGTCAAATCCCTTCAGTCTCTGACCTCCTTGAGCTATATTCGGTCTCTGATATTTCCTTCGTCCAACTTCTTACTTCCTCGAGGTATGAACCTCGGCTTCTGGTCTGACCTTCTTCTGAAAGTATTGTTCAACAATCTTATGAAAATAAGATCGAACTTCCTCTTAGTTCAGACCTTCTTCATCTATCTTGCTCAAAATATTGAGTTATTGTACCTCCAACTCAATGTTTGCTCTACCCCTTAGAGTTTTCTTATGGTCTTCAACTCCTTTTCTTCCAACTAATGGAATTATGGTTGGAAAATTGGTCTGGTTCTAACTTATGGGTTTTACTGCTACTAAGGTCTCGCGAAGAATATTGGTGGTGTATCCACTCATTTGTGGACATCCAATGTGAATCCTTCGACTAAATGTTTATATAGATCATAATTATTTGGCTAACAAAATTTTATTTGTTCACAACTTTTGTTGCAAATAATTAAATCGTGGACTATTTGTAATACCAACTGATAGAGCAGCTGTGGTTATTATACCAACTATGGCTATTTGATATTTAAAAATGTACTCTATTATAGGTTTTGATCAACTGAACGAGACATCTTCTACTCCATCTCGCAGTATTGATCTTATACCAGTTGTAGTCTTCCGATATCGACTATGGTCTTCTTATGTCTGCTATGATTTCATATGTCATCTTCCTTTCTTCGAGGGTTTATTGTTGCAAGAAAACCACTAGCTGACACTATGAATATAGTATCCTAAGTGATTTCCCATGCATTCCCTCTTCCATGTCGACTATGGATCTGCTTCAGCTTCACCATAATCATTATATTTCTCACCTTCATGCTTCCCATGTACCAAAGTACTCCTCTGTTGAGGTAAAGCATGAGTTTAGGTGGGTACTTCCTTCGAGTATTGTGGTTACTTCCCACAACTTTGTTTCCTTTATCCGATGAACCTTCTTCTTGTCTTCATAATCTTCGAAATCGTCACTTCCTCACACGTTTTCCATTACCCTCTAGATCTATAGCATCAAGTAAGAACTTGATATTGCAACATGCATTTGCATATCGAAGTCAAACTTCATGCATGGATCTAGTCAAACAATTAAAATCCAATAAAATCCAAGAAGATTCAGCTTTGTGTTTATAGTACACATCATCATAAGCCTGAATAAAATAGTTGAGTATGACATCTCTAAACATCAGGCTCTGATGTGTAGTATATAACACCACATAATATAGGTTTATATCGTGATACTTAGCACGAATATAGGGAATTCTACTATTTGTCTCAACATTTACCTTAATTGCACAATTGCAATGAGATGAACTTGAAACAAAGTGGTCTGGGATGGTTAAGGTTAACCTAATTTTCTTTGGAGGTACTACTTAACTTTCATTTTATTGAGGACTATCTCACCTGATATGTCTAGGTTCTAACATTGCTATTCTAAACACATAACTATGGAAATATAGCTCATATACTTTCATATGTTCTTACCATGTAACTAGGGTTCTGATGTACTTGACACAGTTCCCATGGTTTTGGAATACAATTCTTGCACTATTGTTGAACAACTGGCTTCTTATTGTACTTCTCCTAAATTTTTATGATGCTCTGGTTCATCACATAATGATTCTTAGGTGAATCTTATATGATTACTATCTCTACCATGTATGTGGACATATTTTATTCCTGTTTCTCTTCCTTACCTCCCATGATTGACTCACCATGGTCTATATTACCTCATATGACTCATAGTTATTATTTACTATCAATTGTTTCATATGTCTAGATAATTTTTACTTACTCATTACTTATCTTGGTCTACATCTTCTATTAGGGTATCTTAATTATCTACATCACTTGTTATTACTTCTAGTGCAGGTCTGAGTAATTCTTATTTAACTATAACATGTGTTGGTACACATCTTCCAATAGGATATCTTCCTTATGGTTGTATCCTCTCTTTGGACTACCATGTATTGTATACCAACTATGATCTACTTATCTATTATTTTAAGGACGTATTGATGTGCTACATGTTTTGCATTAGCTAACTAACTTTGGAAGGATAGGTAAGACATGTTGACTCAAGTGTGTCAGGATTATTCTGAAGTGAATATCCATCTCAAGTCATAAAGATATTTGGTTTACCTAGGACAACTTCCTATAGACACTACCAATACTATAGGTCTCCTTTAAAGGGTTTTAATCCTAAGGTCAAAGCATTTGCTCTGATACCAACTGTGGTGACCCGGCATACCACTGCATGGTGTAGTATGCAAGTCTGATATAACACCAATGAAACACCGTTCCACTAGTATTACATCGCTCAGAGTGGTACAACAGAAACATATGCGGGTCCAAGGCATGTCTATAGAATTACAACATCTACTCTGTTACATAAGATCATCACAGCCTCCTACTTTACAATGAGGTAAAACTGCAAATAACTCCAGAAGAACGACTCGTAGACTAGTCTTATCACGAACTCTATTTGTAGAGTATTTAACTAGCTACAGAGGCTATGAATAGATTCTAGCTAAATAGGAGCTAAGTTTAGGAAGCTAGTTCCTTTCTATTGCTAATCTAGGTTTCTCCTTGTTGGATGTGGTATCTGCCTCCTCTGACGGGTTCCTGTCCCTTGAAGTAGTTGTTGATTCCCCGGTCTTCGTGTTGCACTCGTAGATCCTCCTTCGGTGCCTCCATATCTAAGCAGGGGATTTAAGAGTGGGATGAGTACGAGCGTACTCAACAAGTTCATTATAGGAAAGAGGTGTTTAATGCACTAGCTACGGCATTAGACCAGAAAGTCTAATACCAATGCAGGTTTTCATAACCGTTTCTTCAAGAGGTTGCTTTTATTTAGAAGAACTATGTCCATCAGCCTTCACCGGTTTACTAGAACTTCATGGAGCTCCTTTCCGGCCGCGTTCGCAGTTCCATATCCCGGAACAGGGAGTGACAGGTCACGGTTCTTTACACTCGCGAGAGGTGTGTTGCTTTACCCATAAGAGATCTTAACCTTGGTGCCAACCGGGCGTACTCCCCGTCCACACTTCCTTTGGTGTGAGGCCCGGTATAAGGTCTAGCCAATCATGTTCCTCCGCTACCTCGAACACCCACCCTTTGTTGCATGCCCCGACCCTGGGTCCTCGCCGGTCCCATTATTCCCACTCACGGGTGGACCCCGACCACGACGACAGTTTGGGATCGAACCAAACTCCTTCGCCGGTAGCTGCAACCCATCATAGACCGCAATACCGTGGGGACTTAAGGCCTCCCTGCCCAACCGCTTGCACTTCGAGCGACAAGTGTCTACGGACTATGCCGTGGGGACTTAAGGCTTCCCCAGCCAACCGCTTGCCCTGACAGATACAAGTGTCTACGGTAAAGCGCATCCGTTGATGAACGAGAGGTGGAAACACTTTTGACTACTCCGTCCCACTCCGGATCTTATGGTTAACACGGGTATTACGGCACAAGAATCACTGGCGACATTTGTTGTTTAATCCTAGATGGATATAAACCCGTGCAATGGAACCTCCACCATATCAACACAATCCATGGTTCCATTGCCCACCACATAGTCATATTCATAGTTATGAAAGTAGTGGTTTTGATTTTTGTGCAATAGTGATAACCATAATACTTTGCAAGTAATTTGATAAAAATACTCAAATGACATGAGCAAGTGATGAACTTGCCTTTCTTGGCTGCAAGATTATGCAGACAATGTCTTCGATACGCAATAACTCCAAATTCTGAAATAGCATCATCGTCCGGTAAGGACGATGTTTAAAAGATTGGCAAGGATGCAATAATGCATAAGTATGAGATGCAATCGCTCTAAGCGTGACCTAACCCCGATGATTTAGGATCAGTGAGTTATAATGATTGGTTCAGGGTGTGTTGCACTTTTAGAGTGATTCACATACAAGGTTCTTATTCAGGTGTGATTACTTGGTATTATCAACAGGTAGATAATAAAGCATAGTAATCAATTGAGCACACAAAGAATAACAATTGGCATAGTGTTATCAAGTAAAGAACAGTGGTCAGTTTTAGGACTACATGGCATGGTTAATGATTGATTATCATATACTTCAAAAGAATAACTTTTGAAGAACATGTTCTTTAATAAAGAACAAGTATGGTAATTAAGTGGGTGGTTTTCTATGATTGACTATGGCTTCATGTAGTTGCTAGGATAGGTATTAGATGGATCCCTATAAAGTTGGATTCATCAACACCTAGGGCTTGTAAGGTTAAGATAAGCTTAGGTATCCTAAGCAATTCATTATACATGGTTGTTGTCGAGTTTGGTTTATCTTGCTAGTGATAGGGTTCTACATTATATGTGGACCTAGGTATGTCTTTTAGTTGCTAATGGTGGCTCTATGATTTGAATTAAAGTACCATGATCACCTGTTCTAACCTTGGGTTTAGGTTAGAAGCAAATTAGGGTTCATATGATTTAATGGAGCTAGGGTTCCTAATGGTGTTAGGGTTTTAGGGTTTCACAATCAATGATAATGTTGTAATACCATTTAATAAGAAATTTAGGGTTTTCTATTTACCACATAGTTCTAAGATTAATAACTTCATATTTAAAGTTGAAGTTATTAATAACTTTGAAATAAAAATAATACTGAATTTGGCATTTTATTATTTTTAAACAATTAATAATTAAGGTAATTATTAATTAGGGTTTAAATTTCCACTAATAAAGATTTAACAAAATAACAAATAAAGAAAATAGCTTTAATGTTTTCTTTATTTTTCTTAATGGTTTTTATTTATTTTAGAAGGTCTTACTATTTATTGAGTTTTAATTCAATTTAGAATTAAAGAAAAGGCTTAATTAACAAGTATTAAATAATTAAATTTTTATTAAAAATAAAAATTTCATATTATATTTTATTTGGATAGATTTAATTCTTATAAGAATTTTGATATCTCATTTGTATTTTTCTGAGCGTTTATGAATTTTCTACATTTATTTGAAGTTTCTGACATTTTCTGTAAATGAAATTAAACTAAAACACTAGACACACCCGTGCCTGTGCTACTCACAGACACCGACAGGTGGGCCTAGCTGAGTCATCTGCCACGGTGGCGTCGAGGTGGCAACTATGGCCACCACCGGCGGCCAGTGACGGTGATCGCCGGCGGTACGGCGCTCGCGCGGGCAATCTACCCATACAGCGAGACTCAGCGCGCCGAGGTGAACACGCAGGTACCATCGCCGCCCCTATTTGGTCGCCGGAGCAAGCTCGCCGGCGATGCCGCACGGTGGTGCTCACGGTTAACGGCGCGGCGATGATTTGGGAAGCAATCGGACGGGCTAGGAATGCCAGGGGGATCAGGAGCTCACCAGGAGCACGCAGAGCTTGGCGGTGGAGCAAGAGGAGGTCTGGTTCGCCGGGATTGCCTGCTTCCGTCGTCGGAGAAGACGATGTCGATGGCGGCGCTACGGCTTGATGGAGGTCGATTCCTCTAGCAGACAGAGCAAGTCGAGGCCGCTGATCACGATGGTGTCCACCGCAAGGTCTGGGGATGCTGCGAACGATGGCGATGTTCAAGGTCCGGGCGTGCTAGGGTTTCGGGATTTTGGGGAAATCGAACGAGAGGGAGAAGAAAGCGAGCTAGGGTTCGTCCCGGGGCTTTTATAGAGCTCCATGGCCTGCCTCGTCACGTCTACGGTCGCGGAGGAGCTGCCGCCGGCGAGGGAAAGACGGCCACGGCGTCGCGGCTCGTCCTCCAGCGTGCTGGAGAGGATGAGGACGAGCTCGTCCCGATATTTTGGGACGAAGGGGTAACGGGCTGCCTATGGGCCGTGGTGTTGGGCTGCTAGGCAGGCTGCTGCTGGGCTGTGTTGCTGGGCTTCTGCGGCCAGGTGAGTCCGGGTAAGTTTTTCCCTCCTCTCTTCTTTTTCTGTTTTATTTTCTGTTTTCAAATCTGGTTTTTATAATTCAAATTTGAATCTTCTAATTTTGCAGGTGTTAAATAATTGGAGTTTGCTTGAGTATTTAGTGCAATGACCATTACACCACTCTCCCAATTGAGAAAAGCATTTTATAGTTGATTAACTTTCACATGTGTGGCTTATTCAATAAAGCAATTAAACATGAGTTTGTATTCTCATTTTAATTCTTTTTTTTATATGAATCAACTCTATTTGGAGTTAATAGAGTTGATAATCTCAACTCAAAGTATTTCAGAGTTAGTTATTAGGACTTGGCTTCTATTTGAGGATTTTGTCTCTTGCATATGATGTTATGTGAGCTCCAATCTGTTAGGGTTTTATATTTTCTATTACAACCATATTTCAGAGTTGGCACTAGGATCATATTTAATAACACCTTGAATTACTTAGAGTAGGTATTACTCTCATTATGGGTTGGTCTTAATTAAGAATAGGTGGTTGATTACCACACATGGGTTTCAATTGTGATTTTAAGCACTAGATGTTTCGAGGTTTAATTAGTGAAGCATAAAATTTAGCTAATGGCAATTCTAGGGTTCTAATTATATTCACCTAATGGTACTTGGTTTGGATCTCAATTATGACTCAGGTTTTAGTTGTGATTACCCAAGTGATACACAAACTAGGTTTGAGTTATATTTCTAGGTTATAAGGTTGAAATGACACCATATTGCATGTGCTAGGGTTAATCTCCCCTAACCATGATAAGATGGTTATTTGCTTAATATTTCATGAGCTTCCCTAATTACTAAGGATTTGAGAATTGGTTTTATCTTCTACCAATTTATCTTCTATTATTATCCTTAATTTATCATTTAGAGTAACTAAAATGTTTATGGTTCTTTTTATAGTTAACTTTGGTTATAAGGATGAATGGTTTCTCACACTACCTTAAATATAGAGTTTATCTTATGGCTTATTCTTCTATTTCCCCAAAGCATGGTCATGGCATCATCATGAGCAACTAATTCTTAATGTTTATCTTCTACTCCCACTTCTTATTTTGGAATGGATTATTCTAGGTTTCTACTCAAGGAATGATGATGTGGTTAACTAAATATGTGGTTTGCCTAAGAATTCTACCTTGCTGGCTTCTGTAGCTTGTTCTTCAGGAAATCTGATAAACCTGCATCTTGTGGCATGCCTCCACCTCCTAGCTTCTTCATCTTGATCCTAACTATTTTATGGAGTGGCTCAATGTGTTGGTCTTCTTGCATCAAGGTGCAAGATGATGAAATGGATGAAGTAGAGGGTTCCTTTTATAGGCTTGGGCATGCTCTAATATCATGACACATAGGTGGATGACTCTTGTTTTAATTTGATGAGTAAGGTGCTTGGTTGTCATGCTCTTATCCATAGTAATCCTTTAAGCATGAGGTGGCATTGCTTAGGATGCAAGCTATGTAGATATTTTCATCCTATGTGGCATGGGTATTATCCTCTCTTGTGATTTGTTTTTGGAGAGCCAAGTGGCTTTTGTTACTAATTGTCTTATGAATGATCTTATGCTTATGGGTGAGTAACTATATCATATGTGATTGTATTTATATTATAATTGGGATCAAAATGTCAAGAATAAGAATTATACCCCAATTTTGAGTGATGATGTTTGATTTCACCAAGGCATGATCATATGAGTTTCAAAGTACTCATAGTTTATTTTATTCAAATAGTTTGAACTATAATTCGTAATGTAAATGAATTTATTTTTGTGATATTCCACATATTTAAATAGTTATGCTTAAAATAAGAATGTGGGGCTTTTATGCACTTAGGTCCTTGTGTTTTACCATATTTGGTAATTAGTTTTAAAGTGAATTCAATTATACCCCAAGTGTAGTTTTCTTAACTTTTAAGTGTTAATAACTTAGAGTTTGATTATTATCTATTTGATGGTTATAGGCATCTCTCATCTCTAGGGTTTAATGATAAGCTTGTGTTGGTGTTGAGTTCAAGAATTACCATGAGGTTCATAGTAAGAACATGGGTTAGTTTTAAGACATGGAGAAGATAAGTGAAGAATGGGTTCTCCATTTATTATTACTTGATTTCCAATTTAATAGATGTTCTTATGTTATGGCAAGGAATACCATGTTATGATCTTTTATAAGATTTAGCAATTGATCATTGTTTAAAGTCTTGTGGTGTTAGTTCCATTTGGTATAAACCCTTAGATCAAATCATCTCTACCCAAAACAAGGTTCTAAACAAAGTCACATTGAGGTTTATAGCGCTTGACTTGATGAGCTACTTCAATTCCACCAAGGTCAAGTGAAACTTCAGTTACTGTGACTGTTTTACTTTAAAGCGCGAAAATTCCCCAGATTTTCTATGCATGAATGCAATGCACACATCTGTTTCCTCTATTTCTGTAACCCCATTACCTGGGATATTACAGACCAAGTGAACATACGATTAGCAGTTCTCAGTTCAATCAAGTTCCATCTATTGATCCAATCATTAAACAGAAAGGACCAATGAGCATTAAAATTTCCGTTACATTTTTCATCAACATTCCTTATCAAGTTAAAATCCCCACCTAATAAAATAGGGAGAGAGCAACTAGTCAAGACCTCGTGCAATTCAGAGAAGAAGTTCAGCTTATGCTCTGCATAAGCAGTGCCATAAGCTGCAACAAATTGCCACTTAAATAAATCTGATTTATTGACAACAACAACAGAAATGTAAGATGCACCAATAGAGAAGGAAACGACATCAAATTTGTCTTCGTTAAATCCCACCAGGATACCCCCAGCTGTTTTTTTCGCTGACAAGGACATCCACTTAAATGGATTCTTACCAGCCACAAAACTGAGAAAGGTTTCATTAATTTTTTGTTTCTTAGTTTCTTGTAAAGCAGTAAAATCAAGTTGATGGTCTGACATTAATCAGCCAACGCTTGCATACGACCAGTTTTACCCACACTCCTAATATTCCACGTGGCGCCTATCATGATACTGCAGTAGTATATATATCATTAACCACTTCATTCCTAATACTTGTTTTAATATGAAAAGTAATGCAAGTCAACTGGGCATTCAACTCAACACACAAGTACAGGGATTAGCAATAGACATGTTGTCTCTATCACCACACATATTATCAAAACCATCAATCGAAACAGGTAAAACAGAAATAGGGTTATTCCTAGTGAATTCCAAATTTTTCTTAAGTTCCTCATCAATCAATTGATGTATGATTTTACTTCTACTATTCTCATCGCTACCAATCATAACCTTAACCGATCTAGACATATCATCAAGGTTACCAGGATGTAAAATAGGAAAAGATTTACCTTTGAGCATGGAGGAACCTCAAGGTTTTTCGGCTTCTGATACTCCTTAGCTTTATCAATGATATTCTGGCCACCATGATGACGAGTAACCATGCGAGAAGTCGCCACAACAGGGCCCCATTTCTTTTTCTCAATTGGAATAACATCAGCACGAGATCGTTCTCCAGATTGTTCGGCAAGGGATTCCAATACATGAAATAAGTTCTTTCTGACAGACCCAAGTTTAATAATCAACTCATGTGGAAGCTCCTCGAATTGACCTTTGCTCACATCATCTTCTGAAACATCCTCATCTGTTTCTGCACAGTTAAAATCCTCAAGAACTTGAGAGCAGTACGCAGCACTAGCTGAATTTTCCAACCTATACATAGCTTCAGCATCAATCTGCCCATAATCCACAGGTTCAAAATCCCAAACTCCGTCATCAATCTTCTTGTAGTCCATCTTCGCAGGAAGCGACGAGAAGCTTGATACGTCTCAAACGTATCTATAATTTCTTATGTTCCATGCTACTTTTATGATGATACTCACATGTTTTATACACATTATATGTCATATTTATGCATTTTCCGGCACTAACCTATTGACGAGATGCCGAAGAGCCGATTGGCTGTTTTCTGCTGTTTTTGGTTTCAGAAATCCTAGTAAGGAAATATTCTCGGAATTGGACGAAATCAACGCCCAGGGGCCTATTTTTCCACGAAGCTTCCAGAAGACCGGAGGACTTACGAAGTGGGGCCACGAGGCGGCGCCACAGTAGGGCGGCGCGGCCCAGGTGCTGGCCGCGCGGCCCTATCGTGTGGGCCCCTCGTGACCCTCTCGACTCTGCCCTTCCGCCTACTTAAGGTCTTCGTCGCGAAACCCCCAGTACCGAGAGCCACGATACGGAAAACCTTCCAGAGACGCCGCCGCCGCTAATCCCATCTCGGGGGATTCAGGAGATCGCCTCCGGCACCCTGCCGGAGAGGGCAATCATCTCCCGGAGGTCTCTTCATCGACATGATCGCCTCCGGATCGATGTGTGAGTAGTCCACCCCTGGACTATGGGTCCATAGCAGTAGCTAGATGGTTGTCTTCTCCTCATTGTGCTATCATGTTAGATCTTGTGAGCTGCCTATCATGATCAAGGTCATCTATTTGTAATCCTTCATGTTGTGTTTGTTGGGATCCGATGAATATTGAATACTATGTCAAGTTGATTATCAATCTATCATATATGTATGTTCTTGCATGCTCTCCGATTGCTAGTAGAGGCTCTGGCCAAGTTGATACTTGTGACTCCAAGAGGGAGTATTTATGCTCGATAGTGGGTTCATGCCTCCATTAAATCTGGGACAGTGACGTAAAGTTCTAAGGTTGTGGATGTGCGGTTGTCACTAGGGATAAAACATCGATGCTTTGTCTAAGGATATTTGTGTTGATTACATTACGCACCATACTTAATGCAATTGTCTGTTGTTTACGGCTTAATACTGGAAGGGGTTCGGATGATAACCTGAAGGTGGACTTTTTAGGCATAGATGCATGCCGGATAGCGGTCTATGTACTTTGTCGTAATGCCCTGATTAAATCTCATAGTACTCATCATGATATATGTATGTGCATTGTTATGCCTTCTTTATTTGTCAAGTGCCCAACTGTAATTTGTTCACCCAACATCTGCTATCTTATGGGAGAGACACCACTAGTGAACTGTGGACCCCGGTCCTATTCTTTACATCCGAAATACAATCTATCGCAATTGTTCTTTACTGTTCTTCGCAAACAACCATCATCATCCACACTATACATCTAATCCTCTGTTTACAGCAAGCCGGTGAGATTGACAACCTCAATGTTACGTTGGGGCAAAGTTCTGTGATTGTGTTGTGCTGGTTCCACGTTGGCGCCGGAATACCTGGTGTTGCGCCGCACTACACTCCGGCGCCATCAACCTTCAACGTGCTTCTTGACTCCTACTGGTTCGATAAACCTTGGTTTCTTACTGAGGGAGAACACTAAGTTGTGTGATTTCACTAGTTAGGCTTAATGGAAAACAACAAAAACATTAGAGATCTTTATAGTATTTATCTTGAGTTAGGACATGAGGTGTTTGAAGAGAAAATTAAAAAACCCATGGAACTTTGTTTGCAAAATAGTTGTAGCAATGTTATTAGCATGAACTCTTTGAACACTATTATTGCTAATGCTATGAAAGAATTTAAGCTTGGGGAAGCTGGTTTTGATGAGCATGATATTTTTAGTCCCCCAAGCATGGAGGAGAGAATTTACTTTGATGACACTTTTCCTCCCATTTATGATGATAGTGGTATTTTGGTGCCACCTACTATTGAGGATAAAGTTTATTATGATTATACTATGCCTCCTACATTTGATGATCATGGTGATGAGAATAATAATGATAGCTACTTTGTTGAATTTGCTCCCACTACAATTAATAAGAATGACTATGCTTATGTTGAGAGTAGTAATTATTTTATGCATGAGACTCATGATAAGAATGCTTTATGTGATAGTTATATTGTTGAGTTTGTCCATGATGCTACTGGAAATTATTATGATAGAGGAAAATATGGTTGTAGAAATTTTCATGTTACTAAAACACCTCTCTATATGCTGAAATTTTTGAAGTTATGCTTGTTCTGTCTTCCTATGCTATTCACTTTGTTCTTCATTGACTTGTTTATTTACAAGATTCCTTTTCATAGGAAGTGGGTTAGGCTTAAATTTGTTTCATACTTGCTTTTTGATGCTCTCTTTTGCTTCAACTCTCATACTTATGTGAGCATCATTAAAATTACTGAGCCCATCTTAATGGCTATAAAAAAAGCATTTCTTGGGAGATAACCCATGTCTTTATTCTGCACTTTATTTTATATTTGAGTCTTGGAAGTTGTTATTACTGTAGCAACCTCTCCTTATCTTTATTTTATTGCATTGTTGTGCCAAGTAAAGTCTTTGATAGTAAAGCCAATACTAGATTTGGATTGCTGCGGAGGAACAGATTTCTTGCTATCACAAATTTGAGCAGTAGTCTCTGTAGAAAAATAAAAAATATCTGCCAATTTACGTGCGTGATCCTCAGATATGTACGCAACTTTCATTCAATTTGGGCATTTTCATCTGAGCAAGTCTGGTGCCACTTTAAAATTCGTCTTTACGAACCGTTCTGTTTTGACAGATTCTGCCTTTTATTTCGCATTGCCTGTTTTGCTATGTTTGATGGATTTCTTTGTTCCATTAACTTTCAGTAGCTTTGTGCAATGTCCGGAAGTGTTAAGAATGATTATGTCACCTCTGAATATATGAATTATGCACTGATCCTCTAATGAGTTTGTTTTGAGTTTGGTGTGGAGGAAGTTTTCAAGGGTCAAGAGAGGAGGATGATACAATATGATCAAGAAGAGTGAAAAGTCAAAGCTTGGGGATGCCCCCGTGGTTCATCCCTGCATATTTTAAGAAGACTCAAGCGTCTAAGCTTGGGGATGCCCAAGGCATCCCTTCTT
Organism: Lolium rigidum; assembly: GCF_022539505.1. Lineage (NCBI taxonomy): Eukaryota > Viridiplantae > Streptophyta > Magnoliopsida > Poales > Poaceae > Lolium > Lolium rigidum. The sequence continues at coordinate 49,172,113 of NC_061513.1, read as the reverse complement.
CATCGACAACTTATCAGGTTCCTCTAGTGAAACTATATTTTTATTCCGTCACATCTTATGTGCTTTACTTGGAGCGTCTATTTGTTTTTTTTGTTTGAATAAATCGGATCCTAGCATTCTTTGTTTGGGGGAGAGACACGCTCCGCTGTTTCGTATGAACACATGTGTTCTTAGCTATATCTTTAATGTTCATTGCGAAAGTTATGCCTATCCACAACCACAAGACTAACAAATTAGTTTCTGTACCGGGTTTCCAGTTATGTACGTACCCAGATGTTCATTTCCACCAAGTTTGACTATGACGTGACGATTCTTTCCTTTGGGTAGTATCTTTCAAAGCGAAGCGGAACCTCGCGCGACCATGGCCGACTCCACGGACGGGGCGCCGCCGCCCTGATCTCCCTGCTCACACCTCCTCTGCCTCCGCTCCGACCAGATCCGGGGTCCTCGTCGTCTCCTCTTTCCGCCCATCCCAGGTTCGTCGCCGGCGTCGTGGTAGGACGTCGCCGCCGCGCCATCGCCGTCCGAGGCTCCGCCGCCGCCGCGGCCCATGTCTCGCCAGGATGCTGTCGCCGCGCCATCGCCAGCCCAGGCTCCGCTGTCCGTGATGCTGCCACCGCCTCCCCTGGGCAAGCCGGCAGCGCTCGCGTGCTCTGCGACGTCCGCTGCTTCTGCTCCGGCGCTGTCGGCCGCCTCCGCCGCGGCGGCTGTGCTTGCCTCTCGCATGGCCGACCCGGCCATTGGTGGTCGTCTGGCACGCGGTCGTCGCCCTGTTAGGCCCGTGGTGGCTGCTGCTGTGACCCTCTGCCCGTCCACTGTTCCTGCTGCTCCGACTCCATCTCCGTCCTCGCCGTCCGTTGTGGCTGCTGCTTCGACCTGCCCGTCCGCTGTGACTGCTGCCATGGCCGGTGGCGCCTTGGCTCCTGGGGCTGCTGGTCTACCTCCGCTCAATCAGGTCTTGGAGATGCTGGAGACTCCGCTGTTACAACCATCGACTGGTCTCTTTCTACCGCATGTGGCCACTGCTTCAATGGCGCTCCACCTCAGCGGGGTTGTGTCGCCCGAGTCTTGGGCCTCCCTCGTTGTTGAGGAAGTTGACTCTGACGAGGAGGAGCTGGCTCCGATGACGCCGCTAGCTACCTACAGCTCCTCGCTGGCAACTGATCCTGCCGTGTTCGTCGAGGGGCTCGGCTCCTTGTCGCTGTCGCCGTCGCCGATTGCCTCGGGTGGCCGTGCCGAGGTGCCCCGTGCCGATGATGCGCTGAAGGCCCCGAGCTTGCTTTGGGTTGCTTCTTTGAACTCCGACGAGGACGACGACGATGAGGAAGAGTTGGCTCCGCGGTCGCCATTGGCCGGCTCGGTGCACGTTGAGCAAGTGGCTGCGGAGCCCTGCGGCGGCCTTGCTTCTGCTGACGCTCTTGGTGACGACGATGACTGGGTGCAGGTGGGTCGTGGTGGCCGCCCTAGCCGTGGGTCATCACCTTTGCTTCAAAAGGAGGGCCTCGAGCGCAGCCTCGCCTTCAAGCGTTGGGCTCGGGGAAGATGCTTTCGGTGCCTCGAGCGTGACCACCAGGTCAGCTCATGTCGTGCGCCCTTCAGATGCATCCGTTGTCGTCGCCCTGGTCATCGGGAGCGTTTTTGCCGTGCACGGTTTCCCGCCGCTCGTTCTTGCTCTCCGGACGGTCGTGCACGTTCTCCGGATGCACGTGCTCCTTGTCCGCGGCGCCGCTCTCCGCCTGCACAGCCACGTTGCCCATCGGCGTCCCAGAGTTGGGCTGAGGTGGTGTGCAACTCGTCGTCGCCTGCAACAACGCCGCCTGCAACATCGCCGCCAAGGCCCTCTCCAAGGCGTTGCGAGGAGTTCGGTGGCAACGCCTGTTTCGACTCTCACCTTCAGTGCCAGTTTGCATTGTTGCGCTTGGAGCTCGCCCAGTTGGTTGCTAACCGAGTCGAGGAGGCGTCTCGCCCCCTTCGTGAAGAGGTGGCAAGTCTCAAGCTGTTGTTGGCACGTGTTGGTGTTTCTTTGGAGCCGACAGAGGTGTGCTCTTCTGGTGGGCAGGACCTCGCCATCAGGCAGGCTTCGTTTCCGCTTAGCTCCACGGAGCAAAAGTCATCGGTGGTTGAGGTCACACCAGAGCTGCATGAGTTGTGTGTGGATTCATCTGTGGTGCCTGAGCTCCTGAAGTTGGGCAGTGATGAGGTTATGCCTCCTTCCGTCGAGGAAGTGAAGCATGTGGTTCCTTTTGGTGATGGGGCTACTAAGTCAGATTTGCTGGCGACGGGGCCTGGAGGTGTCGTCGCTCGAGAGGTTTGCGATTTTCTCGCTACCTTGACTGCTACCTACCATGCATCTGCAGTTGATTGATGGGTGCCCCCAATATCATGGCATGCCTTTGTCGGCGCTCGTGTCTGAAGTTCGTTCGTGTCATCTTGTAGTCTTCTATGTTGACTAGTGTGGGTGTAGCCGTGTTGTTTGGATCTTTGTTAGGCTTCGTTGTGAGTGTGGGCGTGAGTTTTGTGTAGTCTTGGCAATGTTGTTGTTGGTTTTTGCCCGGTTTTCTCCTAAAAACTGGGCACCCTCTTCTTAATTAATGGATGAGGCAAAGCTTTTGCCTCCGTTTCAAAAAAAAAAAAAAATTGCGAAAGTTGGACTATTTCATTCATTGCTATATGGTTGGAAACGGAAAATGCCGCATGTGGTAAATGGTTTAATGTCTTGAATAATGTGATACTTGGCAATTGTTGTGCTCATATAGATCTTGTTTAAGCTCTTGCATCATGTACCTTGTACCCATTAATGAATAACTACATAGAGCTTGTTAAAATTTGGTTTGCATGATTGATCTCTAGAGTCTAGATATTTTCTGGTTGAGGTGTTTGAACAACAAGGAGACAATGTAAAGTCTTAAAATAGTTACAATATGTTCATATGTGAGCTTTGCTGCAACTTTTATACTTGAGTTTGCTTCAAACAACCTTGCTAGCCTAGCCTTGTATTGAGAGGAATTCTTCTCGTGCATCCAAATCCTTGAGCCAATAACCATGCCATTTGTGTCCACCATACCTACCTACTACATGGTATTTCTCCGCCATTCCAAAGTAAATTACTTGAGAGCTACCTTTAAAACTTCTATTCTTTAGCTCATGGGACAAATAGCCTTAAAAACTATCGTGGTGAAGAATATGTACTTATGTGTCTTATTTCTTAATAAGTTGCTTGTTGAGCGGTAAAACCATGTTTCTGGGGACGCCATCAACTTTTACCTTTGTTGAATATCATGTGAGTTGCTATGCATGTTCGTCTTGTCTGAAGTAAGGGCGGTTCTCACGATCAAATGGTTTGAGTATGCATACTGTTAGAGAAGAACATTGGGCCGCTAACTAAAGCCATGATTCATGGTGGAAGTTTCAATTTGGACAATTAATCCTCAATCTCTTATGAGAATATTAATCGTTGTTGAATGCTTATGCATTAAAGAGGGGTCCATTATCTCGTTGTCTATGTTGTCCCGGTATGGATGTCTAAGTTGAGAATAATCAAAAGCGAGAAATCCAATGCGAGCTTTCTCCTTAGACCTTTGTACAGGCGGCATAGAGGTACCCCTTTGTGACACTTGGTTGAAACATATGTTATGCAATGATAATCAGTGTTAATCCAAACTAATTAGGACAAGGTGCGAGCACTATTAGTATACTATGCATGAGGCTTGCAACTTATAAGATATCTTATACATAACACATATGCTTTATTACTACCGTTGACAAAATTGTTTCTTGTTTTCAAAATGAAAAGCTCTAGCACAAATATAGTAATCAATGCTTCCTCTCGCGAAGGGCCTATCTTCTACTTTATTGTTGAGTCAGTTTTCCTATTCTTTCTATCCCAGAAGCAAACACTTTTTTCAACTGTGTGCATTGATTCTTACATGTTTACCTATTGCACTTGTTATACTACTTTGTGTTGACAATTATCCATGAGATAAATATGTTGAAGTTGAAAGCAACCGCTGAAACTTAATCTTCCTTTGTGTTGCTTCAATGCCTTTACTTTGAATTTATTGCTTTATGAGTAACTCTTATGCAAGTCTTATTGATGCTTGTCTTGAAAGTATTATTCATGAAAAGTCTTTGCTATATGATTCATTTGTTTACTCATTATCTTCATCATTGCTTCGAATCGCTGCATTCATCTCATATGCTTTACAATAGTATGATCAAGATTATGATAGCATGTCACTTCAGAAATTATATTTGTTATCGTTTACCTACTCGAGGGCGAGTAGGAACTAAGCTTGGGGATGCTTGATACGTCTCAAACGTATCTATAATTTCTTATGTTCCATGCTACTTTTATGATGATACTTACATGTTTTATACACATTATATGTCATATTTATGCATTTTCCGGCACTAACCTATTGACGAGATGCCGAAGAGCCGCTTGTCGTTTTCGCTGTTTTTGGTTTCAGTAAATCCTAGTAAGGAAATATTCTCGGAATTGGACGAAATCAACGCCCAGGGGCCTATTTTTCCACGAAGCTTCCAGAAGACCGGAGGACTTACGAAGTGGGGCCACGAGGCGGCGCCACAGTAGGGCGGCGCGGCCCAGGTGCTGGCCGCGCGTCCCTATCATGTGGGCCCCTCGTGACCCTCCCGACTCTGCCCTTCCGCCTACTTAAGGTCTTCGTCGCGAAACCCCCAGTACCGAGAGCCACGATACGGAAAAGCTTCCAGAGACGCCGCCGCCAATCGCATCTCGGGGGATTCAGGAGATCGCCTCCGGCACCCTGCCGGAGAGGGGAATCATCTCCCGGAGGTCTCTTCATCGCCATGATCGCCTCCGGATCGATGTGTGAGTAGTCCACCCCTGGACTATGGGTCCATAGTAGTAGCTAGATGGTTGTCTTCTCCTCATTGTGCTATCATGTTAGATCTTGTGAGCTGCCTATCATGATCAAGATCATCTATTTGTAATCCTTCATGTTATGTTTGTTGGGATCCGATGAATATTGAATACTATGTCAAGTTGATTATCAATCTATCATATATGTTATTTACGTTCTTGCATGCTCTCCGTTGCTAGTAGAGGCTCTGGCCAAGTTGATACTTGTGACTCCAAGAGGGAGTATTTATGCTCGATAGTGGGTTCATGCCTCCATTAAATCTGGGACGATGACGTGAAAGTTCTAAGGTTGTCGATGTGCTCGTTGCCACTAGGGATAAAACATCGATGCTTTGTCTAAGGATATTTGTGTTGATTACATTACGCACCATACTTAATGCAATTGTCCGTTGTTTACAACTTAATACCGGAAGGGGTTTGGATGATAACTCTGAAGGTGGACTTTTTAGGCATAGATGCATGCCGGATAGCGGTCTATGTACTTTGTCGTAATGCCCCGATTAAATCTCATAGTACTCATCATGATATATGTATGTGCATTGTTATGCCTTCTTTATTTGTCAATTGCCCAACCGTAATTTGTTCACCCAACATCTCGCTATCTTATGGGAGAGACACCACTAGTGAACTGTGGACCCCGGTCCTATTCTTTACATCTGAAATACAATCTACTACAATTGTTCTTTACTCGTTCTTCGCAAACAACCATCATCATCCACACTATACATCTAATCCTCTCGTTTACAGCAAGCCGGTGAGATTGACAACCTCACTGTTACGTTGGGGCAAAGTTCTGTGATTGTGTTGTGCAGGTTCCACGTTGGCGCCGGAATCCCTGGTGTTGCGCCACACTACACTCCGCCGCCATCAACCTTCAACGTGCTTCTTGACTCCTACTGGTTCGATAAACCTTGGTTTCTTACTGAGGGAAAACTTGCTGTTGTGCGCATCACACCTTCCTCTTGGGGTTCCCAGCGGACGTGTCAACTACGCGCATCAAAGCTCGAGGGGGAGCAACACCAATCATCTTCAACATCCACCCCACACCAGGTTTTGCAATCAGACGAATCAACCAACAACATGCCATCTTCTAAGTCTATATCTTCCCAAGAGGCTGGCACATCTGAGCAAGTTCTATGAACGACATTGTTATTACCACCCGGGGCAGAATTATTGACAAGATTTTGTTGCACTCTATCAGTTTCCATCTGCCGATTGGACTCTTCCTCATCTTCTAGATCATCAAAACCACCATCAGCAATCTCTGCATCACCAGGATCATCAAAACCATCCTCATCATCAACTTGATCCACTCCTTCAACATCGAAATAGAGAAGATAGAATTTCTGGTCAATTTCCATAATCCTTTCCTTAGGAACTTTCACTGGATCTCTACAGGCAATTTGCAAACGGATCACAGCATAGAAGCTTTTGAAGAAAGAACTCCAATCCACATCCATTAGAATGCCAATACTGGTTACTGCTTGAGCAAATGTTTTCCATGCAGCTTTTTTGGGAGGGACCCCCTGACATTCATCCAGACGACAGGCAATTCAGCGAGAGATGGGCAATCACCGTCCCATTCCACAATCTTCACGTTAACTCCCTCAACTTCCAAATCAAAAGCCGGGAACTCGATCAACTCCTGAACACTCTTCCATGGAGGGAAACGCACAAGAAAATTCTTCTCGTCGAGATCTCTAATCTGCCACGGCCATTTCTTATGCTTGCAAAAAATTGAGTTTAGACTTTTCTCTAAGTCCCCACCACAAATAGCACCCTTCCTCACATTTATGACAACACAGTTCTTGAAATTAAGCCAGCTAACTTCCTCCTCAGATGGTCCATCAATGTGGTAAAACCCAAGTCCCCTATTGGCGCTCCCAAAGTATGTTGCGTTTGGGTGAGCACCATTCCAAGCAGGACACATGTGAGCAGGGTGTTCAGTTGAGGCTGAATGCAATTCCCCACAAAGTGACCCGGATCAACACAATTAAAACAGATCATTTTGAAGTATCTTGACTCCATCACTTGCTCCACTGATGCAGGGGAAGCAGGCATAGGCTGAGGAGCAGTTGCATCTTCAGTTACAATAATCTCTGGCCGCTGTTGGTAGGTCTGCCCTCGCTGTTGGAACTGATGATAATTTCCGGCCCAATTTTCACCCTCGGTACGTTTTGTTCTTATCTTGCGCGAATTTTAAAATAGTGTTGGGATAGGCTACCCAGGGACGTTTAAATCGACCATTTTCACCGAAATAGGCTACGACGGGTGCAAATAGAGGATGGACGTGTGACGGGTGCGTTCACGGACACCGAGGGTGAGACCATTCCTTTTTTATTCGATATGGAGCGGCAAGACTTTCCGGACGATCTCCAACTACACGACAAACTCACAGGCAAGTTTTACCGAGGTTCAAGCAACTTCTGCAAGCTAACGACATGTCATGCATGACTTTCTAAATTTATCGGCGGATCTGTGAGGTTACAACGATGAACACGACTTGCCGGGATATGCTTGTCGAGTTCTTTATTGGTTGATCAAGCTAGGATGAGAAGACTCTCTTCCTTAGCTCAATTTTCTAGAGGTCGAAACCACCCTAGCCTTGTGGCCTATGTCTTCCTACCCGGGGCGTGTCTCCTGGAGTTGTGTCTAGAGCCCTACACGCCCCCACCCCCGCGCACACACATCGCGGGCACCTCATGGCATGGTAGATGCAGACAAGACGAATTTATTTCAGAGCACCTAGACATGTCAGGAATTTTTGCCATTATTTGTGCATATAGAGGATGAAAAGTTGCAATTGCAGCGTAAATACGAGAGCAATCAGAGTTACAGAAAAATCAGGAAATTTTTCTACCAAACAATATATATTGTGCAGGAATTTGCTACTCCATATGTTCTAACAAATTTTTAGCATCCAAAATGGGTTCTACTTGGTACTTTATTGCTAACCTACAATAAAGACACTAAACAAGACTCTTTTACTGCATACAGAAAAATAAATAGCATGGTTGCCTTTCGAAAAGAGCTTTCTTTATAGCCATATAGTTAGGCTTTACTTACTTGATTCAAGTGATGTGGAGATCATGTCGTAGCTTGTACCTTGGTGCTACCTCATTATTCCTTCGAAAGTGTTCCATACATTTCTTATGTGGAAACTGAAACTTCTCATTCTCTTCATTTGAGTCAATAATTGCATAGTGGCGCCTCCCCAACCTCAGATGTTTGCACAAAGTTGATGTTGATGACGCCAAAAGATGTGCTTACTCCAACTTGATGAAGATGCAATCACTGCAACCACTGTGATGTAGCCCTTCAATTCCCCGGCAATGGCTCCACAAAATGTTCTTGATTGTAACAATTCCGTGTGTACGAACTCTTTGGGACTTAAAGTGCAGAGTTTTGTAGCAAGCATCTTTTTCCCACAAGGATGACTCGAGGGTTTATATCGAACTCTCGGGAAATTGGTAAGGAGTTATTTCATCTTCTCCTCTTCTAGCAACGTGCAAAGCAAAGTTTTGTCTTGTGTCCCCAACTCCACCGTGTGGTTGTCAAGCAAAAGGTTTCGTATTACAAATATGAAGTATACATATAAATAAACTAAAGTAAAGCAAGTAAACTAAGAAAACAAGATAAATGCAATGAAAGGAGGGTTGTTTTGGGGTTTTGTGTATTTGCAACGATATTTTCGAAATAATTAATGGCAAAAAATATTATGTGTGATAGTTGTGTTGGAAAGCCGTTTCTAATGGTTTAAAATGAACCGGGGTTCATGGGTTCACTTGTCTACTCTCTTTTTAAGTTGTAGTCGACACAAACAATTCATTAAAAACATAATATTGGTGGAACTTGAACATCTGTTCGATAAGCAATCATATGAGCATCACGTCCTAACATAAAGATGATGCAACACATCTCTCTTATAATCCTCAAGAAGGGGAAAACTCCAAGCAATTTTGAATTAAGAATCAACAGAGTACAACCTTAAGTAATTTGACATAATGTTTGAATTAGAAATATGCTACTTTGACCAAACACGATTATCAAGCCGCCACATGATAATTATAGGACATGAATTCACTTTATCCCTAGTGATGCATCAAAATAAATGTAAATACCATAGTAGATCTTGAATTTGTTGTCACTATTCAATCACTACCACTATGCTACTCCATCTAATACACACTTCTCCCCACACATGAGCTTGCATATAAGTTGGATCAGAACAAATACTTAAGAACAGGGTACATGATATGCATCTATCAATACATATTACACATAATAGGTTGAAATATCATATATGAAATCATAGAATAAAGATCCACCACATAGAAATTATATATATGACCATAATCATGTTGGGCAGCTCATACGATACTAGATCTATAAAGAACAAGAGAGAAATAGATCAAGCTATTGCCACAACCCCATATTCCAGAGGTGGATTACTCCCTATTCATCATGGTGATGATGGTGGAGACATTGGAGAAGGTACAGATCCCTCCTGCGGCGGTTCCGAACTAAGTTTCCCCTCCAATTTTCATTGGTTCTGGCTCTGTTTTGGTATTTCGGTGTTTTTGCGGCACTCTACTCGAGGAATCCTCGGGTTGTCCTTTATATAGATGTTTTTAGGTCAGATAGAGTCAGTGGGCGAAAGAATCAAGCGAATCGAACGACTGAGAAGGGAAAGACCTTGGGTGGCGTGATATGCGACAAACGTATCTATAATTTTTGATGCTCCATGCTTGTTTTACACCAATTTATATATGTTATTCTCACACTTCGTTGCACTTTTATACATTTCCCGGCACACCTATTGACAAGATGCCACAGTGCCAGTTCCCTGTTTTCTGCTGTTTTGTATTTCAGAAAAGTTGTATAGGAAATATTTTCGGAATTGGAGAAAACAAAAGCCGAAGTCAATATTTCACCGTAGCAAAGACATAGTCCATAGGGGGACGAAGATGAGGCGCGGGGCGGTCAGACCATGCCTTGGCGTGGCCTAGCCTAGGCCCGCGCCAAAGGTGGCGTGGGTCCCCTGGCCTTCACCGACCTCGCCATTCCGCCTATAAGAAGCCTCCCGATGCGTGAACCCTAAATCAATCAGCCTCTGTCCACGAAAAGTTATGTAGCTCCGCCGCCGCCAAAGACAAGATCCGCGGGACAGAAGTCTCTGTTCCGGCACCCTGCCGGGACGGGGAATTTCCCCCGGAGCCATTTCCATCGACTCCACAGCCATCTCCATCGCTGTTGTTTTCTCCCACGATGAGAAGTGAGTAGTTCTCCCCCGAGACTGAGGGCTTTACCGGTATCTATGTTGTCTATCTATCTCTCCATGTATTATCTTTATGTGATCATGAGCTTTGTAGTAGATGTTATTCTTCAACTTTTGTGCTACTCAAGTGGTTTTATTATGTGATCTCCGGGGACACCTTGTCCAACGGTGTGAATGTGACAGTGTGCACACCGTGTTTGTTTCTTAAGCTTAATTTACAGAAATACTTATGAATTGTGGTGTCTAGTTTGGGAATGCAAATTTTAAGGAATGCTTATGCAGCCCTACGCAGTGAATTTGTGTTGATTATCAAACCATAGAGTGGTTCGGAGTAGCATATTGAAGTGATAATATCTATGTATTCAATTATGGTATCATTGTTGAGAGTGCCCACTAGTGAAAGTATGATCCATAGGCCTTGTTTCCAAGCACTAAAATACCGTTTACAACCAGTTCTGCTACATGTTTGCCTGCTACCATTTTTATTTCAGATTGCAATTACCACTCATAATCATCCATATTACTTGTATTTCACTATCTCTTCGCTGAACTAGTGCACCTATACACCTGACAAGTGTATTGGGTGTGTTGGGGACACAAGAAACTTCTTGTATCGTAATTGCAGGTTGCTTGAGAGGGATATCTTTGACCTCTATCTCCCTGAGTTTGATAAACCTTGGGAGATGCACTTAAGGGAAACTTGTTGATGTTCTACAAACCTCTACACTTGGAGGCTCAATACTATCTACAAGAATAGAAGCGTGCGTAGACATCATGGCGCGCCCATCCCAACTAGGCGCGCCACCTGGGCACTTTTGGCCCTCCTAGCCTTTCTCATGATGTCCAAGTGCTCCAGATGCTTCTCTTGATAAAATATTGACATCCCCAAAATCCTACCTCCATTTGACTTCGTTTATGAAAGATAAAAATACACAAAACACAGTTTTCCTGTCCTGCAGGGTTATAACCAAAATAATGGGAATCATTTCTAAATCCCAAAAAATCAATATAAAACATGAATATAATATCATATATGTTGCAAATATGTGGAAATATTTGTAAACAATCTGCAAAGTTCTGGCATGCATGTTACATGCATCACCAGCCAGTGGCGTAGCTAGTCAGGGGGCCACCCCCTATTTTTTACAAGGCTTAGAAGAATTTTTTAGAGCAGTTTGTCCCTCAGATACTGATGATTTTTTTTGCCCCCGCCCACAAGTTCTTTGCAAGCTCCGCCATTGTCACCAGCCGACCCGGTATAAGTGTAAACTCTGATCCCTCCATCCATTCGTATTTCAAATGTGTGTGTAATACTCAATTATGCATAGGCCTATGATGACGACGATTGTATGATGACGTGCATGATCAATGAGGGACGACCTATGGATAATCACCAAGAGACGAAACAAGACGGCGTGTCTATACATGAAGAGCCATTGTTTGACGATGATCTGACTTGACCATCCGAAAAAAAAACATCAAAGAGAATCGGAGCATAACACTGACCTAAAAAAGTAGTTGGTTTGTGGTTATATGATGGGAATTGGTCAAGATCTAATTTCTGGCGCCGAGCAAAAAGAAGGGGAATATTGGAAGAGGGTCACGAGGTACTGTCATGAGCGTAGATACTTCAATCCCTACAATTTTGAGAGTGACTGGAATGCCAACTCCCTTCAAAAGAGGTGGTCATTGATCCAAGTTGTAGTGAAATAAGCTTTGTGGTGAATATGAACATGTTGTGAACCGGGCATCGATGTGCAAAACTTTTTTTTGAGGGTTGAACAGTGGGAAAGATCCCACTGCTATTTTTTTCTTTATTAATAAAAGCAGGTCTTATTACAATAATTACAAAGGAACTAGAGAACTGCAGAACTACACTTGAGACTGAAGCCATTCTTTGAAGGTTTCTGTATGTTTTTTCTTAATCCTGAAAGCAACCAGTCTTTGGAGATAAATTTCCTTCCAACTGGGAAATGACGGTCGTATATCATTAAAGATCTTGTTATTTCTTATAATCCAGATACCCCAAGTAGCCAAAAATGATAATCTCCATAGCAAAAGGAAGTTTCAACCTGTCTTTGATGTCATAGAATGCTTCCAGGGCTGATAAGTTCCTACTCCTTTGTGGACAAAGAAATCCCATCATTGGGATGCAAATGGACATGCCCTGAAAAGATGTACTAATGTTTCCTCCTGAGGGCATTGCAAAGTTGCACATGAGAACGTTGGCAGAATACACTTCTTTCTTCCCAGAAGGTTCCTGGTGTTTAATATGTCATGAAGCAGTAACCAAAAGAAGAATTTGTGATTTGGATGACATGAAGACTTCCATAACCATGTGAAAATATGTGGTGCGGGCTTAAAATCAATCAACACTTTATATGCATTCTCGGAGGAAAAGGAATTATCCCCCTAGATATAACTCCATTGATCTTGGTTCCCTTCGTGGATTTTGATTACTGCATTTTGGAAAATATTCTCAAGCATTTGGAATTCTTGAAAAACTGCCGGTGAAAGATGAAGGTGAAAAGGTCTTCCAAGAACTCCATATGAACCACTTGGTGTACTGTTTGGTCAGTCCTCTTCGCATAGGAAGCAAGGTGGGGCAGCTGGTGTTGTAAGCAAGAATCGTTCCACATATCTGTCCAAAAGAATGCAGTTTTTTCCATTTCCAAGGTAACATCAGGCCATTGCTTTGTAATTACCAATTAACTTTAGATGAGCCCTCCACCACAAGGATCCTTCAATAGAATTACCAGAAATTTTCCAATTATTATAATAGGTGCCTTAACCAACTTAACCCGTGGAATGTCCAGGTTATTATAGAATTGATGAATACTCTTTAGCAACAAAGCCTTGTTTTGTACCTCCAAATTCAAAACCCCAAAACCCCCATGGTCCTTTGGTCTGCAAATTTTATCCCAGGCCACCAAAGCATTACCTCTTGCTTGCACATCATTGTTTTTATTTCTCCACATGCAGTGCCTTATATATTTAATCACTTGGTATTTGATGGTTATTGGCACATATCCAGGCAACACATGAAGAAAATAGGGAGAGAGGCCAAAACAGATTTAACAAGCAGCAATTTGCCACCATATTTGGGAAAATCAGCAATGCCACATATCCTTTTTTGGACTATTGAAACCATAGGCATGAATTTCTCCAAAGATGGTTTAGTTAACCCAATAGGCAACCCTAGGCAAGTAAAAGGGACACTTCCAGTTTGGCAGTTTATAGTGCCCGAAAAATGCCTTAATCTTTCATCAGAGAGGTTTATTGGAATCATATTTGACTTATGATAGTTAACTTTTAGCCCAGTTGAATCAACAAAAGTAGTTAACATTGCCTTGAGACAAATCAGCTGATTAGCCTCACCTTTCAACACGGAAAGCTGAGGCTAAGCAGCTGATTTGTCTAAAAAAGACATTGCAGAGTATCAAAATACTTCGTAGTACACAAATAAAATACTAGGTAAATTATTTGCCGAGAGCTACAATGAAAAAATGGTCGTCGATATTCCCCCAAAGCTTCTCACTGGTAAAGGACATGCACTACCGGAGGTGAGGTCGTCCGTGCAAGGACGCTTATTGTAGCGGCCAGAGCCGGTCATTAGCGGAGGAGGCAACACCAAGAGAGGCTGGCTTGGTGGCGACGAGATGTGCTGGAGGTGGGGTTCCCAATGCGGTCATCGCTGGAGCATGGAGGAGCACCATATCTTGTCCTTGGATGCAAATACTATTAGGGTTCCTACATGGAAAACAAAAAAAATCACCCTTCATGTACTCCCTCCGTTTTGTATTAAGTCGCAATTCTGGGATTTTTCAAAGTCAAACATTATCAAGTTTGGCCAAAAATATAGAGAGAAATATCAACAACTATAATAGCAAATGTATATAGTATAAAAATATAGGTTATGGAGATTTTAATACTATAACTTCTACATTATGAACAATGCTAATATTTTTTCACATATATTTAATCAAAATTTATAATTTGTTTACTTCGTGTAAACCCAGAACGCAAAATAATTGTGAACGGAGGGAGTACCACCAATATCTATCTATGAATATGCAATCTACGAGAGGGGCTCTAGATTACTCACTGAGCTAGATGCAGAAGGCTCGATGAAGACTCGAGTGTGGTGATCCCCAAAGCTAGGCGCATCCCCCCAGTCATGAGGACTTAATATCCTCCTTGTTTTGAGAATCGAACGGTCAATTCCTCCGCTAGTATTCACGCTCGTAGCTTGGCAGTCCGAAGGGCTCCGTCGTGCAATGCACAGACGATGATGAGAGTGGATCATACTTTCGATGTATGATATTGGAGAAAACCTTGCACATGGGAGAGAGAGCCACATGTGCAATTGGTGTGTTATATGACAGAGGAGAGGGGTGGGTTTATATAGGAGGCCAGGGGGAGGGGGTCAGGTTTGGCCACAACCTTCGCGCGGCCTACGTCGCCTCTCCATCATGGCCCCTCCACTCAAGTAGGCCGACCAAAGGCCCTCCAGAAACCCTAGGCGCCTCCTCTTCTTGGGTGGTTTTGGGGCAACCCCTTGGGAGCCTTTGGGAGGTGGTGCGGCTAGCCAAGTTGGGCCCCTAAGGTCCCATGTGGCCAGCATTGAAAGCCATTGGCCTTTTGGCCTCCCTCTCTTCCTCAAACATAATTTTGACACCTCTCTTAATGTCCAAAACCCCTAATTTCTCTCAACTAAATTCCCAAATAATTCCAAGAAAATCACAGAAACTATTTTGATCACCTTGTGAAATTTCGTCGGTAGCCATTCAAACTTGGGTCAAAACAGCCACAACAATATTCCTAGTAGGGGTTCAAAATTTTCAAATTGCCTTTTGGATACCGTATAGAATGATCCTAGGTCACTTTAAAACGTTTTATTGAGGATTTTTTTAGCAAACCATATGACAACCATAGTTCAATTTTGGCCAAACTTTTGAATATCAACCAAAAATCCAAAATGAAACATCACTTAGTTACAACTTACAAGGCGAAGCAATTGTCCATCTCTAATTTTTTCCATCCTATGACAAATTTTCTAGTTTTTTTTGTTGTTTTGCAATTTTGCCATGAAACTTTTGTTCTTGATTCATGAAAATTCACTTTTGATGCTAATAAAATGTAAAATTAAATTATTGTAAGAAAAAATGGAAACTCTAAGTTGCAATGTTGTTTATCCTGCCAATATGAAGCTTTGTATTGTGTCAAAAAAAATATGAAGCTTTGTACCTGTTTTGGGGAAACTTTAACAAAGTATGATATGGATTTGGCCGTCAATCGACATGACCATCTAGGTGATAAACCGTTGGCATTTTTTGTGAAGTTTATTTCTTCAAATTACCATATTGCAAGTTTAGTGTTTTCTAGGGATCTGGGTCACATAAAAGGACCCCATGCAAAAAAATGCATTTAAATTATTATTATTATTATTGGTTGAATTTATAATTAGGTTACAACTTATGAGCTATGTTGTAGGAAAGACAAAGACTCACATTTCCCGGATATTTTTAATTTTCTAAATGTAACAGTTGGCAAAGTTTCTATTTACCGATCACATTTTTGTTGTGTCGGGTGTTTTCTCCAAAACACTTAGCAAGGTCCTAATTTACCGTGCTCAAAAAATCCAAATACACGGCAACTTAGTGTTTTCCGTTACTGACTTACCATATACTCTCATGGTAAAATATATTTTGGCATGAAGGATAATGTACATATAGATAATTGATTTTATAAAGAATACATGAATACGAGATAACATATCAATCAAGTGAACCGTCGTGGAGTACATTCTTTTTAAGAATAACATATCAATACATCAATCAAGATAAATTTAAGAATTAAAACAAACAGTTCCATGCCGACATTCTTTTTGGCACGCTTTTTATGCACAACTTTGCCCAATAATATACACCAAATATATAGATCCAGAATGTATAAATGGAGTCGTTGTATTTTTTTTTTTTTGCAAATCTCTTTCATCTTATATAAACATATACAAATTTTGTAGACATAGTTTACTTTTATGTTGTTGACGAGCAAAATTTAAAATTGACTTGTGTTTTAGAACGGAGGGAGGAGTACTTATCAATAGATCTGTGAACCCAACCTTTGAAGTGTACATAAAAAGAAAATGAATTTGCTAATTCTCAATGAATTGCGAGTTAGCTTAGTTCTCGGTGGACTCATAGACTATAGGATTGTGTCATGCTTCGTGCTAGTCCTAAGTTGCAACATTAAAATTAAGCTTTTATTTTTGGGAACAACTGGAAACTTTTCTAACTAGGCATGCGGTATCAGCTACAATTTGACTATTTGCATATATGTAATGCAACCGTGAGGAACACCCCGAACTATTGGATTTCTTCGTGACTTTTGGTAGTCATTACTCATGAGTTGCAACATAATTTGTAACCAAGCTTTATTTTCTCGGCTGGCAAAAACTACCGTTGTCCAAGGTATAACCAGTTTACAGAAATACTGGTAATTTCGTCATAATACTAACCGAGATTTTTCAAATAAATTCATTGTTTTTCCAAAGATTATAAAAAATGCTTAAATTATTTAGATACATGTATAGTTCATCCAGCATTACATAAACTAGAATAACGGTTTTCAAAAATACCGGCTAGAGAAGAACCTGGTTGTAACTCAGAAAATATTTTAGACCGTTAGATTGGTTTGTGATTCGTGTTAACCGTAAATAGCAATATTGCAACTAAGGCTTAATGACATACTGACAGAGAAGAAAACTAGCCACGTCCAAGGAAAATACGTGTGATAGCAGTTAGGACATCTCCAACCGGCTGACCCAAACGGACGCGCTGGGCCGTCCGTTTTGGGCCGTTTGGGTGGCCAAGCGGACACCCGGACAGCGGCCCGCGTCCGCGTGTCCGTTTGGGTCGCTCGGTGCGCCCAACGCGCGGACGCACCGCATATGTAATAAAAAAACATAAATGAAAATGAAAAATAAAAACAACAAAAAATAAATTTAAACTACTGGTTAGTTAAACTTAGCCCTATTTTGGGCAATTTTTACACAAAAGAAAGCCATATATGTGCTTTAAACTAAAAAAAAATGAAAACCCAAGACAGGGTTTTCGAGCACACGGTGGCCGCCGGCAGTACTACCCCCAGTAGTACTTGTCGTCGTCGGCGTCGATGACGACGACGCCCCCCGGCGGCGACGCGCTGTTCCGGCTCGAAACGCCGGAGGGCACCGGGGACTCCGGCCAGGGCGACCACTGCGCCCTTTCCCAGGCGGAGTGCGGGTTCGGCGGGCTCGCCGGCCTGCGCAGCCGTGCCGTCCGCGCAGACTCCTGCCGGAGCTGCTCCTCCGCTGCGGCCTGCAGCTCCGCCTGTAGCCGGAGCGTCGCCAGGCGCTCCTCCTCCGCCAGGCGCACGGCCCGGCGCTCCTCCTCCTCCCGGAGCGCCGCCTGACGCGTTGCCTCCTCCTGACGGCGCACCAGCTCGAGGAAGGCCCACGCCTCCGCCTGGGCGTCCTCCTGGGCCTTCCTGGCCGACTCCTCCAGCGCGGAGGCGCGCAGCGTCTCGGCGAGGTGCGGCCATTTGGCCAGCTCGTTGAGATCGCTCTGCTCGCGGGACGCCGCGAGCGCCGCCTGCAGCTCCGGGTCGTCCTCCTCCGCCTGGGCCTGGGGCTGGTGCGGGGCCTAGGGCTGCTCGCCGATGTAGAGGCCGCCGGGGCGGCGGCCAGCCCGCCTTGCAGGTGTGCGTGGCTGCGCGCGAGGCCGCGCCGTCGTGGAGGTGAAGCATGTGTGCCGGCGCGCATCGTGCTCCACCTCGAACCACAAGTCCCAGTTGGGACTTGCGTCGCCGTAAGCGGGGTCCTGCTGGAGGTCCGCCGGCAGCTGCGCGCGGTGCCTCCGGATCTCCGCGACGCGGGCGCGGCCGGAGACCGGGATGGGCGGCACCGAAACCCGATCTGGGCTCAGGTGCCAGCCGTGGGGGAGGTGCACGTCCCCCCACGGCATTGGGACGCCGGCGTCCCAGAACATCTGCGCCGCCGCTACGGTGACGTAGATCCGCTCGCGTCTGGGCGTCGCCGGCGGGCCCATGGCGAACGGCGCCGGCGCGAGTTGCCGGCTGCTGCCGGCCTCGTGGTCGTTGGCGGACGGCTGGAACTCGCGCTTCGGGGCCATGGCGGCGCGGAAGCTTCGAGCTCGCGCGTTCGGCCGGAGTGGAGAGTGGGGACTAGATAGGGACAGTCCCTTCCCCAGTCCACATTTAATAGGACTGGGGCACCGACAGGTGGGCCAGCCACGCGGACGAGGCGGACACGCGAGGACGCCGCGTGCCATCAGCGGCCACGCAAACTCAGCCCAGATTTGGGCTGGGTTTGCGTCGTTCCGGACTCCGCGGCCATCCGCTTTTGCGGTGCGTCCCCGCGTTGGGCCGGGATTTTGTCCGCTCGACCCATCCGGATGCGCGGGCGCGGGATGGGTCGCCCCGTTGGAGATGCCCTTATGTGCCTACATGTCAACAGCGATAAACAAGTGCTGGTACGATTTGAAAACCAGCTATACAACATGTTTCCTGCTATTCACGGAAACGACGGAAAAAGGCCCCGGTATGGGGCTGCGGCAGGTCACCAGGTTGGCAGCGCATGGCAAAGCCGGCTAGGTATGTTCCTCCTACGTGTAGATAACCGTAGGACACTGCATACATCCTTCCGGCTTTCGGGACGCGAAGCCCCGCCGCGGGGGACACGCATGGGAGGAGCTCGTCCGGTCCCCGGGCTGTAGCTGGGAATGGATCACGACACTTGTGGCCATCGTATACTTGTCTCCCGGGGGACCGATACGAGGTTCTCTCGCCACCCCGACAAAACCCTCGGTCCCTGCCGCCACTACGACGCCCATGCGTGCGGGTACCTATCTCTACAACGACGACCAACCTTTGGTATCGCCTCGCTGCTATAGGCACGTCTGTGCGTCGAGTTTCGTCCATCAAATACCTTCTGTTTTGTATTAGTTGTCCCTGATTTTGCATAACTAAATCAACGGCAACTAATATGGTGAAACGGATGGAGTAGTACATGAGCGGGTTGTTCCCTACCCGATGCTCACGAGCGTCACCACGGGGAAACCCTTGCGACACCTCTTCCGGTCCCCTTCCCATGACCCCACCCCCTCCTTTCCTCGTCGCCGTCGGAGGGAGAAGCCTGTGCGGCGCTAGCGGTGATGAAGAGGCTCCTCCTCCCCGCATGAATGTAAGGGTGGCACTCCATTGCAGTGACACGGTGTCTGTGATGGCCTCAGGCAGCGTGGGCGAGCTGGTCCGGTGGAGGCCACATGAGGAGTTGGTGGTGAGGTGCTACGGCGGTTGCGCCGATGCGGCGTCGAGGTCAGCGGTGCATGAACGGTGGTCATGGTTGGCATGCGGCAGCGAGCACGGGAAGCAGGCTTCGGCACAACGCACTTGTCCTTCTATGTGTGCGCCGGTCTGGATTATGGTGGTACCTGCTCCTTTGCTGGGCTTGTGTAAACCGATGTCGATGGGCTAGGTTTCGTCCCCGATTCTAGCCACTGATGTGGGTGTTGACCCGCCGCTTGCGGTCTCACACCTCTTCCGATCGATGACTGTGTGTCGATGGGAGCTCACCTCTGCCAGGTTGTGGTAAGTTTGTGTCACATATATTCCGTCTTCTGCATGGGCTCTTCTGCATGGGCGGGGCTAGATATCGTGACTCGGTACTCGGTAGCTGCAGCCGCAGGTGGCATCGGCAGCCGTAGTGGTGTGATTGGCCGATGGCTAGAACTACCCGTGCTCGAGGGCGGGAATGGGGACATAACCCTCTCCTGGGGTGCTTGGTGGCGCTATGCTTGCTGGTTTGGGAGGTAGGGGAGCTCGGAGACATGGATACTTGGCGGCTGCCCTAGATGGCAGGCTACACGGCTGGCTCTCCAGCGAGAAGCGTGGTAGCATGTGTTGGTAGTGTGCATCGACCATGTGGGTGGAGGAATGTGTTGTGGCAGGTGGTGTTAGTTTTATTGTCGCCGCTGGTGGTGGCCAAGCCCTAATATGGATCTAGAGTCTTGCGGTAGGGTACACGTCGAGGGTCTTGCTCTTGTGACATGGTGGGTGGGAGAAGTAGAGAAAAATCTCTGCACCTCGATGTCGGCGGTGGCGACAACCGTGGATGGCAATGGCATGTTCCTCTTGGGTACCGATTGACCATTTCCCTACCTTCCTACACTAAGGGTGAAAACCTTTCTCCGCTCCAGGTTGATGTAGTGGCGGTGGCACTTCGCGTTTTGTCCCTCTTGGGGGCGTTGTTGATGAGTGTAGGTTTCTCTCGGGCGTGTCTCTTGTGCTTCTTCTCGGTGGTTCAGTGGAGACATTTGGTCGTGCATGGTTGTGTGTTTTTAGCGTTTTCAGCTAGTTTCGTCATGTATTTATGTGTTTAGCTTCGAGGGCTTCCTCAACACTTTGGCCGGGTAACTTTGTTAATATAAAGCGGGACGAAAAACTATTCGAAGATTAGTACATAGCACTGAAGCGGGGATTTTAGTTACAGGAAAACACATGCATGTGCACGCACGTTAGAGATTGACAAAATGGCAATAGTGGCGATCACTCTGCACAGCGCCGGGCGCGCATGCACGTACGGGTGCGACCGCTAGATTGTCCTACGCGCCCCAATCGCCAGAAATGGTCCATTAATTTGACAGGATCGCCGTCTCAAGTCAAGATCAATGGATCGATGATACAGTGAACGACAACCATTCGCAATCATACATCCGCAACAGTGGTACAGCATGATGCCGGGGTGCCGGAGATCACGCATGTAAATATCGGTTCCAACTCAGTAACTCGGTGCTGTTCATCAGCACTCCAATTCGCATGATCGAAGCTAGCTGCACGTACGGCCGGCCGGCCGGCAGCCCCCAGTGGAGAACCTCCTCCGTTGGTTGGTTAATCGCATCGTGCTTTGCAGCTTTCGCAGATGCTCGACTAGCTTTCACCCCAGCGCTTGTCTTCTGAAATCTGAATTCTGAATCCTGAATCCTGGTCTCACGCACTCAAACATGCCGGGATATATATATGGAGTAGAACTGTAGAAGTAATCAAAATTGAACACATTATTTGTGTGCACAACTCTTTTATTTTGCTGTGAAAAGAGAGAAAAACAAATTCTTGTCTCTATCTCCTGTATCCTGCGGCATGTTCGTCAGAGCTAGCCCACTACATGCCGGACGGAATGACTGAAACATTTCTCGTCGCTTGATCGCTAGTTTTGTGGGGGATCCGAGTTACACCAGAAATGGTCGCCGATTTTTTGCCCGATATAGCTACTGTTTCCCAGCCGGTGCAGCCGCTGAGTGAGTGTTGGCACAGTGACAACGCCTGCACTCACATGGACGGAGCTAGCGACGACACACACACACTTGCCGCTGCTGCCACGGTAGCAACCGGACGCACGTACGTACCACCGCGTGCATGGCAGATATGACGCAGACGCAGGCGCAGAGGAGGCAGAGGCAGCCTCATCTCTGCTGCATGCACTCGCAATTCATTGTGAGCGGTCGGGCCCGCCGCTACCCACTTCAGTTGTGTCATCGATCTCGCCTAGTCTTCTCAACCTGCCCATCTGCAGAGCAAACACTTGGCCAAAAGATTTATCTAATCATTCAGTATACTCTCTCCTTTTTCCAACGCCCCCGGCCGGATCGACCCAAACTGATTCTTAATTTTCATTCAAGGTGTCTAGAATCGGAAACTTTTAACAGTATCATATATATGAAACTCCTGCAAAAGATAGTCATGGAATCGATGATACCTGACATTTTATGTGATGTTATGTTGTTGTTATGTGTCTACTTATTATATGGAATATATGTGCCGTGTGTGAATACTAAAGAAAAATAAACTAGCTGAAAACTAAGTTACTGCTCAACGTCTACACCATCTAATTAACTGGCCATCTTTCTTCTTAATTAATGGATAAGGCAAAACTTTTGCATTTGTTTAAAAAAATTGCATCGTTATTTGCACATCGATGAGTTGCAAGTTGGATTGCAATTGAAAATTTTCAGTTGCAAATGGGGTTGCACATGAGAAAACGATATGCTCCGTACTGTTAAATTTTGATTTGTGATTTGTGCTAGTCATGACACTGGTGGAAAAAGGGTCTTTGGTCGCGGTTCGCAACTACCATTAGTCGCGGTTGCGCAACCGCGACCAAAGTAGCGCGACTAAAGGCCCCCCCTTTAGTCGCGGTTGCTTACGAACCGCCACTAAAGGCCCGTCCACGTGGGCGCCAGGCGACCGTCGAGGCGGAGGCCCTTTAGTCGCGGTTCTTCTGGCCGACCGCGACTAAAGGCCGCCGCAGGTTTAGGGTTTTAGGCCCCCCCTAAACCTGCCCCCCCCTAAACCTGTTTTCTGTTTAATTTGTTTTGTTTTATTTCTTTTGTGCTTTATTGTAATTTTGAAGGAGTTTCACATATTCTACGGTACTACATACATGCATGCGTACAATTTCAAACAAATTTGAAATTAGAACCAAAAAGAGTTCAAGAGGAATATACAATATATATTCAATATCATCGGATGACCATATACAAGTTTGAACAAGTTTCCATACATAATTTAATGCATGTATAGTTCTACGTTCTCGTAATGGTGTTCTCATTTAGGATCGAGGACTTCCCTCCTGAACCATCCAGCTAGTTCCTCTTGAAGTGATCGGAAGCGAGCTTCTGGACTAAGCATCATCCGGAGGTTATTCCTCTGAGCATTGGTATCACTCGGAACGCGCTCAGAGGTGTATCTCCGGATCATCTCACTGAACATAGTATCCACATAGATTGGTCCCAGTGTGGCTGAATATCGCCACCATTCTTAGCCTTTGACCGCATGAAATGTAGCTCTTTTTTGAATTCACCGACCTTTGTATCTGAGAACCGTCTCCAAACCCTACGAGGCAAAGAAAATTAAATGAACAAGAGAGTTATTAGTTAATTACTTGAAGCTTAATTAGGAAATGAACGAAATAGGCCGATCGATATAGAGCGCAAATGAATGAAAACAATTACTTTTGAATCATTTTTCTCATGTCGGCCCAAGTCGCCGCATCCATATTCGTAGAGTCGTGGATGAGACATTCTGATTTGTCAATTTTAATTACTAGCAGAATCCAGTGGAACCTGCGGATAAAATACATGCACAGTACGTCATGCATAACTCATCGATTAGCCGGCCACATACCATGCATGGAGTAAACAAAAGAGAATGTGCTCAAGACATAAACACTCATCCAAAATGGTAAGGAAATAGAATATCACTTTTGAGTTGCTGCTTTGTAAGAAACTGCCACTGAGTCTGCCTCCACGTCGGTGGGGTGATGCTCGTAACGTATATCCATTAACGATGTGTGGGTCAATGAACCCAACATCATGGATGTTCCTTACTCGCATTCCTTAATCTTCAATCTGCATATATAATAGCGGACACAACAATATAGTTAGGACATATATATTGTGCGGGCAATATGAACGAGATGGGGTAGAAATAAATCACTTACGTAACGTAGCAACCGATGATAGATTTGTCGAGCTCGCGCAGATTGAAAAGCTGGAACAATTCACTCGGATGAATTTGTACGAAGTACTCGTTTGAAGTGATGCTCATATCCAACTTCCGCAAAAATATATTCTTTGGCGTTTTTATTTTTTATGTAATCCTTGTACCATTTCAGCAGACCTCTCATTTGTGGAGGTAGATCCTCTTCTTGCGCAGGCTCGACGAGAGGCCCATTCTTCACATATGTAAGTACTACCTCCTGCACTGGCGCCTCATCAAGGCCTAACAGTTCACGAAGAGTAATACCTAAGTTGGCCGCTTGTTCTCTGGCACTCGTTACAGTCAATCCCTGTGCTGCCGGAGCTTCTATGATTTCGGGGGCATCCGGACCGGCGGCTGTCACTATAAGCGGGGCAATCGATTGTTTACTTTGTTCCCCGAGCTGGGCAACAACTCGTTTCCCGCTTTGTGCACTTTGTAATTCCGCTTTATCGGCCTCCTCCCGCTCTCTCTTCTCCTTGAATATGCGTGCCTGATTCTTTAGTTCACGTGCATAGTCGTCAGGCAGATTCTTTGCGGCTTGGGACGGTGTGTTCAAAAATGACTTAGCCCACTTCTTTTGCTCATCGAGAAACATGCGGCTTGGGCTCGGGCTCTCTTTTCTTCTCGCAGCTCGCCTTCCATTTCTGTAAATCAGCAACCGCGCCCGCCTCGACTTCCTCGGCACTACATTCCCAAGGCCTCGTGGGGAGAGGCTTCAGTGATACCTCCGGTACCTTTGTTTTCTTAGGTACGTAAGGGTCCGGGTTAATAATCCAGGACTGCTCGCTTACGCTTCTTCGTCGGAGGTGGATTGGGGGCGGCGTGCTCGCTACCCGCCCGGGGTGGACTAGGGGCGGCGGCCGCTACCCGCCGGAGGTGAATTGGGGGCAGCGTCGGCCCTCGTGAAGGAGGTGTAGGTGAAGCACCACCACCACCACCGCCACCGCCGCCACCACCACCACCGTAGGGGGTGGACTTGTTGGCGCCTCGCCCGGAAACTTGATAAACTTCTTCTGCCATAGAATGAACTCGGCGCTTGACATCTCCAAGTCTTGTCGCCCCTTCGGGTGTAGCAATGTCAATGTCCAGGTCCTCAAACCCTTGGACTATGTCCTCCACCGTGACACGAGCATAGCCATCTTGAATGGGGTTGTTGTGGTGGAGTGCTCCAGTGCTAAAGCACCGCCGATGGCTACCTTCATGGACATGTTCCCGATAGGATAATACGGATGACATGCTTTCATCTCCTTTATATCATCCACGGGGTAGCGAGGAGGCTCCGGTGCAGTAATTTCGACCACCGCAGGCTCCGGTGCAAGTAATTTCGATCGTCGGTGCACCAGCCGATGGGGCCTCCGTGGAAGCCACGCCGCTTCTCCGCTTCGGCCGCTTCCGAGATCCAATGGATGATCTTCATGCTGCGCCCGAGCTGCATCTCTTTCGGCTACTAGTACACTCACGGTTTTCTTCATGACATCCATTTCCGATGCCAACCGCGCCACAACATCTCGCTTCCCGATCCATCTTTCTCTTACGGCTTCGTAACCGTACGGGTCATCGTTCGGGGAACCCTATTTTCCACGGAATGGGCCCCATGCCTCGTACACGTCCTCCGTGTTCAGGATTCCCGAGGGCTTTTGTCGTGGCGTCGTTCTCTCCGTTGAACTTGATCCTCCCCTCTTGAGCATCCCTCATTGCCTCAATAAGCTTTTGGGTGGGTGTAATTATTTTGCCCCGGTAAACACACTCCCTCGTCTCCGGGTTCAGCGATCCCCCATGCCCGTACCACCAGCTTTTGACCCTTGGGTCCCATCCCTCCGTACGTGGACGGATTCCTCGCGCCCTCAGCTCGTTCTCCATCTTCTCCCACCTAGGCTGCCAAAAGCGATACCCTCCTAGCCCCATTTTATGATTGTACTCCTTCTTGGCCGCATTATCCTTATTTTTTCGATATTTCAAGGAACTGCTCCGATTTCTTTTGCTTCACAAATTCTGGCCAATCATGTTGCAGTTTCTCATATTGTCCTTTGAAATCCGGAGTCTTGCCCTGCTTGACAAAGTCATGGGCTAGATTTTTCTTGTATTTCCGGAATGCGTTGGACATCTTAGAAAGAGCGAACTGTTTGACTAGATTGCACCTCTCCTTGTTTTCCGCAATCTTGTTACCCTCCTCATCGTATTTGTGGTATTCCGGAGGTAGAACGAAATGTTCCATAAGCTTTTTGAAGCAATCTTTTTTTGTTCTCTTATCGACAAAAGTGAAACCAACACGTGCCTTCTTTGGCTCATTCCACTCCTGGACGGTGATCGAGACGTTGTCTCTAACAACGGCTCCGCATTGGCCGATAAACTTGGTGGCGTTCTTGCTGGGCTCCAGCGGCCTGCCGGTTGCTTCCTCGACAACATCGATGGTGCATGTTTCTCCTGCTTTCATCGTCTTGGTTGCGCCACGCTTTGACGACGACGTACTCGATTGTTTCGACGATCCGGTCGAGGGCTAAAATAAGAAAGAGAGGCGCGCGCGTTAGTACACACATATTTATTCAAATCAGTTAGTTTGTATCACCATAGGCTCAATGTATATATATATACCTCGGCGCCGGAGGTGGTTGCTACTTCCAATTGAAGATCGTTGTGTATCGACGTTTTTTCGGCACCATCTTGCTGACCATGCCCTTCATCTTCACCCTCAAGGTTCAGATAAGAATCGATATCATCTTCTTCTTGTCCGGTCGGCACATATAGAACATCGCCTTTTATGATGCCGAAGATATGTTCTTCAGCGTCCGGATCATAGTTGTCCATAATCGGGTCAGCTCTATCGTCCGCCATATGTCAGTCCTGAAAACATGTAGTAAAAACAAATTAATTGTGTATATGCATTATCACATCTCTTCTACATATAAAGAGAGAGGGCGACAAGGGAGGCGAGAGGGGGGGGGGCGTAGTGACCGCGTGACCGAGAGACCGGTGGCGGTGGCGAAAGGGCGGTGGCGAAAGGGCGGTGGCGGTGCCGAGGACACATAACCCTCGCCGCCCCCTCTCGATCCCAAAATAAAATAATTCTTGTTAATTAAGTTAATTTTTTTGTTAAGTTAAAATTTTGTTAAGTCTAAATTTTGTTAAGTAAAATTTTTCTTAAGTCAAAATTTTGTTGAGTAAATTTTTTGTTAAGTTAAAATTTTGTTATGTCAAAATTTTGTTAAGTCAAGATTTTGTTAAGTATACAAAATTTTGTTAGTATACAAAATTTTAGTTACAAATTTTTGTTAAGTATACAAAATTTTTCTTAAGTCAAAAATTTGTTAAGTAAAATTTTTGTTAAGTTAAAATTTTTGTTAGTAAAATTTTTTTAAGTTAATAAAGTTATCGACCGGCTAAGGTCTTAACGGTGTTTGTTTACACAAACTTCAACACATTTAAAAGAAAAGTTAATTAATTACTTAGCACTATTTTAATTAACAAATTTTAAGTTTACAAAAATTTAAGTTAACAAAATTTTAGATTTACAATTTTGATTAACAAATTGTGAGTTAATTAAAAAAACAAAAAAGGGTCGGCCTCTCCTTCCGGCCTCTCTCTCTCTCAACGCGCGCGCGGCCGGCCGGTGGCACCTGCAACGCGACGGCCGGCGGGGGGGCACCTGCGCGTGGCGCGCGTCCTCTCTCTCTCAACGGCGAGCGGCGCCCGAGCAGCGGCGGCGACGACGTACGGCGCGCGGCCCGGCCGGTGCCGCGCGGTCACGGGCGCGGCGGCGGTCACGCGCACGGCGGCGGGGTCGTTTTGGGACACGGGCGCGGCGCCGGCGGTCACGGCGGACGACGGAAAGAGACACGGCGGCGGCGCGGCGGGACGTACGGGCGAGAGAGGCGGCCGGCGCGCGGACGACGACCGCGAGGGCGGCGTCGCTAGGCGCAGGCGGCGTCGTCGAGGGCGCAGCGGCGGCAGCCTGACGGTTTGAAGGACGAAGAAGAAGTGAATCGCACCTGCGCACCGCGCGAAATTTATAGGGAGGGAACTTTAGTCGCGGTTGGTGCCCTTTAGTCGCGGTTGGCCACACCAACCGCGACTAAAGGGTCTTTTCGCGGATTTGAGCGGTTCCGCGGAAAGACCCTTTAGTCGCGGTTGGTGTGGCCAACCGCGACTAAAGGTCTTTTTCAAATTTCTTTTCAATTTTCTTTTCAATTCAAAATGTTAAAAATACAAATAATATATCAAAAAATCAGAAAAACAAAACTAATTCAATTCAAAATCTTAAAAATACAAATAATATATCGAAAAAATTAGAAAAATAAAACTAATTCATTTCAAAATGTTAAAAATACAAATAATATATCAATTTTTTTAGAAAATAAAACTAATTCATTTCAAAATGTTAAAAATACAAATAATATATCAAAAAATTCAGAAAAATAGAACTAATTCAATTCAAAATGTTGAAAATACAAATAATATACTAAAAAATCAGAAAAATAAAACTAATTCAATTCAAAATGTTAATAATACAAATAATATATCAAAAAATTCAGAAAAATAAAACTAATTCAATTCAAAATCTTAAAAATACAAATAATATACCAAAAAATTCAGAAAAATAAAACTAATTCAATTCAAAATTTTAAAAATACAAATAATACATCAATAAATTCATAAAAATAAAACCAGTTCTTCCCGGCCGCCTCCATCTTTTCGTTGGTCCCCTCTTCCCGCCTCTGTCTCCGCCGACCCCCTCTTCCCGCCTTTTTCTTCCCGCCATTTCTTCCTTGTCTTCCCGCCTCTTTCTTCCCGCCAATTTTTTCCCGCCAATTTCTTCCCGTCACTTTCTTCCCGCCAATTTCTTCCCGCCACTGTCTTCCCGCTCCCATTTTTCCCGCCATTTGTCACTACATATATGTAGCCCGGCTTGGTCAGCATTATCACATCTCTACAATCTCTCATCACTCTCTCATGGCTTCCACCGCACCCACTCTAACCTACCGAGCAGGTGGAGGAGCTTTGCGCCTCGAACTACCCTTGCCCACCGGGCTACCGCGTCCCCGCCGGCCGGAGCCTAAGCGCCGGCGGCGTGCCGGTCCCTCCCGCCTCGTGGTACCGCGCGCCGGGCGGCCATCACGAACCACTACTACCTCGACCTCACGCCGGAGCAGCGGATGAATCCCCGCCGGCATCCCGATAACCAGACATACTTGGGACGCCTTCTTCATCAATCGGCGTGAGAGGGCGCTCGCCGGGTATGAGGAGGACGGTCTCGCCTCCCGGAAACTTCCACGAGGCCGGCCGTCGGCTATGGTGGTACGGCCGGACTCGCAGAGCGTCATGGACTACATCACGGCCGGCGATATCCCCCGCCTGCGCTACCCTCGGTTCGAGCCACGAGCGCCGTCCGACGACAGCGACGACAAGCAGCCGACGACGATGACGGCAACTTAGAAGGCGACGACTACCGATACAACGACGGCGGCTATGAAGACTACGAGTATGCATATTACACGCCTAGGCAGGAGTATGACTAAATAGACCCAAATTTCATGTATGCAGGAGTATGACTTAGTCACTCCAAATTTCATGTATCATCGAGTGCTATCTCGAGTCAATTGAATCATTCGAAAATGGACACCAAACACATCACGGGTAATATAATTCACATGATCCATTCAACAAAGTTTGGTACAATAAATTATTACACATAATTTCTTTCCTTGTGTCCCTGCTTGCTTACGATTGTGCCGTATCCATGGAGCATCCTCATCATTTAACTTAATGCTTGGGTCGGTGTTCACTTTGAAGGGCGGAATTTCAGCAAACATATTATAATCTTCTCGACATGTCCGTCTTGTCCTCCACTCCCACGATGTTTCTTTTCCCCGAAAGAACAATGTGGCGCTTTGGATCATCGCATGATGTACCGATCGTTTTCTTATCTTTCCGTTTCCTCGGTTTGCTACTCATGTCCTTCACATAGAAAACCCGAGCGACATCTTTCGCTAGGACAAATGGTTCGTCAAGGTAACCAAGATTGTTGAAATCTACCATTGTCATTCCGTATTGCTGGTCCACCTTTACCCCACCTCCTGTTAGCTTGAACCATTTGCACCGGAACAAAGGGACCCTAAAGGAGGGTCCATAGTCAAGTTCCCATATCTCCTCTATGTAACCATAATATGTGACCTTTTGCCCATTCTCGGTTGCTCGCATCAAAGCGGACACCACCGTTTTGGTTGGTGCTCTTTTTATCTTGGGCGATCGTGTAAAATGTATTCCCATTTATCTCGTACCCTTGGAAAGTCGTTATAGTCGAAGATGGTGTCTTGGCCAACATGTACAGCTGATCTACAACATGTTCGTCATTCATTAAATATTTTCTCAACCAACTGCCGAAAGTCTCCATGTGGGCCTTCCTAATCCAGGATTCAGGCTTCCTGTGGTTGTCCGAGCGTAAAATATTCTTGTGTTTCTCAAAGTACGGAGCCACCAAGCCGGAATTGGTCGAACCGTGTGGTGTGCTTTAGTCGCAGAATGGCCGTCCATACATATCGTTGATTTCCTTCCGATCGTGCCTTTTCCACTTAGTCTCCCCTCGTGCCGCGATCGAGGAAGACCAATCGGCTTAAGGTCGTGAACAAAGTCAACACAAAACTCAATTACCTCCTCATTTCCATAGCCCTTGGCGATGCTTCCTTCCGGCCTAGCACGGTTACGAACATATTTCTTTAATATTCCCATGAACCTCTCGAAGGGGAACATATTGTGTAGAAATACAGGACCGAGAATGGAAATCTCATCGACTAGGTGAACCAGGAGGTGCGTCATAATATTGAAGAAGGATGGCGGGAACACCAACTCGAAACCGACAAGACATTGGATCACATCGTTCCGTAACCGTGGTAGAACTTCCGGATTGATTACCTTCCGAGAGATTGCATTGAGGAATGCACATAGCTTCACAATGGCTACTCGAACATTTTCCGGCAGAGCCCCTCAAAGCATCCGGAAGCAATTGCGTCATAATCACGTGGCGTCGTGAGACTTCAGGTTTTGGAACTTTTTCTCCGCCATGTTTATTATTCCCTTTATATTGGACGAGAGTCCGGACGGGACCTTCATACTGCTCAGCATTCAAAAAAGATGACCTTCTCTTCTTTGGTCGAGCGTAGCTGGCACGACCTTGAAACCGTTCCGGATGCAGGTCATCGGGGTCTTTCAAACTTTGTCTGGTCCCGCCGTGCTTCCTTTGTATCATTTGACTTCCCATACACGCCCAAGAAGCTTAGGAGGTTCACGCAAATATTCTTCGTAACGTGCATCACGTTGATTGCGTAGCGGACTTCTAGGACTTTCCAATATTCTAGCTCCCGTAATATAGATTTCTTCTTCCACATGGCTGCGTGCCCGTCGGCCTCCCTTCGGAACCGATTGTCCGCCGAGACCCTTTCCAAAGATGACTTTCAAATCCTTGACCATATCAAATACCTCAAGCACCAGGTGTGTTCCGCAGGCTTCGGCCGGTGATCCGCCTTGCCGTTGTAATGCTTGCCTTTCTTTCTTATCGGATGACCTTTCGAAGAAATTGACGATGCCCAAGGTACACGTTCTTCTTACAATTTGGAAAATGTACACTTTCAGCCTCATGTAAGCAAGTGCGTGCATGCATTGTATCCCTTATTTGACAGTCCCGAAAGGTTACTAAGAGCAGGCCAATCGTTGATGGTTACGAAAAGCAACGCTCGTAGGTCAAATTCCTCTTCTTTGTGCTCATCCCACACACGGACACCAGTGTCTGCCCCACAGCTGTAAAAGTTCATCAACTAATGGCCTTAGGTACACATCGATGTCGTTGCCGGGTTGCTTCGGACCTTGGATGAGCACCGGCATCATAATGAACTTCCGCTTCATGCACAACCAAGGAGGAAGGTTGTAGATGCATAGAGTAACGGGCCGTGTGCTATGGCTGGAGCTCGCTCGCCAAAAGGATTCATGCCATCCGTACTTAGACCAAATCTTATGTTCCTTGCGTCAGCCTGCAAAATCTTTGAACTCTCTGTCGATCTTTCTCCATTGCGTTCCATCCGCGGGGTGTCTCAACTCCCCGTCCGACTTACGGTCCTCTTTGTGCCATCGCAACAACTTGGCATGCTCTTTGTTCCCGAACGTACGTTTCAACCGTGGTATTATAGGAGCATACCACATCACCTTGGCGGGAACCCTCTTCCCGGGTTTCCGGCCCTCAACATCGTCACCAGGGTCATCGCCTCGATCTTATAACGCAATGCAGTGCATACCGGGCATTCATTCAAATTCTCGTATTCACCGCGGTAGAGGATGCAATCGTTGATGCATGCATGTATCTTCGTAACCTCTAAACCTAGAGGGCAGTACAACCTTCTTTGCTTCGTACGTACCGGCGGGCAACTCGTTATTCTTTGGAAACATATTCTTCAACATTTTCAGCAAGTTTTCAAATGCCGAGTCAGCCTACACCTGCCCGAGCCTTCCATTTCAGCAAATCCACAGTGCAGCCCAACTTTTTCGGACCATCATCGCATCCGGGGTACAGCGCCTTCCCCGTGATCCTCTAACATGCGATCCAAATTCTCCCTCTCCTTTTCGTTTCGCAGTGTCTCCGTGCATCAGCAATGGTCCGACCAAGATCATCAACGGGATCATCACGTGCCTCTTCTTCACCTTCCCCTTCACCTTCCCCTTCACCTTCAGCATCCTCCATGAAAGTATCACCGAAATGAGCAAGATAGCTTTCATCGATGAAATCATCCCCTTCTTCATCTTCTTCCATTATAACCCCTCTTTCTCCATGCTTGGTCCAACAATTATAGCTTGGCATGATACCGTGCCGAAGCAGGTGCATGTGAACATCTCTTGAGGAAGAGTAACCCTTCCGATTCTTACAGCTTAACACATGGACAGATAACAAAACCCCCCTCGCTTGTTCGCATTAGCCACTACGAGGAAATCTTTCAAACCCGTACCGAACTCGCCGGAGAGTCGGTTACCGTACATCCATTGCCGATTCATCCGCATTATTATAATATAAAATATATAATTAACCATCATGCATTTGTTAAACTAACTAGCTACAAACAATATAAAATAAACAATGAACTACACACACATGCATATTTTATCAATGACACATCAAAGGTTCAAGTTGCTAACCGCGATCGAGGAGGAAAAAATAAATGAGAAAGCTCAAGTGTGGCTCCAACACTTCATATCATGTTTGTTTCATGCTCTTGGGGCATTTCATCAAACACCTTATGTGCATAAGAGGAACCAAAAGCAAACCTAACACTCACTCGTGAAGTTTGTGAAGAGAATGGCTCCAAATGGCTAAGTGTTGGCTGCTGGATGGGTATATATAGGGGAGGGGCTTTAGTCGCGGTTGGCCTGGCCAACCGCGACTAAAGCCCCCCACGTGCACCAGCTGGCCACCGTGCGCCCTGAGCCCAGGCCTTTGGTCGCGGTTCGCCACCCGAACCGCGACTAAAGGTCCCATTAGTCGCGGTTCCTTTACCTTCGCGACTTATGGTGCTGGACGGAAGCCTGTTTTTCTACCAGTGTGAGTTGCAACATAGGTTGCAAGTGAGATTCGATAACATCGTCTGACTGAGAACTAAGTTATTTCTCATTAGACTGAGCACACCCATATTTAAATGAATAATCAAGAAGCATTTGGACTTAGAAGTTTAACTAATAATTTTTTCCGAGATTTGGTGACATTATCTAACTGGGAACTAATTTAATTCTCATTAGAATGAGAATTAGCCACACCCATATTCAAATGACCAAGAAACATTTGGAAAGGGAAGTTTAATTAATAAACTTATCTCTTACTCCACTGACATCTCTAACCATTAATGTTTGCATACTTAATGATTTAGTTTAAAATACCCCTCTATGTATTTTAAGAAAGAAATAATCATTAATTTGATCAACAAAATTATATTATTCCATATACTGTTGATAAAATTAATTTTCAAAACGGAGGCCTAATAAAAAGATATGGACAGAGTACAAATCATGTACTAGCAACTATCTTTTTGTGTGACTTCAAGAAAAGAGGGTACATGTTGAGAGAGGAACAACATGCGTTAAGAAATTGAGAGAGAAAAGAGATAAATATACATTAATACTCATGGGAATTAATTAAAACAATAGAGGAAATAGGCTACATAATAATTACAACCTGGACTAGTTTTTGGTCACATGAGGTGGTGATGTGACATACCTAACATAACACTTCAAAAGACTTTCACCTGGTCTATTCTTGAAATAAGCAATAGTACGTCTTGCTCCGGAAATTCAATTCGGCTCCCAGGTGCGTATGCTCCCTCTTCCAAAAAAATTATATTTTGAAATATTGAAAAATTTGGACAAAAAATTCTACATGTACATCTCCATGATATATGAATGTTTGTCAAGTTTCACGAAAAACTAATATTTTTTGTGATCTATGTAAAAAGGAGAAAGTTTATCTTGTGGAAAGCATTATTTTTAGCACTGAATTTTGTCTTTTTTACACACGTCACATGATAAGTTAATTTTTTATGAAACGACTTTGTAAGCGCGTAGCACGTAAAGATATATGTGTAAGATGCATTTCAAAATATAGGGAGCATATGCACCCATGTTCCAAAACACCACTCCCGTCTTGCTCCACTTGTTTTACTTATACATAGGGTAATGAGACAAGAAACTTGTGATAAGTTCTTCCTGGTGTCTTTAGGAGAGTGGCCAAATGGCTCCCGGGCTACATATAGCTTGTTTTTGAAAAAAAAAATCGAAACCAGTATTTGCAAGTTTCCAAAAAAATCGGAACTAAAATTCTTGATGTAGATAATAATGAAGTCTAGTAGTGTGCAAAAAACCAGTCAGAAATTCCTTGTATGTTTGCCTCAGCAAAAATGATAAATGTGTGGATCTGGGTGTGATGAACAGTACACAGTTTGAAAAGTTGAACATTTGTTATTTATGTGTAGCCTAGAGTTCAACAAATTTTCAATCAAGATTTTTCAACGGTGGTAGAGTTCAATAATGTCTGCACCAAGAATTTTGTTTCCGATTTTCTTGAAACTTACAAATTCCATTTTCGCTTTTTTCAAGAAAAGGCCACCATGTAACTCGGGCTACATCTGTGGTTTCTGGTGTCTTTATATCCAATGGATAAAAACCGTATATAAGTTAGTACCTTACTTGAAAGTGTTTGAATGAACAATTTCAATTTCATACCATCATAAGAAAAGGCTTTCAACTTGAATGTTTTGCATATATCATTAAAGTAATCAAGGTGTGCATATGGATCTTCCGAATCGTCTTCTCCTGCAAATATTTTTCTCGCATGTAGTATTTGGATTTGATAGGGTTAACCTCATATTCATCAGTTTGTGGCTTCGAATATAAGTTCAATCGATATCTGCATTAAATTGTTCTCCGAAGATCTGTAGAGTCTTGGGTTTGGGTTGATTTCCAAACACTGCCATGATGCGTGCTTTGAAAGCTAAGTACAAATGAAAGGATCGTATGCCACACCTAGAGGGGGGGGGGGGTTGAATAGGTGCTAACCAATTTTTAGTTCTTTTTCAATTTAGGTTTGACACAAAGATAAATTCTCTAGATATGGATCTATGTGAATTTACATATATGACAAGGTCAACGACTAAGCAAGATATAGCTACGGAATATATAGGGGGATAATAGGATAGAGGTAACCGAGAGTGGAGCACGCGGAGACACGGAGTTGATTCCCGTAGTTCCCTTCCTTTGCAAGAAGGTACGTCTACGTTTGGAGGATTGTGGTTCCTACGAAAGCCAAATCAACGCCACGAAGGCTTCACTCAGGTATCCGGTGAGCACCGCCACGAAGGCCTAGCCCACTTCCACTAAGGGATTTCCTCGAGGCGGAAACCGGGCCTTTACAAGGTTCTTGGGGCACACATCCACAACCAAATTGGAGGCTCCCAAATCTGTAACAACAACAACAAGAACAATATCAACTACAAACAACTAGGGTTTCTCAAAAGAGGAACACTAGCAAAGGGCCCTCAAGCATATGAGGGGGAAATGAAAATCGCTTCGGTGAAGATGTAGATCGAAGTCTTCTCCTTCGAATCTCCAAAGATCAAGGGCTTTGGTTGGGTGGAGGAGGAGATCTTGTGATTCTTGTGTTTATTGAGGTGACTCTAATGGTGATGAACTTGGGCAATGATTGAGCGGATTGGGGAGGAGGAAGAAGGGGGGTATAAATACCCCTTCCAAAATCTAGCCGTTGGGGCTTTTCGAGGGCCAGATTATCCGGTGTAAGTGAGGGTCGGATAATCCGCACCCCCCCCCCCCGCCCCCGAAAAATCCGGCCTTTGGGAATTTCTGGGCAAAAGTCCGGCCCCTATCCAGGGGGTTACTGAGCCACATCTCAAAAAGTCCTTAGCCTATTTTGGGGCCCCGGATATTTTGCAAATATACGGCCCGGAATATCCGGCCTGGAGAATATCAACCTGCTTCTTTTTGTCTTGTTTTTCCACACAAAACAACTATATACATATACATATATATTCTCTGCACCATCTCATCAAACATTATAGTATCACATATATTGTCATCAAACATTCAAAACATAAACCGAGAGATGTTCTTTCAATCTCCCCCTTTTTGGTGTTTGATGATAATATACGGATTTGCAATAAAAACCACTAGAGAGAACTAACATGTTGGCAAAACATAGAGGCACTCCCCCTACATGTGTGCATACAAGTAATTTGCATTTGAATATAAATGCACAACATATAGGTGCGAGGTGCCTCAACACAAGAGATATCCAACATGAGCTCAAACAAGAGAGATAGGCATATATATATATATAGATGAGACAAGGTGATAGAGATCATACCCATATGGAGATATATAATACCGGATATATAAATAACACACCATATCATAAACCTTGGTCTCAACATATAGAATTCCGAAATCCTTAACATAATGTCTCACAACCACACATATAACATAGTTTTGAATGAACAAACCAAGCCAAATAGTTCAAATAAATGATATAAAAGAGGACACAAGCGATAAAGGAATGGTAAACGCATATGGATGTGCCCTACCCGTGCAAATCCTGTAGAGAAGGCCTAAATAGAACACTTCTCCCCCTTTGGCATCGAGACGCCAAAAAGGGGAAAAGCGCAATGCTACACGCCCAATGGAGATCACTCGGAGTGCGTCTCGGAGACATACTCTTCATCACTGTCAGCAGTAGGAGGAGAGTCACGAGCGATGTTGGCCCTCTGAATACTCTGCTCAAGGTCAGTCCACGGAACGTGGGAAGAGTGACACCCACTGTAGGCGGGGTGAACTGGAGGCTGAGGTGGAGGTCCTTGCTCACCACTGAGCCTGTGAAGAATGACCGCCTGAGTATGCTGAATCTATGAGCGCTGACGGTTGGCCTCATAGTTTTCCTTGTGAATCTCAATGTTCATGCACAGAACATTGCGCTGAAACGAACTGAGCTTCTTCACATTCTTCTGAATCACAGGAGTAGCGACAGGGCGACCGGGTGCATAACCACTAGAGCGAGCATCTGCCATAAAGGAGCCAGAAACTGGTGCAGCACGGGGAACTGGATTCTTCTTATAAGCCTTCTTGAAAGTGTGACTCTCTGTAGGGAACTAGCTCAAGTCTTCTGCTAGCGCAGTGTTGTTGATGAGAAGCTGAATGTATGGAGCATAAGGCATAGTAGTCCGGGAGACCATGGCATCATGAATCTCATTAAAGATGTAGTCCATGACATCCAGAGTGAAATCTGATTCCTCATCACCATCACGAGCACACTGAAAGGCGAGATGCATAAGGTCCACAAGAGCTCCACGGATAGCATCATTGTTTCCACCACTTGGAGCAATGGTGGCTCTAAAGAAGCGGAGCAGCTGGCCATAGATAGGTAGAAGCCCCTTGGTAGTACCAATAGCTCCAGTCTCGTCATATAGATCAAATAGCACGTCCTTATCCGTCTTCTGAGGGCCATGGAGGCGGTGACCACCTTCAAAGGGAAGGCCAAGAATCGCAGCAAACCAGCGAAAAGAGGCCGAACATGGAGTGGAGCCAGACATCCACTGAATAGTGCGGTCTTCATCCTTCTTGAAAGCCAGAGTGGCATAAAGTTGCTTGAGCAAATCAGGACTGTAGTCACACTGGACCTTCATTAGCTTCTGCAAGCCCATCCTTCCGGTGACCCAAATAGCATCCTCAAAGTGATTATTCACAGCTAGAAGTTCCACATCAATGGCTTGCATAGGTCTCACCTTCTTCATAGGTTCATAGATATCCTTGAAGATGTAACTCTGCTCCATGCACCAGAAGCGCTTATCCTCAATATCAAAATCCCTCTCAATGTCTTCATACCAGTTCTTTTGTCGAATAGCAGCATAAGAGACACTATCCATAGTCTTGTAGTTCTCCCTTGTTGCCTTGCCTTTCCGCCTCAGAGTGGCGGACTTCTGAGGAGCTTTCTGTGCAAACTCATCACTCGACCTCTGAGTCCGAGAACGCCTCCGAGAACCTGTACATGTGATAGACAAAGATGGATAGCATAGATAAAAGAATGCTCATAAGTCATGTATTGATACAGTAGTGTACTCTAGAAGCATACTATCAGTCGGTAAAAGATTTAGACATGATAGATTGAACAAAACTGCAGCAGCAACATAGCTCCAGGCTGGATATCCGGCTGGGCCGGATAATCCGGCCATCACGGGGGCCGGATAATCCGGCCCTGCAAATCTGCAGGAATCTCAAGCAAAACTTGTCTAGAACCACAGATCGGTCTCATAGCATGCAAATGGAGTATAGTACACACGGTTTGGAACAACTAGACAACATCCCCATCAAGAAAATAGCACATATAAATCACAACACCTAGGGTTAGGGATTGTGAGTCATACCCTCTTCCATTGGAGGAGCCGCTTGGAGGGGATGAAAGCTAGGGAGAAGGAGCACCCGATCCACCCAAAAACTCCGAGAGGGAGCGGACGGGGCGGCTCCGGCGAGGAGGAGAAGCTCCGGCAACTTTGAGGGAGAAGAGAGGGAGAGAGGCGCGTGGGGGGACAGGTTCTGAACCGTTCACCTCACGACCCCTCCTCAAATCCCCTCGCAACCTGCCCAGGCCGGATATTCCGGCCCTAAGTTAGGGCGGATAATCCGGCTGGGCCGGATTTTCCGGTGTCTCCAAGGGCCGGATTATCCGGTTTTCTGGAAAATTCCAAAACGCGGGAAATCTTGTATCTTTTGTTGGTTATTTGCCTATACTCATATGTGATGCAATAAGATATCACGTCACATATAAGATGCAAATTGACCAATAAGATGGAACAACCGAGATCCTCCGACCGAAACTACTCAAACTCCAAGTTTTTACCAAAACATGACATAGGAGCAAGATGGAAATGGCTTGTAGATGAGTGTAGGCTTGGGTTTAGAACATATGAACTGTTAATGGTACATGATCACTCAAGTTTGCAAGATACGAGCAAATAAGGCCAAACTAGAGTGATTTCCCATAAGAACAAGTAGATGTCAAATAAAATCCAATTAAGATCCAAATAACCCCAACTCTTCACAAAGAAGAGTGTGGTGGCCTAGGCCACCATGTAGGAGTGTTATGGTTTGGCACCACGAAGATATATCTTGGGCCCAAAACCAATACTCGTCATTGAAGCTCACATATCAATATGTATAATATAAAGAGAATGATTTCTTACTATTGGAATTACGGGGGGAGGGATAGCTCAATGGTTTAAACCGCACTCCCCCTATTTCCATGCCCATATCACTACAAGAAAAGTTGCCATGGCCGACGAAGTTGAAGTCGCGCCGTGGTTGCTGGTGTACCATGGCCGACGATTTTTGGTCCCTCCGTGGTGCATGTCAAAACTTTTTTTTTCTCGTTTTTGAGGCCACCTAGCCCGACGAAAGCGGCCAAAACGTCGCGTATGGTGGCCCGGACGTGGTGCATCTCGAAATATCGGGTTCGCCGGCCGAGTCAACGCAAATCCGCACCGCCGAGGGATGTAGGGCCCGAGATGGCAGCCTCTCCGGCATTGTTTTTTCTCGATCGCGCCATCTCGTTCAACGTTCTCCGATAGAGCCGTTTACGATGCGGGATCATGGGTCCCGCATGTCATCCTCTATGAACCAAAATTCTTTCTATTCTTGGATTTTTTTGACCCCCTGATTTCTGGCTACTTCCTTTTTCTTTTGATCCCTTGCCGCCTTGGAAACATTGAGACCGCTGCTGCTAAATGGGACCCGCATGTCATCCTCTATGTGCAATCAACTTTCTTTTCTTGGAGTTTTTTTGGCACCTCAAATTTGGTCACTTGCCTTTTTCTTTCGATCCCTGCCGCCTCTCAAACGGTGATACCGCTGCCGCTAACTCGGGACCCGCATGTCATCCTCTATGTACTATAAAACTTTCTTTTCTTGAATTATTTTTGGCACCTCATATTTGGTCACTTACCTTTTTCTTTCGATCCCCTGCCGCCTCTCAAACGGTGATACCGCTGCTGCTAAATGGGACCCGCATGTCTTCCTATATGTACTATAAAACTTTCTTTTCTTGGATTTTTTTGGCACCTCAAATTTGGTCACTTGCCTTTTTCTTTCGATCCCCTGCCGCCTCTCAAACGGTGATACCGCTGTCGCTAAATGGGACCCGCATGTCATCCTCTATGTACTATAAAACTTTCTTTTCTTGAATTATTTTTGGCACCTCATATTTGGTCACTTACCTTTTTCTTTCGATCTCATGCCACGTTTGAAACGTTGAGGAACCTGCAGGCTCATGGGACCCGCATGTCATCCTCTATGTACTATAAAAGTTCGTTTTCTTGGTTTTTTTTCACCCTCTGATTTTTGGCAATTTCTTTTTTCTTTTGATCCCCTGCCGCCTCTCAAACGGTGATACCGCTGCTGCTAAATGGGACCCGCATGTCATCCTCTATGTACTATAAAACTTTCTTTTCTTGAATTATTTTTGGCTCCTCATATTTTTTCACTTGCCTTTTTCTTTCGATCCCCGCCGCCTCTCAAACGGTGATACCGCTGCTTGCTAAATGGGACCCGCATGTCATCCTCTATGTACTATAAAACTTTCTTTTCTTGAATTATTTTTGGCTCCGATATTTTTTCACTTGCCTTTTTCTTTCGATCTCATGCCACGTTTGAAACATTGAGGAACCCGGAGCTCATGGGACCCGCATGTCATCCTCTATGTACTATAAAGTTCATTTTCTTGGTTTTTTTTCACCCTCTGATTTTGGCAATTTCTTTTTCTTTTGATCCCCGCCGCCTCTCAAACGGTGATACCGCTGCTGCTAAATGGGACCCGCATGTCATCCTCTATGTACTATAAAACGTTCTTTTCTTGAGTTATTTTTGGCTCCTCATATTTGGTCACTTGCCTTTTTCTTTCGATCTCATGCCACGTTTGAAACGTTGAGGAACCTGCGGCTCATGGGACCCGCATGTCATCCTCTATGTGCTATAAAAGTTTATTTTCTTTATTTTTTTCACCCTCCGATTTTTGGCTATTTCCTTTTTCTTTTGATCCCCTGCCGCCTTGGAAACGTTGGGTAGGCTGCTGACTCATGGGACCCGCATGTCATCCTCTATGTACAATCAACTTTCTTTTTCTTTTGATCTCAAGCCGCATTTGAAACGTTGAGACCGCTGCGTCGCTAAATGGGACCCGCATGTCATCCTCTACGTACAATAAAGTTTCTTTTCTTGGATTATCTTTGGCTCTCGATATTATGTCACTTGCCTTTTTCTTTCGATCTCATGCCGCCTTTGAAACGTTGAGTAAGCTCGCTGGCTCATGGGTCCCGCATGTCATCCTCTACGAACAATAAAAGTTTCCTTTCTTGGAGTTATTTTTTACACCTAATTTCGGCTATTTGCCTTTTTCTTTTGATCTCCTGCCCCTCCGAAACGATGAGGACGATGTTGGCGAGGTCGGTCCCACATGTCATCCTCTATGAACAATAAAAGTTTCCTTTGATGGATTTATTTTGAACCCCTAATTAATTTCTGGATATTTCCCCTGCCGCCTTGGAATCGTTGAGGATGCTTTGCTGCCTCATGGGTCCCGCATGTCATCCTCTCGAACGGTAAATGTTTATTTTCTTGGATTTTGTTGACCAAACGATTTTTGGCTTATTTTTCTTTCGATCACTGCGGCCTTTAAAACGTTGAGGACGCTGTCGGCTCACGGGTCCCACATGTCAACCTCTATGAACAATAAACGGCGAGGATGCTTGCTGCCTCATGGGTCCCGCATGTCATCCTCTCGAACGAAAATGTTTCTTTTCTTGGATTTTTTACCAACTGATTTTTGGTTTATTTTTTCTTTCCATCCCCTGTGCCTTTAAAACGTTGGCGACGCTTGTTGGCTCATGGGTCCCCGATGTCGGCCTCCCGTACGAGAAACATATGATATCTTGATTATTTTGCGGACAATAAACAATGTATTGCGCTCATGAGCTATTTCAAACGGATAATTAAATCTTTATTTTTACATAAACAAACTTATATGTTGAATCTCCTTGTTTTTTTGTCTTTGCGAAGCATAGGACTTTCCTGTTTTTTTAGAAAATTTGGAACTTTCCTGTTTTGGAGTGGGCTGAAATTGTACGAGTCAAAAGGCCAAGCAGGATAGTTCGAAGGCCCAGATGTCCAGATGCAGCCCAATTGAAATCTTTCTTCTTGGATTTTTTTCACCCCCTGATTTCTGGCTACTTCATTTTTATTTTGGTTCTGTGCCGCCTCTCAAACGGTGAGACCGCTGCTGCAAAATGGGACCCGCATGTCATCCTCTATGTACAATAAAATTTCTTTTCTTAGATTATATTTGGCTCCTGATATTTGGTCACTTGCCTTTTTCTTTCGATCTCATGCCACGTTTGAAACGTTGAAAAACCTGCTAGCTCATGGGACCCGCATGTCATCCTCTATGTACAATAAAAGTTTCTTTTCTTCGATTTATTTTTGGCACCTCATATTATGGTCACTTGCCTTTTTCTTTCGATCCCGTGCCGCCTCTCAAACGGTGATGCCAGCCGTGTGCTAAGTCGGACCCACATGTCATACTCTATGTACAATCAAGTTTCCTTTGATGGATTATTTTTGGATCCTGATTAATTTGGTCACTTGCCTTTTTCTTTTGATCTCATGCCACGTTTGAAATAGTTGAAAAACCTGCTAGCCTCATGGGACCCACATGTCATCCTCTCGGAAAGGTAAATGTTTCTTTTCTTGAATTTGTTTACCAGCTGATTTTCGGCTTACTTTTTCTTTCGATCTCCTGCCACCTTTAAAACGTTGACGACATTGCTGGCTCATGGGTCCCCAATGTCGGCCTCCCATCTTCGCAAATCCTCTTTACGCAAAGGTTGTATTTCTAGATAGATAAGGTGGATTCGAATGCGCCATGGTTCGGGCGGCTCGGGTAAGCCTTCTTGCACTGATTAATGGAAGTAGTGTATAGCAAGGTCAAGACATGTGGCTCGGTGTAATGAATCTATTTGAATCATGTTGTGGGTTCAATGCGATAGTTCTCTAACGAGTCGACCAAAATAGAAATTAAGTTTTTTTCTAAAACGGAAATGCAAATTAAGATGAACACAAACATTAGTTATCATAATAGCTGATCATACATACATACTTGCTAAGAGCAAAAGCTTGCCGGAGTTTTACCACCCATACAATTAATTAGCGGTTCGAGATAAGATAACCTTATATAAGTATAACTACAAATGCATTTGCTAAGGGCTCATGGGGCAACGAGAACTAGACAACGCGAACTTTATGACCGACATGTCACGACGGCATCGAAAGATCTTGACCTTCAACTTTGATCCAATGCGAAGTTTGGCACCGTCAATGAACTTTTTCCACACTGGAAGTAACGACCAAGCGGCCATACGTGGGACGACGGAGTACCAGTCCCTCCACGGTGAGACCTTCACTCTCCATGACGAGGAAATCTTGCCCCTTCGGCCGGCATTGAGATCCTTGGCGATACTTTTAGGCAATTTCGATTCAAAGCAAGAGATACCACCAAAAATTAGTCAATGGCACCAATGCACCTGAACCATGTGAGACTTTGAGCGAGAGAAGACATCAAGATAAGAGCGGTTATCTTTGTCATATACTCACGAACATAGCCTTCGGATGCGTCACTGGTCACCACACGGGTGGCCACGGCAATGGTTGAGACCTCGGTGATACGGTAGGGCGAGTGCAGGAGCACTTGAGGCTGGTACACGTGTGGTGCTGATGCGGAGGCTGTCTGGGCGAGTGCGATA
Organism: Lolium rigidum; assembly: GCF_022539505.1. NCBI lineage: Eukaryota > Viridiplantae > Streptophyta > Magnoliopsida > Poales > Poaceae > Lolium > Lolium rigidum. The sequence goes on along the minus strand of NC_061513.1, from coordinate 49,127,964 downwards.
AGCGGTGCCTCTAGAGGAGCCGGTCGTCGATGCGAGAGGCTATTGGGCGAGGTGCGATCGCGGTGCGGCTAGAGGAACCGGTCTTTGATGCGGGAGCACTGCTTGGGCAGGTGTAGTATATGGGGCCTCTACGAGGAACCAATGCGTGTAGAGGACTTGCTTGGGTAGATGCGATAAACGAGGCTGAGTACGAGGACCGGGTGCGTTGCGGGGAGAGTGGGAAGCCGGTGCTGGTGCTTTGGTGTGGTTGCCCTTTGTGACATCCAGCTCATGTTCCATCGGGGATCGCGGCTTTGATCATGTTAAACCCGACAAGCTAGAACGGAGGGAATGGTTTAGAACAAGCTGCTCGGAATCGATTATCAAAAGATATGAGTAGAAAAAGTTACATATTATATATTTAGAAGTGTCTCCAACTACAGTAAGCGATTACGTATATCTGCCCGTTTGAGTTTACGATCCTCGGCTCGTCGCCCTTCTTAGGACCAGTAGTCAAAAGCAAACTTTCTCCAATCATGTCCATACAAATATGTGATGGCACAGCGTCTTGTAGACATACACCTCATAGACCAGTGTAGGTGTTCATCAATTTGCCATTGCCATGCATAGTGAAAGACCCTTCATGCGGACACATCCGGTTAATCATGGGGCGAAGTTCACAAGAATGCGATCTGCATGTGAAAATTGATACAAATGTAAGAAGCGGGGAAGACTAAAAACAAGACTTTACTATGTCCAATTCATGCTAAACCGAGAATACATACCTGTAACTACGTGAAGGAGCTACTAGAAAGGTAGATAGAGCCATAGGAGGTGTTATATGCGGGGTATGTACATGGGCCCGCCATATTCCATGAGCTCGGCATCGGGATGGTGAAGAAACATGGGAAGTACTGCGGGTGCGTAGCGCTGAATGTAAGTGGAAGAATTAGGTTGTGTAAAGTGCATAGTTCAGAGCAATGCAAATGTTGACAAGCGAGTGCATAACACTATGTTACAAAGCTGAACGGTGAAAAATTAGTGTATGATGAATATAAGCATGCTAATTTGGTGTTTCGAATTCAAAAGCATTAGACGAGCCGGTGATAATATCGAGACATAAATCATGGCATGTATATGTGGCTTAAGAAAATATACACGAACCCTTGGATGGTTACGGCCAGGCTGGTCCTTGGACTTGAGCTTATATAAGCATCCGAAGGTGAGGCTGACAGTAACTTGGTGGCAGCCTCTGCGGATGCCTCATCAGCGGCGGTTGCAATCCTTTGACCAATGAAGGGTTATGCAGTTTCGATCTGCATATGAAAATTGAAGAGCAACGAGACATCAGCGAGTGATATATAAAATGAATCTATGAGACAACTTGATGCATATAGTCATGGATATGTAAGTGTAAGAATAGGTGTGTGTGTGTTTCGAACTATTAGTAAGCATTAGACAAAGCCGGCAATAAACGGACTAAAAATCAAATCATGTATGAGGATTAAGAAAATATGCACTTCTTGAAAAGGGTACCACCCGGTGCCCGTGGCCTTGTGCTTGAGGAGGTTTTCGAGAAGATGGTGGCGGCACCATCGTCTTCCACGGCAGACCTCATCGGGATCATTTTTATCCATTTGAGTAGAGACACACGAAGTTTCATCCTGCATATGAATAGCAAAGAACTCATCATTGATATTTAATAAATCTATGAGATGAGCTGAGTGCAAATAGTGCGGGTGTAAGTGGAAGAATAGGGTTGTGCATAGAGAACAGTTGACAACTAATCGAAATGATTACAAGAAAAGCCAATGGAAATCAACGGTTTATATCTGGATGAGACGGATGAAAAGTGAAAAATGTAGTGTATGATGATTGTAAGCAAACGCAGTGTTCCGAACTTTTGGTAACGCTGATTAGACAAAGCCAATGGTAATTAAACGAGATAATAATGAAATCATGTATGTGGATTAAGAAATATACGGGATTCATTAAAGGTCATGCCACTGTGGCCCATGGCCTGCGTGCTTAGTAGAGGGTTTTCGGAAGATGGTGCGGCACCATCGTCCTCATAGCAGCCTCATTAGCCTCATTTTGCATCCACTTGAGTAAAGGCGCGGCAATTTCAGCTGCATAAGAATGGGAACAGATCTGCGGTCGATGTTGAATGACTCTGGCAGGACTGTGCATATGGTGCTGGATGTAGCGTGGAAGGAGTATAGCTACAGTATGTGGATTAGCGGAGTTCACGCTGATGCAAGGTGTGTTCGGTTAACAAATCAGCGTGGAATGATGAATGGAATGGTTCCATTTGAGAGGAATGGAATGGTTAAATTTTTGTTCGGTTGGGATCAATGAGGCAGAGGAGATCGAGGTTAAACTAACCATTCGTCTCAAAATTGTAATTAACAAATTTGTAAATGATATTTTAATCTCAAGTCAATTACATGAGCACACTAATGGTGCTCTTTAATCTAAAACTCGTAATTAACATCATTTTTGTTGTGGTTAGGGAAGCTGAGTAGATGAACATTCTTGAATCGATGATTGATAAGCAAACGAATTTGGTGTTTCAAACCTTGCGGCTTGAGTCTATCGGGTATCAACTCTGCCACCCCAACTTGTTTGGAGATCCAAGAGGCTTGGTTGTTGTTGTTGTGAAAACTCTAGCGCTAGAAAAACCAGACAATAAATGAGAGAAAAATCAAGGCATGTTTTGTGGATTAGAAAATACGCATATTCATTAAAAGATCACCACCATGGCGCGTGGTCTATTGCCTGTAGAGGCATTTAGGAGATGGGGCGGCATCAACATCTTGCGGCTGATCAGCCATGAGTTTTGATCTTCCTTTTGAGTAAGGCTGAAGTTCGACAGCATACGGAACTATAAAACAAAGGCAGGACCTCGACAGGTAGATATTGAATTATCATGAGATAGTGATACATATAGTGGATGCTCTTAGCCTTTGCAGCGTGAAACTGCATGTAGGACGGACAAAAAGCTAGTTAACTCAGCTTTGTCTGAGATATGAATGTACTACCACCATCCAAAGCTTAAGCCTTATTTATTTCTTTGAGAAGTCAAACAGGCAAAGTTTGACCAAAATTTTTAGAACATCTATCAACAAATATATCCTGTATGATCTTGTAGAAAATATATTTTATTATCTATTAATGATATTAATTTTGTATTTTGCATGTTACTGATTTTGGTAAAGCTTAGTCAAACATGGTATAGTTTGACTTTCTAAAAATAATATAAGCACCAAAGCTTTGGGATGGAGCGAGTGGTATCTAGAGCTAAAACACATCTAGATACATCGTGTCTACGGTCTAGTTGAGTCAATTAATTTTGAGGATGCGGGGAGTGGCATGATTCGGACTACATCATAGTAGAGTTGGTTAAAAAAAATTACCCTGGGCGGTCCACTGCCCGGCTCGGCAGTGGCATTTCACTTCTTGTGCTGCGAATCGGGCCATGCTCTACGACGGAATTGAAGCATATTCTCGTTCCCCATAGCCTCGACACGGGAGACCTGGAGGTACCA